>NC_135637.1:35485967-35794024 GCF_053574225.1 Canis aureus | reverse complement strand
GCGATCCTCACCGCAGGTCTCTGACGCCCCTCCGAGCCCAAGGCAGGCCCCCAGGAGGACAATGCAGGACAAGAGACACCCATTTCCGGAGCAGGATGGGGCGGTGAGGGGGGGTCCTCACCTTCCTTTCTCTGATGTTTCTGCATTTTCCAATCTTGACACAGGCACACCTTTCTCAGGTAGTCGCCGCAGAGCGTGCACAGGGAGGACCCGGGAAGAGCCCCCTCCAGGGTGCAGGTGGGGGACCGCCCCCGCGTGGCTGGGTGTCCTCCAGGGGGCGTGAGGGCAGCTCGGCGCCCCTCCCCGGGGACGTGCCACCCTCATCGCATGGCCACTGCGATAGTGACATTAACTTGTGTGTAATGGCACGCTCGGCCGTTGGACGTGGAGCGATTCCAGTTTAATTAGGCCTCGGGAAGCTGGGCATTAATTAAAGTAACAAAAGCCTCAGCACAAAGCGGGCCGGGCCTTTTGGGAAAGGCTGCAGTGGGATCCGCGGGACAGGCCCTCACCCGTCCCAAGGGCTGCCCGCCCCGCTGGCCCGGCTGCGAATCTTCCTTTTTTTTTTTTTAAGATTTTATTTATTTATTCATGAGAGAGAGAGAGAGAGAGAGGCAGAGACACAGGCAGAGGGAGAAGCAGGCTCCATGCAGGGAGCCCGACGTGGGACTCGATCCCGGGTCTCCAGGATCATGCCCTGGGCTGAAGGCGGCGCTAAACCGCTGAGCCACTGGGGCTGCCCCGAATCTTCTATCACCACCCACCCCTCAGGCCCAAGCACCGAAGGCTGCACGGGGCCTCGCACCCTGACCTCCCAGGCCAAGTGCCGCCTGGGCCTGGGCCTCTCTGGGCTTCACGTGCCACCCGCCCCGGAAGAGAGGAGTTCGGTAGAGCCCCCCACCCCCACCCCGATGCTCTCTGGCCCAAGCCCCCTCCCCGCAGCCCCACGGCCCCACCCAGGGGAAGCCCGACCTCCCCGTGCACGGCCCACCCTCGTCACCCCCTCCTCCCGACTGATGGATCGGGACAGGCAAACGGGCTCGGGCCCCGGGGCAGCAGGGACGGTGGCCCAGAGCGGAGGACACGGGGACCGAGCCCCAGCGCCGCAGCCAGCACCGGGGAACTGCAACGACCTCCCGCCCCTTCCCCGGCTCTTAGGCCTGCTGGGCCCGGTGCCCCCACAGCCGTGATCGGGAACCACACGGAATTTGCCACATTTATGGGACGTGCTTGAGGCAACTTTTTCCTTTAAGGGCAGGGGAGTTGAGGGTTTTATGTTTCTTTCTCTAAGGAGAAAACAGAAACTAGATGAGATGGCTTACAACGTGACCCCAGTTCCTCCTCGCCGCCCTAACTCCCAGCGTTTCCCTCCGCCTCAGGGCCCCATAGGTGTGGCTGCACACACCCTCCTTGGCCCCAGGAGAGGCTCCAGGCTCCAAGGCCAGACTACAGCCCAAGGTCCTCTAGTTAAGCCACTTCTCCCACCGCCCCCCCACCAGCTTGGCATCACCTCCTTCTTCCCAGATGTTCTACCTCTGTTGATGGGTCCTGCTCTCCATCCTCACTCTCCTGTGGCAGCTGAACTGAGAGGTCTAAGTGGTCCAGGTGTCTGATGCTGCTCACCGACACCTGCTGCCTGATGGGCCCCTGGGCTGAGTCCAGGCCTTGAAAGTTAGAGGGATTTATGTCAAGGCCACAGGGCCCTTCCCCCCTGCACTGGGTCTTCAGGTGGCTGACTGGGCTGACTGTCCCACCCCCCACTTCTGAGCTGTGGACCTCAGCGGGACTCAGCCAGGGGTCCCCACTGCAACAGCGAGAGGACGAGAGGACGCCAGCCACACAGTGCTAGCAAGCCACCTCCAGGGAGCGCTCCCTTCAGCCACCCCGAGACAGCCTGCTAGCAACCGCGTTTCTGGGAGTAACTGGAGCTCAGCCAGGAGGCGACAATCGGGGGACACCTGGCCAGGAGGGGGCCGAGCCAGCCCTCCCAGAGGGCCTGCACGGAGGTCCGGAGCCTGGCCTTCTCGCCACGGCAGGGTCCGGCCTGCTCTACGCCGAGACAAATGCTCCCCGCTCTAATATCGACATTTCCCATAATGATGATCATATTTTCCCCATCGGTCGAGACCTGAATCAATGGCATTTGAGTAATTGGAGATTGATTTTAATTAAGTCTTAGAAGTTTTGTGACCGTGCCTTAGAGGACTCCTTCCTGGCGGCTGCGGAGGGAGCCGTGGGAACGGGACCCTGGTCTGTCTGACCCTAAGGGGGTGGGGTGCAGGGCTGCCTCCTGGGGTGTCCTTGGGCCCTGGCCTGAGACTCCCCCACTGGCCCCCCAACATCAACCCTGTCTCTCGCTCCAGCCCGTCTGAGTCTCACCCCAAGGGCCAGGGCTGGCTGGGGTGACTTCTGGGGAAAGGGCCTGGAAGGTGGGGCCGGCCCCGCTCCCACAGCTGAATCTTGGACAGTGCCTCGTGCCAGTGCTGGGTCCCTCTCCTCCCTGACCTCAGTTTCCTCAAATGTAAAGTGAAGTCATCATGCCCTCACCCCCCAGGCCAGTGACCCAGTCCCCACCCCCCAAGGAGCATCACCACCTGGTTTCTCTTCTGTCCCCTGATGAGATTGTCCAAACAGAACATGCCCAAGCCTCCTTCTCCCCACACCTCAGCTTCTAACATCTCCACCATCCCCAGGTTCCTGCCCCAGGCGGGAGCCACCCTAGCATCACACACACTGACCACAGGACACGGAGGGTTCCTCGCCTGGCACCCCCACCCCCACCAGCTGTCTTCTGGGCCAGGCCACTGCCCTTGCTGACCCTCCAGAGCTTCTCATGACAGTGCCAGGGCCAGGGGACCCTGCCCATGGCCCCCCACCCGGCCTGCTCACTCCTGGGGAGCCCGTGCCTCCCCGGCTGCCCCGGCAACCTCCCACCACCCACCACAGGTCTCATGCCACAGAGGAGAGAAGGTCATTAGCAGGAATGTATTATTAATGAGGAGGCCTAATTAAGCAGACCACTAAATCACTCGGTCTCACCCTGAATCCCTGAGGACTAATGGGGAGTAGTCAAGTCCTCGGGAGCAGCTGCCAACTGCTGGTGGGTGGGCCCTGGGTGCTGAAGACACCAGGGGGGCCCAGGCCCTAGGCAGGAGCTCAAGGATGATCAAGGCCACGGCCCTGGGGATGCTCAGCTCCAACTCCTGCCACTGGCCGAGCCCAAGTGCCCCCAGAGAGCCCGGTCACCCCACCTGCTGCGCGGCTGCCACTGGTTCAGGGGACGGTCGTGGGCAGCACCTCCCTGGGCCTGATCCCACGGTGGGAGCTGAGTCAGAGTCGGTGGGACAGTCGTCGCCCAGGCCAAGGGTGTCTGAGTAAGACCCTCAGGGCTCTGCCCTGTGTCCCTCTGTCCCACCCCCCACTTCTGAGAAGGGAGAGCCCCCAGGAATAAAGGTGGCTTAGCAACCATGGGCCCCATGGGCCCCACGCTGGGGCTCCAGAAGATGTGCCCACCCAGCAGCCCCACTCCAGGACCACATGGAGCCTGCCACAGGACCGGCCTCATCTGTCACCCAAACCCACTTTACAGATGAGAAATTGAGGCCCATGTACAGAGCAGAGACTGGGCCAGGCCCCTCCAGGGACCCAGAAAGCCTGTTTCCATGCACCTCCAGGCTCCTGTGGTTACGGTGCGTCCTGGAGCCAATCCCCCAAGACCATCAGCCCTCCCAGGCCCACGGAAGGATGGGGAGCAGTGGGCAGAGCGGCTCAGCCTGCCGCGTCGCCCGTGGGGTCAGGGCCATGGCCCCTGGGTCTTCGCAGGGGTGGGAAGCCAATCCCTGAGCTGGAAAGGACGTGTGCCGGGCACAGGAGAAGAGCAGTGGGCCCGGGGAGGAGGCCTAATGAGCAATCAGGCTCAGCGGAGCTGCATCCGCTAATGGTCTCAGAGCCTCTGGCCTCGGAACAGAAAAGTGTGACGGGCTAATGAGGGAGCGCGGGCCGGCCGGAGGTTGAAGGGGCTGGACCTGAGGGCCTGGCTTGGGGGAGCAGGGGCCAAGCTTCTGCTTTCAGGACCTGGGGCCTCAGTTTACCCATCCAGGTGTGTCCTTGGAACAGGGGTGATGAGCGAGGTGGCACCTTCCTGCTTTCTAAAGTGGGGTGTGGGGAAACCGAGGCCAGGACTGCACCTGCCTGGCCCCTTAACCGTGACGGCCATCTGTGCCAAGCCACAGGAGGTCCCCCACGCAAGCCCTCCCCCGAGGGACTGCCATCGTCACCCTTTTGTTTCTCCAGCTGCTGCCTGTCACCCCTTTGTTTCTCCTGCTGCTCTGAAAAACTGTAAACTACCCAAAAACGCTGCAAGAAGAGTTTAAGTGGCCACCTGCCAGCCCCTGGCCCACCATCAGGCACCGGATGCCACTCTGTCCTGTCACCTTGTAGCAGGCTATGCAGGGGCCAGGACTCTGGCCGGGTGGGCCCGGAACCAGAACAGACAAAATGACTGGTGGAAGGGGAAGCGGGTCTTCGGGTCCTGCCCCTACCAGGGCTCCTGGTATCCTCCAAGCTGCTGTCCAGGGATGACAGGGTCCATAGTCTCACGGCACCCAGGGCCAGGCCTCCTTTGCCTGGAATTGCCCTTCTCCTCTTCCTGCAGTTGAAGGCTTCCCATTGCTAAATTAATGAAACTATAGACCTAGAGAATTAGGGCGGCACCAAGCAGCCTCTCACACTTTAGTGAGAATTGATGGAGCAGCCCTGGACCAGACTCCAGGAGCATGACAGGCTAAGTCTGATGGTGGAGGTGTATTCCCAGGGCCTAAAGGGGCTGCGGGCAATGGGAGGATCATTGGGACTAACCCAGCAGGGAAGAGGATGTCCCCGCCTACAAGCCCTGAGACCCAGAATAGCTGCAGGTATGGGGTGGTGAATTCTGGGCCCAGGGAGGCAATCCTGTGGTCACTCCAGGGAAAGAGACGGGCTCCACCCACCTGGCCCAGTGATTGGGCAAGACCTTGCCTCTGCAAGTGGGTATGGGAGTCCCTACCTTCCCTGTAGGGATAATCCCCAGCCCTGGTATGTAGACCCCAGGTGGGGACCCAGGACTCCAGCAGAGCCACATCCTGGCCCACGCAACTTGGCCACGCCCAGCCCCAAGGTGTCTGAACTGTTCAGGACATCAGCAATTTAACTTTATCACAATTACTTTGAAAACTATTAAGTGTAGTTATTAATCATTAAGTAATTATATCTGCTCTTGTATTAATTATCTGGCCATTGGGAATGTCATCAAGATTTAAGATTTTTAATTGTTAATAACATTTCCCAAACACAAGGGAGCTTTAATACACCTTCGTATATTGTCCCTCTGCCTGCGGTGAGGCAGGGAGGGTCCCCTTGGGCCTCAGAAGGCGCTCTCCCTGGTGCAGGGAGATGCCCAGTCCTCACCAGCACCGCCAGGCAGGCTGCTCTCCTAGGAGTGCACCCCAGCCCTGGGTATGACCCAACCTTCTCTCTAGAGATCTACGGGGTCCCCAAACACCAGTCGAGGAGCATGGCCCACTCTCCCGCATCCACACCCAGCCGCACAACCTTCAGCCTCCATGAGGCCCACAAGTTGGGACGTGCCCTGGCACCCAGACCTACTAGGGAGATTGCATCGGGGATACTGCAAGGTGCCCCCCGCATGGGAGATGCCCACCAATGCCCACCAATGACGTCCCCAGGTCAGCCCACAACGCCCCGCTCCAGACCCGTGTGCCCCCACAGGCTTCACTGACCACCCAGCCCCACTACAGTCTGCGGTATCCCCGGGAGCTCTAGCTTTGGCCCCATGGCCAGCAGATGCTGGAGGAGCTACCAGGAGCCCCCCTGGTGGTCGTGGCGGTGGTGAAGGTAGATGCGGTGACGGTGGTGATGGTGGCAGTGAAGGTAGAGATGGGGTGGTGGTGGCAAAGGTGGTGGTGGTGGTGGTGCTGGTGGTGCTGGTGCAGGTGCAGGTGATGGTGTTGAAGAAGGTAAGGAACGTGACCGTGCTCCTGGTGACAGCGCTCATTGATGAAAACCGATTCTCCACGGTCCCGAGCTTTTCCAACAAGCCGTGTCTCGCCCTCACCCCCTTCCCGGCCACCGGCCCCTTTTCTGCCTGGTGGGCTACCCCCCGGGGAGGCAGGAAGAGAGAGCGCTTTGACCAGGCCTGACAGGACAGCGGTGTATCTTGAGCTCACAGAGAACATTTAATCTTAGTTAAAAATAAATAAGTTCAATTATTGGAAAAGGAAAAAATAGCCTAGTATTTACTGCAAGTGAATCAAAGGTAATTACTCTGGGAAAAGTCCCCTTTACGGATTCTGGGCACCATCCCCCTCCCGTCGGGGTCACAAGTGTCAGGTGGGGTGGGTTCGTGAGCTCGATGGGAAGGAGCAGGGCAGGATCGCCCCACCTCTCCACAGGGGTGCATCCCTGCCCTCGGTCCCTCGGGGGACATCCCCAGGCCTTTGACTCACCCACTCATCGCTCACCTGCTGTGCAGCCGCAGGCAGCCGTGCACCTCTCTGAGCCCGCGTCCTCCCTTGGAAGATGGGTGATGAGGCCGCTTCCCCCGTCGGGGGCCGGTCCTTGTGGCAGGACGCGGGAGCCTCTGGTCTGTGGCAATGACCTGTCTGCTGTGTAGACAGTGGAGCCTTGCTTTCCCTTCCCCAAGCCCAACCCCGCCCAAGAGGTTCGGCTGAGCCCTCCCCTCAGGTGCCCCCAGAGCCCCGAGCCCCGGAGCCCCCCCAAGCAGGATAGTAGCTCCCCACCTGCCTGTGCCCTGGGCAGCCTGGAGCCGGGGACAAAAGGGTTTTCAGGGGTGATCTGGTTTTCAGAACCAACGGCTCCGGGACAGGCCAGCCCCCGCCCCAAGTCTGCTTGCGGGGGCCCTGCAGGTGCTCCCCCCACCCCCCAGTGTGACCCGGCCAGGCCTCCTCGCTCTCCCGAGATGCTGCTTCCTCCGGCTCCGCGGCCCCTGACTGCACGAGGTCGCCACCTCGGAACCAAGGCCAGGGGCTTCTGAGAGGAGGGGGCCTGGCGGTGACCCCAGGCCCATGGGCCAGCCCCACGACGCCCCGGCACGCGGCCCCGAGCTGCACGGAGCTGCCGGGCGATTAGCGCGCAGGGCGCCGCCTTTGCCGGGGAGGAAAATCCCATCCCAGAAATGCACGTCCGATGCCAGTTCAATGTCACCCGCGGGGCCATAAACCCCCTTCCAATCACCTGGTGCCGTCGGTTGCCAGCCCCGTTAATCCCAGAAATGTCATTTAGAGCCAAGACATCACTCGGGGAACAATCAGGTCCGAGCCCTGCACGGAGCCCCACTCTGCCCCCCGCAGAGGCCTTGGGAGATGAACGACACCCGGGGGGCCGCTGGGCAGGGAACCGGTGTCCCCGGGAGCCACAGGATCACCTCGTCTCCCTCGGATGGGAGTCCGGATGGGCCCACCTCGGGGGGAGGGCGGAGACGGAGGCCGGGAGGCCGGGCCGCTCAGCCCCCGCAGCCTGCCCCCACCTGACCCTGCCCTTCTCCTGGTCCCCAAACCACCGCTGGCCCCGATCCTCCTCCAGAGATTCATCCCGCAACCCTTTCCTTTAAAATCTTTTCCTTGATTACCGAGGGTAACAATGAAAACACGTAATTGAATCTCCAAGAAATTACCATTTTTATAACTTGCTCCCAGTTCCTGAGATAAATTAAACGTCTCCCTTGTACGGCGAGCCCGCTCGCGGCCCATCATCGAGGGGTGATACTGCCCTTTATCATCGATGTGGGGCCTTATTAAGAAGAAGGCCTCACGCCGCCTCCCGGGAGAAGCCAGGGCTCCACCGCACAGCCCCCCGCGGGCAGCTGGCCCCGTTGCCGGAGAGCCGGCTCCGTGGTGTGGGTGGTCGGCGGGGGGCTGGCGCGGTCTCAGCCCAGGCTCCCCGGAAAGCCAGGCCCGAGGCCGGAGGCAGAGAGGAGGGGAGGGAGGGGCCGCAGCGGGCAAGGCTGCCCCCTCCTGTTGCTGACCCCAGGGAGCCACCACCCACGGGGCTGCGCCGGGCACCCAGGGCTCCCATGGCGCCTCAAGGTCAGGCACCGGAGAGGCATGGACAGGGGGTGCAGGTGCAGTGGCAACAGGGAGGACCAGTTGGCTGAATGGTCAGTAGGCTCCTAAGCTAGTTCTTTGCTGCGTCTGGTGGTCCCAGGTAGCCAGCGGGTGGGCTAAGCTCTTGCCGCCTAGGTGGGTGGGTGGCCTTTGGGTGGCGGGAAAGTCGAAGCCTCCAGACTGTGGATTGAGTTTGCTGCAAGTGTGTGCAGGCTGCACCCCGCAGACACACCTCAAGACAGCAGACCCCGCAGGGAGACCACTCACATGAGAGAGCCGAGTTGGGGCGGGGCGGGGGGGACATGGTTGGCCGGTCTCTGCTCTCTGAGGACAGGAGGGGTAAGGCCCAAAGAGCAGCTTTCCACTGAGGAAATCTGGGTGTACTTGGGCCAAGGGCAAGAACCCGGAGTCACCAGAGGACTGGGATGCTAGGTGGCCTTGGGGCTGAGTCCTCCGACAGAGCCACCAAGGGGACTGGAATGGAGCAGGCTGGGAGGATGACGGACAGTCCCAGGAAAGGACCAGATGCCCCGCACCCCTCGACTACGCACCCACCATCTCTCTAGACAGCCCCGCAGGAGGATCTGGAAGCCCCATGGTCAGTCAGGTGGCAGCGTGACCTCGGTGCACTTTCCAGCCGAGCGTCCTGGGCCTGAGCGAGGGCAGTCCTAGGGCCCCCTTCTCACACCCTCCCAGCCAAGTGGGATTTACACTGAAGGGACAGTCTGCCTGGGGCTGCGAGGGGCAGCGAGGCCAGGCTCAGGCCCCCAAAACCCCAAGGTTGAGGGAGCCTGTGTCCCCCACCTTCTTTGGCCTGCGGCGCCCCAGCCCCAACCCAGGAGCCCCGAGCCCATCCCCAGGCCCTGCCCACTTCCCTCCAACGTCACAGGCCCAGCCAAGAGCCCTCAGGCCAAACTCACCACCTCAGCTCTCAGCCCCACAGCCCAGAGCCCGTCACACCAGGCCAAGCCCAGATCCCCGGCCCGGCTCTAGGAACCTGGCTCGTGGAGCCGTGGGGCTGCCCAGGGGCCAGAAAGCCTTGATAAGGGCTGGGTCACCTGGGAGGTGGCGCCTTGAGGGTCCAGACCCAGGTCCGGGGAGCCTGCTCGGAGAATTGCCCCCCAAACTCTGTCCCCAGCACACAGGTAAACACCTGGTGCGTCCACCTTGAGATATTAAGGGGGCGGGGGGGGGGGGGCAGAGGGCTTCAGAGCATGCTCTCTGGGCCAGGTACCAGGAGGTCATGCCAAAACAGCGTCAGGGCCCGGGCACCTGGCCAGCCCTCCCCCAGGCCGAGGCCCAGGGTGGCCTCTCTGGGCGTCCTACCCCCACACACCAGGACCGCTGCTCTGCGGCCCAAGGCAACTCCTCCCTGTAGCTTGGGTCTGGTGGGCGACCCCTGTCCAGACGCCCTCACGGGCTCTCACCTGTGCCACGTTCTGACCAAGCTCCCAAGCACCGGCCAGGGTACCTGTGAACCTGGGGCGTCCTCACACCGACCACGGCTGCCCAGCTGCCCACGAACAAACAGGCAACATGGGGCCAGCCCTTCTCCTGGGAAGGCCCACAGGTGGGAGCCCCGGCTCTTTGGGGGAAGCAGGTGAGGGACCCCCGAGCTAAGGGTGGTGAGAGCCCCACGTGATGTACATAGTAGAACTCGCAAGGGACATTCTGACCCCAAAGGCCAGCCAGCCGCCGCCCCAGGCCAAGCAGGAAGCGCGGACTCAAGTGGGGAGGAGGTGTCGGGCCCAGCCGGTCCCTGCTCCACGCGCCAGCCCCCTGCGCCCCCTCCTGGGGGCCCCTGAAACCTTCAGCCCGTCTGCAGGGTCGTGGCGCCATCTGGTGGTGGGCTCCGGGCCCCACACATTGGCCGGTTGGTAGAGGATAGGGTGTCCTTCAGAGAGAGGGAGCACCCTGGCACCCCCAGGGATACCAGCAGGCCTGTGACCACTCCAGGTCTCCCCTCTTCACTCAGCCCCCTGTTTCTCACTAACTCCTGTGGGCACCTTGCCTGGGTGCAGTGATGGGCTCCAGGAGCCCATGGCCAGCAGCGTCCACTCCCAGCAAGAGCCAGGGTGACGCAGAGGGTGGACAGAAAGGTGGGCGAGCACCCAAGATCCTGGCCCTGGTAGGGCCCTGGCAAGGTGACCCTGGCACCGAGCGTCAGGCACTCAGGCCGGGCTGACTCCCCGGGCACCACTGTCCAGCTGAGAGGGGCAGATGGTCATGGGAGTAATAGGAAAGGGGTGAGCTTTGCTGGATGGGATCTTCTGGGGGGTGGTCTCTGGGTACAGGCAGGGGGCAGGCACATCTAGTTCACTCACCCTGGAGCCCAGGGGCCCAGCAGCCCCACAATGACCATCTCCCCAGGCCGGAGCCTTCAATGCCTTGGCTGATAGTAATTTATTGGGGCTGTGCATCCCTGAGAGGATTTTCCTTGACATTCTTATTATCCCTCTGATTCTTAAATAAAAAATGTGAGCAGTGGGTGTCCAGAGAGTCACCCTGGAAGGGAAGACAAATGGCCTGCGGCCGCCCAGGGACAAGACAGACACAGGAGCATCCCCTTCCACCCCTAAGAGTAGGCTTTTGAAATGGGAGCACCCTAGGAGGACTTCATAGGCTCCCCCGCCGTGCCCTCCCTGCCCTTCCCGCCCTTCCCCTGCACCCCCATCCTAGGGCCTGCCCCCAGTCTGTTCTATGTCCAGCAAGGTTGCCCCCACAGGTTGGAGAAGGGAGGGGAGGCACCTCTTTCTCAGCAACCTGTGTGCCCGTGCCTGGAGTGTACCTGCCGGCCCCGGGGTGGGCGGTCATTCCCCAGGCTGCCCACCCCTCACACAACCACACCCAGTGCAAGACCACCCTTGGAGCTGCGTGGGACCCCAGCCACGGGCCACCCTCTGTGACACACTCAGAGCAAAGGAGAACTCACCTCCTCCCAGGCCATGGGAAGGAAAGGAAGGGCTCAAAGTGACCTGATGCCCCAGGTAAGAGGGTAACCCCCAGCCTGGGCTGCTTCAGGAAGCCCGCGGAGCCTGAGGGACAAGTAGGGTGGCTCTGAGGCCCGGAGAGGGAGGCTTTGGGCCAGGAGCCCGGGTTAGAAGAGAGATGGGGCTCCTCCCGAGGCGCTGAGCTGGCCCTAGGTACCCCGAGTTCCATCTGCTCCAGGCCTCTTTCCCACCTTTTGATATGGACGTGGGGCATTGAATGCTGAAGTCACAGCGAGTCCATGCAGGAAGGGCAGGGAACCCCACACCTCCTCTTCCTCCCTAGCCAACCCTTGCTCGCAGGCTCCAGGCTCCCTGAGGCCATTGGGCATCATGGCAATTTGGGCAGGAAGCGGCTGCCATGGCAACTGGCGTCCAGGGAGGTGCGCTGCCTGGCAACAGGGGCGGCGGCCTGGTACTCGCTACAATGCACGAGAGCCACACTTCCCGCCCGTGGACAGGAATTCCGGCCAGTACCGGAGCCACCCTCCTGGGGGCATTCCTGAAGCCCAGACAAGGCGCAGAACCCCCACCCCCGAATCCAGGACACTGACTTGCAGGGCTCCTTGAGCACATTAGCATATCTGTCCCCATTCATGGGAACGCTCTCACAACTGTGGATCTCCCCCTGAGAGCACCCCCAGCACTTACGTGTTCTCCGGCTCAGGGCCACATTGCCAGGACCACAGGGAGGAGGTGAAAAAGGTTTCAGGGAGTTGGGGTCTGCAGGGCGAGGCTTTGAGCCTCCGGTGAGCAGAGGCACAGCCTGAGTAAAGGTACGGGTGCCTCAGGGAAGGGGTCCCCAGGCTGGGAAGGGAGGTGCCTCAGGGTCACAGGCAGAGCCAGAGCTCCTGTGTCATCAGGGTGCTCCGAGACCTCCTCAAACCCACTCCAGGGATTGCCACTGCCTCTGGGTCTGACAGCCTAGCCAGGGTGCCCACAGTGAGATCATGAGGATGCCACTTACAGTCACATTTCTGTACGTGACAGCCACGGTCATTGCTGGGATCACCAGTGTCCATGAGGACCTCTTCTCTGTCCCCCACTTAACATTCCTGAGCACCTGCTGGCACCTGGTAGGCTGGACACTGAGGGACACAGCTCCCACCTGGGCCCCCCGCACCCCCCCATCCGTCCCCCAAAGCAGCCACAAAGCAGCCACCGGGGGCCTTTGCCTGGACTCCTTCTCCATGGCTGCCTTGCCTCCAAGGTCCTCCAAGAAGCCTCCCTGAGCTCTAAGCTGGAATTGCCCCCAGAAGGGTACTCTGAACTGAGCACATCCTGACTCATGAGATTCCGAAGCAGGATTGTGGGAGAGAGGCTCCTTCCTCCCTCTGGTGGCTGGGCAGTTTGGGGGGTGGTAGTTTGGGGGGTGGGGGGACTGATGCCTGAGCTGAGCTCGAGGAACCTCCTTCCCAGCTCATCCTCGGCAAAACCTGTTGTTACAGGCTGCAGAGATGCCACTGCCACCCTAGAAACACAGAGGGGCCTCCTGGGGCCAGGGCCACATGGGTCCAGCCTGGTACCTGGGCACTGTGCACACCGCTCCTCCGTCAGTGAGCCACCTGCCAGCGGCTCCTGCAGCACATCCACCCCACATGACAAAGAGGGCCAGAGGAAGACATCTCCAGACAAGGGGTTTGACTGACTTCTTCAGACAGGAAGTGAGGACGAGCTTAGTGGAACAGCCTGGGGGAACAAGCAGAAAAACAGGCCTTGCAAGGGGACAGCTTGGGGTGACCCTCCAACACTGAAGTGAGGCCAACAGTGCTCCACTGACCGCGATGTCAGGACAGCAGGTGACCCGGGGCCTCCCCTTCTCCTACTCCAGACCACAGCAATGCAGCGGGTGGATGTGTGCTCAGAGGCAGGAGGACCGAGGACCGCCTTCCTGGGGCCTGACATCAAGATGCTCCAGCAGCTCTTAAAGTTAATGGGGAGAGAACATGCCAGTCAGCTCTTTCCTGTCTCCCTTATACACAGGAGTAGAATAAAGAGAAAGCCAGTGTCTCAAAGGAGGTCCCAAGACCAAAAAGAAAAAAGGAGCTGCAAAGAGGATTAAGGAAAAATACAGGAAGCAAAAAGTTTCCCTTCCTTCCAAACCCCCGGTACCCCTAAAACGGGACAGGATGTTCTAGAAAAGAATAGGGGGCATCGAAAGAACAATAACGATGTCTCGGAAACTTAATACATGCCTGCTGACATTTGAAAGACCGGCAGCCTTGCCTGGCCTGCCCCCAGCAGCACTGCGGCCCCGGAGGCCCTCCCCACACCCTGCGGGGAAACGCTCTCTGAGCTGATTCTCTCCCCAGCCCCACATCCAACAAGCCTGAGGTCAGAGCATGGTGCTCCCTCGAGACCTGAGGTGTCCCATTATTCCCATGTGACAGGCCACTACAACTCAGTGGCTAGAGCAATCACGACGTAGCCTGCAGCTTGGTGACAGTGCTCCGGGGTCGCACTGGGCTTTCAGCCCCTTTGGGCCACCGGGGATGGGCTGGAATGACAGAAACCTCGGTCCCCATGACCTCTCACCTGGTGGCAAGGCCGTGCCTCCTCAAGGGCAGAGGGTCTGCAGGGCAGTGAGAAAGGTCCGGGCCCGGCACACGCACCCAGGCAATGCGCAAGGTTAGTCCTGAGTCCAGGCTGAAGGGACCCTGTCTCTTGATGTGAAGAGGGCAAAGTCACATCGCAGAGAGACAAGGGCCCACCAGGAGAAAAGGGATTCGTGGCCATCTCTGCCATGCAAGGACTCGAGTTTCACCCGATGCACCTTTCTGAGGATGTTACTTGAGGATCGGCTTCCACAGAACAAGGGAGGGCACTGAAAAAGGAAGATGGGGCCGGGACTTCCAGGAGCAGTGGGAAGGGCTGAGTAGCACAGCCCACAGAGTGGAGGAGCAACAAATGCTCCAGCAGTGGATGTGCGCTCAGTAGGCATTGAAGAGACCTGTCACAGAACTAGAACAGATCATCCTCAGCTTGCATGGACTGCAAAAGAGCCTGAATAAGCCAAAGCAATCTTGAAAAAGAAGAATATAACTGGAGGTACCACAGTCTCTGATTTCAAGATTTCCTACAAAACTATAGTAAAGGAGGGATCCCGGGGTGGCTCAGTAGTTTAGTGCCCGCCTTCAGCCCAGGGCGTGATCCTGGAGACCTGGGATCAAGTCCCACATCAGGGTCTCTGCATGGAGCCTGCTTCTCCTTCTGCCCCTCTCTCTCTCTCTCTCTCTCTCATGAATAAATAAATTTTAAAAATCTTAAAAAAAAAAGCTATAGTAAAGGAAACAGTATGGCACTGGCATAAAAATAGACACAGATGAATGGAATAGAATAGAAAACCCAGAGATAAAAGCCATGGTTAATCTTGGACAAAGCAGGTGAGAAGACACAATGGGAAAAGGCAGTCTCTTCAGCAGAGGGTGCTGGGCACACTGGATGGACACATGCAGGAGAGTGAAATGGGACCACTTTCTTAACTCAAATTCAACATACTCAAAAATAAACTTAGAACGGAATAAGGATTTAAATGTGAAGCCTGAAACCATAAAAACCCTAGAAGAGCACTCACCGTAATTTCTCTGACACTGGCCATAGCAACACTTTTCTAGATAGGTCTCTTGAGGCAAGGGGAACAAAAGCAAAAATAAACTATTGAGACTACTTCAAAGTAAAAACCTTCTGCTCAGCGAAAGACACGACCAACCAGAAGATGACCCGCTGAACGGGAGAAGATACTTGCAAATGACATCTCTGATGAACGGTTAACATCCAAAATATAGAGAGAACTTACAAAACTCAATACCGGGAAACCAAATAATCTGAGTTAAAAATGAGCAGAAGGGACGCCTGGATGGCTCAGCGGTTTGGCGTCTGCCTTCGGCCCAGGGTGTGATCCTGGGGTCCTGGGATCGAGTCCCACGTCGGGGGCTCCCTGCATGGAGCCTGCTTCTCCCTCTGCCTGTGTCTCTGCCTCCCCCTCTCTGTGTCTCTCATGAATAAATAAATAAAATCTTTTTAAAAAAGTAAAAGATAAAAATGGGCAGAAGACTTGAACAGACATTTCTCCAAAGACACGCAGAGGCCATCAGATGCACATGAAATGATGCTGAACATCACTCATCAGCAGGGAAATGTAAATCAAAACTATGAGAAACCATCTCACACCTGTCAGAACGGCTAACCGACAACACAAGGAACAACAGGTGTTGGAGAGGGTTGGGAAAAAGGAACCTTCGTGGGGCCCCGGGGTGGCTCAGTCAGTGAAGCATCTGCCTTCAGCTCAGGTCATGATCCCGGGGTCCTGAGATCGAGCCCTGGGGTTGGGGTCCCCGCTCATCGGGGAGCCTGCTTCTCCCTCTCCCTCTGCCCCTGCCCTGGCTCCACGTGTCTCTCTCGCTATCTCTCTCTTGCTCGCTCACTCTCACTCATGCACTCTCCCTCTCTAATAAATAGATTAAGAAAAAAAAGAAAAGAAAAAGGAACTCTCGTGTACTGTTGGTAGGAATGCAAACTGGTGCAGCCCCTGTGGAAACCAGTGTGGAGGTTCCTTAAAAACGTAAATATAGAAATACCTTCTGATCCAGGAATTCCACTACTGAGTACGTACCCAAAGAATACAAAAACACCAATTTGAAAAGATTCATGCACCCTTGTGTTTACCGTGGCCTTGCTTACAATAGCCAACATGGGGAAGCAGCCCAGTGTCCGTCAGCAGACAGATGGATAGAGAAGGTGCCTTATGTGTATACAACAGATTACTTCAGCCATAAAAAAAAAAAAAAAAGAGAGTGAAGCCTTGCCATTTGCATCAACGTGGATGGAACTAATGGGTATAATGGTAAGTGAAGGAAGCCAGTCAGAGAAAGACAAATGACATATGATTGCACACATACGTGGAATTGGAGAAACAAAACAAATGAACACAGAAGCCAAAAAACACTCTAAACTACAAAGAGTTGGTTACCAGAGCGGGGGTGGGCGGTGGGGTTATGGGTGGACTAGGTGCAGGGGATCAAGAGGACATTTCTCATGAGGAGCACTGAGCAAAGGACCGAATTGTCGAATCATCATATCGTACACCTGTATGTTAACCATACTGGACTTAAAATAGAAAAAAAAAAAAAAAAAAAAGACCCCTGAAACACTGAAAAGCAGTCTTGCATCTGGTTCCATTCCTCAACAGTGTGTGACCTCGGACAGGTCAATGTCTTCGTGCCTCAGTGCCCCCACCCATAAAGAGGATAAACCGTCCTTATAGAACCATTAATGTTCAATAAATGATTTAAAAAAAAATCAAATCCCAAAGATCGGTGAGGTAAAAAAGCCAGGCTGTGGGATGAGCTCTTCTGTGTGCAGAGGAGGTGGGGGTGCTTGACGCCCCGCCTGCGGAATGTGCAGCCCACCCCAGGAGGAGCGCAAAGACCGGGCGAGTGGGTGGTGGCTGGTGGGGAGGATCACACTGGATAACTTTGTTGGCTTTTGATTTTGTTTGAACCTTGTGTCTGCATTATCTGTTTTCCGTTTCCAGAAAGTAGCTCAGGCAGGTGGGGAAGCCGGGGAGGGCAAGATGCCCAGGCGGGACCAGTGAGCTGGTGGGAGGGGCCTGGCCAGCCCCCAGCCCCGCTCTGGCCACCACCCGGCCCATTGTGACCTCCCCGGCTGTGCCCAGGCCTTTGTGACAGGCACCCTTGAGGCAGACCTGCGAGCCATGACACCTAGAGGGCCCTCGATAGGAGGGTGGCAGGTCGGGCCAGGCTAGAGCCCGGACCCGGGGTTAGGAAGGGGTTACAGGGAGGCATGGAGGGGCCCAAAACCCTAGGCCCCTGTGGCCACTCCCACCCCCAGTGCCCCCAGCCTCAAGCTTCGAGCAGCCACGGAGGATGCCTGGATCCACCCTGCCAG
The DNA here is from genome assembly GCF_053574225.1 of Canis aureus. Taxonomy (NCBI): domain Eukaryota; kingdom Metazoa; phylum Chordata; class Mammalia; order Carnivora; family Canidae; genus Canis; species Canis aureus. The sequence continues at coordinate 35,777,010 of NC_135637.1, read as the reverse complement.
GGCTTTGTAAGGTGGCCCTGCCTGGTGCCTCTCAGCTCCACTCACTCCATAGAATCTGCCAGGCCCTTCCCACCTCCGGGGGCGGGGGGCGGGGGGCCCAGGGTCGGGGCCGAGGTACCCGGGGGCTTTATGGCCAGCGAAGACAGGGAGATGCAGCGCCAGAGACCCAGAGAACCGGCGGGGATGAGGCAAGGACACGTGGAGGCGAGGCTGGGGTGGGGCTGGCCCCTGCACTCAGGACGAGAACAAGGGGCACCCAGGCAGGGGGCGCCCCCCAGCTCGGGGCCCAGACCCTGCCCGTGCCCCCCCATGCCGTCGGGGTCAGGAACCCCAGCCTCGCCCAGGGCAGCCGCCTCCCCGCTCCAGAGCGTGGCCCTGGGTCCTGCAGAGCAGTCCTTCCTCCAGCTGGAGCAGGAGAACCAGAACCTGGTGAGTGAAGAGCCCACCGAGGCGGGGGTGGGGGGTGGGGGTGGGGGTGGGGGTGGTGGCCCCGGCTCCGAGCCCATCCGTGCAATGGGCTCGTGGCTTCTGCCCTTTGCCCCCCGCACCCCCGCACCCCTGCCTCAATCTCCTGCCCAAGGAGCTCTATGATGAGCAGTCCCATCTGTGTCCCCCACTCTCAGAAAAGACAGAACCAAGATCTGCGGGAGCAGCTGGGGGCCCTCCTGGGGCCGGGGCAGCAGTTCCTGCCCCTGTGCACGGAGCACTCAAGCTGTACGGCCCTGGCCTGGGTAAGTGCGGGGGGACAGAGGGCCGCCGAGGGGAATGACCTCGGGCACCACAGCCCCGCCGCTCTCAAGCAGCCCCTGACCGCCCACGCCGCCCCCGGCCTTGGCGCTGACCCCAGGGCTCTCCCACAGGCCCCGGAGCAGGCCAGCACCCGGCCCCTGGAGGACAGGGCACCCCTGCAGCTGCTGCGGCGGGAGCTGTGCCGGGGGGAGGAGTCCTTCGTGCAGCAGTCTCAGGTGGGTCCCGGGGAGCTGGGCCAGGGGAGGGGTCCTCCGCGCAACACTCCTCGGTGGCCCTGCCTGTGCCCACTGTGCCCCTCCCCAGAACGAGCTGCAGCAGATCCGACTGTCCTTTGAGAGGAAGAAGATGGCCATTACCGAGGTGCCCGCCTGGCCGGGGTGGGAGGGCCGCCCGGGGGAGCCACCCGGTGGGACGCATCCGGGGGTCCTGCTGCTCGGAGCATGACCCGGCCTCTCCTCCACCACCAGGTGTGGGACGGCGTGGCTGAGGTACACATGGCCCTGAACAACCAGGCCACTGGGCTCCTGGTAGGTCCCCAGAGGGTGACACCCAGAGGGTGACGGGAACAGGAGGCAGAGGGCGTGGGGTCAGGGGAGCACCGGGAAGCAGGGGAATCCGGCAGAGAAGTCAGGGTTAGGGGGCCTGTTTTACCTCCTCTGACCCCCAGAACCTCAAGAAGGATATCCGGGGAGTACTAGACCAGATGGAAGACATTCAGCTGGAGATTCTGGGGTGATGTGCAGGGTCAAGGTCTCGGAGGGGGGGGCGCTTGGCTGAGCCCGGGAAGGGGCAGGTGTCCTGGCCAGGATGGGGTGGATCAAGCCCTAACCCTTCCCCAGCTCCAGGGCACCAGACCAAGGGGTGGTGCAGGCTGAGGGGGGTGCGCACCTGGCCCTGACTGCGCAGCACCCCCCTCCATCCAGGGAGCGTGCCCAGTGCCGCACCCAGGCCCGGAAGGAGCAGCAGATGGCGTGCGTAGCGGTAAGCCCGGCGCCGCACACCCTCACCCTCTCCCGGAGGCCTCACCCGGGAGGCCCCTCTGGGCGGGGAGCTGTGGGCGTCGGTGTAGAGGCCCCAGGGCGGGAGCCCCAGCAGGAGCGGGGTCGCTGGTCATCCCTGAGACCCGGCTGGCTGCGGCGCCTGTCCCGGGTGGGGAGGGGTGCGGGGGTGGTTGGGGGCACAGGGACGCCCCCCAGGCGCAGGCTCCGACCCCACCCCTCGCCCCCCACCCCGCAGAAGGCCAGGCCGCAGCTGGGATGTTCCGAGGGCCTCAAAGGCCAGCTCTGGTAGGTGGCGGCGCCCCGGGCAGCGCCCAGTCCCCGGCGGGCCCCGAGGGCACCCCCGCCCCTGACCGCCGCCGCCCGCAGGCTGCTGGCGCTGAGGCTGCTGCTGGGCGCCCTGCTGGCCTGCACCGCCGCCTACGTGTACGTGGTGGACCCCGCGCCCTTCGAGGGGCTGGTGCCGCCTCTGCTGAGCCGCGCCGCCGTCTGGAAGCTCCGGGCCCTGCTGGGCCCGTTCCTGCGCCTGGAGGTGGACGACTTCCTGCCCTTCTAGGCCGGAGGCCCAGCGGCCCCAGCGAGGAGGCCAGGCGGCCGACCGGCCCCGGTGCCCACGGCACTGCCGCGCAGCGTCCCGCCAGGAGCCGCGGAGAAGGGGGGCGGCGGGTCTGTCCTGAGGGCTGGGGCTGCTGCTGGACATACAGTCGTGACACTCGCGGCGTGTGAGCCTGTTTCCATGGAAACGGGGGTGGGCAGGAGGTCTCGCTGCTCTTGAGGCCCGTCTCACACCGAGGGCTCCGGGGGGCACCCCGGCCCCGCCTGCCTGCTGGGCGGCAGCCCCTCCGCCGGAAGCCCCCAGCCCACCCCGGCCACCAGGGAGGGTCTCTGCAGAGTGAGGACCTGGGGGCCCTCAGGCCTCCTCCCTGGGGCTGGGCCCAACCAGCAGACCTCAGCCACCGGCTGCTCTGCTCGGCTGACTTCACACCCGCCACCCCACCCTCCCCACACTTGACCGGCCACCACCTCCCCACCTCCCACTCCTGTCCCCTCCCCAACTAGGGTCCCTGTCCAGTCCAGCCTCCTGGCACTGCCCCAAGGCTCGGAGGACAGGGGGACCACGTTGGTGGACAGAGCCGTGGAGGTAAACACCAGAAATTTTATTTAGGGCATTAAATTGGGGGTGGAGGGGAGGAATACCTTTTAGAACAATAGACAATAGCTTTGTAGCTTGCTCATCCCCAAGTGGGAGGATTAGAGGCACCGCCCAGGCAGGAAAAGGACTGGCCGGAGCCCCGCCCTGCCCCTGGGGACGTCCAGGGCCCCGGCTGGCTGGCTGGCTGGCTGGCTGGCTGGCAGGGCCTGCAGGGCTGTGGGCAGCGGGGCCCTCTGAGCTCCCCCAGGTGCCACATCTCGGAGTGAAAGAGTGAAGACTGCCGGGCAGGGCTGGGCAGAGCAGTCACCAGGAACACACTGGACTGGCAGGGTCTCCTCCCCGCCCCGGCAGGGCCCGGATGGCTCACCAGGCTGGCGGCTCCAAGAGGTTAAGGCATCTGTTCATGTGCTGGGTGTGGGGAGGAGGGAGTGCAGTGACCTGCAGGGACAACCTGAGACCCCCGCCCCAGCCCAACCCGCAGAGGCCTGGGCTCCCTGGGAAGGAAGTGGCGTCTAAAGTGCTCGGTCAGGCAGGGAGGTCGGGGCGCTGGTGCGACCCCCCGGGGAAGGCCATGCTGGTCCCAGCAGCTCCAGGGCCCCTGCCTGGGGGGTGGGACGCCCTGCGGCAGGTGGGGACTTCCTGAGGTGGGTGGGCACAGGGTCACAAGCCCCAGTGAGCTGGGAGTCAGTCAAGGTGCGGCTGGTGGAGAGGGGACCCCCAGCCCACGGCCCAGGGGCTGTGTGGCTGCCTGGCTTCCCGGGCGGTCCTCTCGGGCCCCAAAGCTGCCTACTTGGCGTCCCGCTCAGGCCCCGAGAGACCGGGGAAAAGGCTGGAGGCGGCTGAGTGCAGGCGGCACATAGCCCCTCGGGGGGGTGCCCGGGCGGCCAGGCTCCAGGGGGCCCGCAGCGGCGGCCGGTCCTCAGGGAGGCCAAGGTGGCACAGGTGCAGGCCGGGGGGCACCCTGGGCTGGCCACGCCGGCCCCATCCACGGCTGCAGGTGCCGATCCGCCCCCTGTGGGCCGCAGCGTCCCGTGAGAGAGAAGCAGAAAGGTGGAGGTCAGCATGGGGCAGAGGTGCCCAGGGCAGGGTCCGAGGCCCAGCCAGCCTCCCACATTGGGCCAGCCCCTGCCCCAGACCCCGCTTTTGCCCTGGCTGTCTCAGCCCCAAGACACCGTGGATTCCCAACGCCCTCACCCCCAACACTTGGCAGTGGGAGGCTCAGGTTGCCAGGAGGGCGAGTTCCAGTGATGTAGCTGCAGGAGGCGGCAACGGCCCCCACAGGGCCCTCAGCCGACCGGCAGCCCCAGTGCAACCCCTGGGACCTCGGTCTCCTGCAAAAGCCCCTGGGATCGGCTTTCGGGGGCCCTGGGGCGGCTGCAGCCCCAACCTCTCTCCAAATGCCCTGTTGCTACCAGGGATGACGCAGACCCGTGGGAGCCTCATGCTCGTCAGCCAAAGACCCATCGGCCAGCCCCCACCTCCCAAGCTTCCAGCTCAGCTTAAGTCAGTGGAAACACCCACGAAGGCCGCCCGTACCTCTGGCCAACACCTCTCCCAGAGCCTGACCCACTCTGCTCCCCGCCCCCGGAGCCCCCGCATTGCACCAACAGCCCTAGCCTTGCTCAAGGAAAGGATCGAAATGACTCTTTTTCTTTTTTTAATAAAATTATAGATATATAGATGTAGATATAAAAACATAAAACAGACACAACGCAAGCGGACGCTGCCGTGTGCTTACTCTCGGGTCCCTGGCGCCAGGCGAAACTCTGACCCCCTCCCTGATGTGCTTCCCATGAGGGCCTGGACTTTGCATGCCTTGGGGTGAGGGATCTCCAGTTTGGCAGGGAGGGGGGGCTCCTAGGTCTCATGGGCCCCGGTGGCAGCGTCCGGCCCGGGCCTGCTCCCACCTGCCCCCCGTCGCCTCCCACAAGAGCATAAAGCAGAGGTTAAGGCTTCAATGAAAGCGAGTTTCCCGGCAGTGGGGGCAGCGGGGGCCCGAGCGTTAACACATGGGACGTGGTATGGCAGCTCAGCGCACAGACACGGGGACGCACCCACCAGCTGGGCGAGACAGGACACACGGAGCCAAGACCCCACCCACAGCTGGCTGTCTGTCCATCGTCCACCTGTCTGTCAGAACCCAGAGCAATCCCAGAGCGGGGTGCCTGTGGGCTGGGGCTGGACTCCCCGAAGAAGAACTGGCCTTGCCAAGCTACAAGCTTCCAGCGGGTCCCTGAAAGGCAACGAGTTAGGAGCAGCCGGGTGGTGGGGCCTTGGTCCAGTACGGCCAGGGACCCAGGCCTCTCTGTCCATCTCTGGGCCACAGTGGCCCCGTCTGTGAGGGGAGCAGGTGGGGACCAGCCTGGGGACGACCTCAGGGACACGGGTGCAAGGGTGCAGGTGCCACACCCCTCGCGGCCCCCGCCTGTGGGAACAGGGGCACCGACACACAGATCCTGCAGCCCGGAGGCCACTGGCCCAGCCGCGCCCTGGTGAGCAGATGGGTGGATGGACAGGCGGAGGAAGAGGGACAGGCTTGTGGAGGTGTGGTCTCTTCCGCTGACGTGTCCACCGGGCCTGGGCCTCCTGGTCTCCCGGGGCAGAGAAGTCGGGAGGGGAGGGCAGCCGCTGGGGGTCCTGGTCCCCGGGGCTCCACGGCGGATGGATGGCAGTCAGTCCTCACACTGAGATCTCGTACGTGGTCCCACCCACGCCGGACACCTTCTTAACGAGCGTGTGCCGGGCAGGGCTGGCGGAGGGCCCCGGGGGGCCAGCGGCAGGCCCCAGGCGGGCCAGGCCCGGGGACTGCCCGTTAAGCTTACTTGGGGGGGTCTTCAGCTGAGGGTGGTCCCTGCATCAAAACAAGCACATACACGCACACACACAGTGAACACGGGACCACGGCGTGACGGGCCAGCGGAGGCAGCAGGACAGATGACGCAGACGCACACAAAGCCCGGGGCGGCCCCTGCCTCTGAGCTCAGCTGGTCCCGCCCAGACCCTGGGTAGGGGCACACCGCCTGCGGAGGGAGGGGGCTATGTTGTCACAGGACACACAGATGTCAGAATGGCCACCTTTTCCCTCCAGGGCGCTTGGTCCCTCCCACCGGCACAGACGCCGGAGCAAGGTGAGGCCCCGGGGCCCCGCGTCGTCCTAGTGCCCCGAGCTGGGAGCCCAGCGGGGACTGGGTGGCTCCATCCCTGCTCCCTCCTAGGAAGATGAGAGCCCATCTTCCCGCCCTCCAGCCTGCCCAGGACCGACCAACAGCAGCTCTGACATTGCTGCCCAAACATTCACGAGCCTGGGAGCCTCCACTCCACCCCCCGCCCCGTCCTTCACCTGCCGTCCCCCACCTGCCCAGGTAGCTGTCACCCACTGGGCCAGTTACATTCGCCACAGGGACATCCTCACCAACTGAGCCTGTGCTCCAGGGGCGATGCCGAGACGATACCCCCGCACTCACGGCGGGGCCCAGCACACACCAGCTACTCTCCTTGGGCCTGACCCCATGAGGCAGGCAGCCAGCCCAGCTTCCAATTACCCACCTGCTGGGGGTCTGGCACCAGCCTGCCCCTCTGGGCCTCAGTTTCCCCATCTCTGAGCAAGGAGGCCCTTACTTCCCGGGGCTGTGGGCACCCAGGGCAGCATGTTCTGCTGTGGGCTTATGTCCCCTGGACTCAGCCTCCTGGACGGACACTGTCTCCAGAGGAAGCCCCAGGGTCCCCCCGACACTCGGTTGCACCAGCTGCAGGAGAACATGCATCTCAATAGGTACCCGCCCCACCGACGTGCCCGGCATCCCTGGAGCTGGGTGACCCTCGCCCCTCACAGTCTGGCCAGGAGCCTCCAAGGAGGGTGAGGCCCACCCCCGTAGGCAGCCATCGGCCTCCCTGACGACCTCTGCGTGTTCGGCCAAGAGGCTCCACGAAGCAGCCGGACACCTGACCTGTGGTGGAAAGCCCCTCCCAGCCCCCCCAGTACCCCCCCGCCCCCGGGACCTACCTTTGCACGGCCAGCGAGGGTGGCGACTCTGGGAGGTCCGTGTGGATGAAGGCGACAGCTTTGGGGCCTGCATAGGAGGGTGAGCGGGGCGTGCTGGGCGGGGAGGGGGGGCCCTGGCGCACGGGGGACCTGTGCGAGCCGCTGCCGGGCCGAGGCCCGGGGGCGTTGTTGTTGGCCAGGTCGGCCTGGAGGGAGGAGGACGAGGTCCGCGGCGCCCGGCTCACGGCGCTGGACAGCGAGGACACTGAAGTCTGCAGCGCGGGGTTGCGCGCGCCGCCGAAGCCGGGCCCGGCCACCAGGTCGTCCCTGGAGCCGTAGCGCAGGGCAGGGCCGCGGGCGCCGTCGGCCAGCGCGCTGGCCTGCTGCAGGCTGTAGGAGCTGGGCGCATCGTAGACGCCCGAGTCGCCGAAGAGCGAGTCGGCCTGAGAGCGCAGCAGCCGTTCCCGCTCCTCTCTGTCCTTGCGCTCCTGGATGGAGGCCATGATGGTCCTGGACAGGTTGTCGTAGCGCACAGGTGAGGGCTCCCGGGGCCGGGGGCCCAGCACCGGGCTGAAGCTGCGGGGCGGGGGCCGGGGCGGCTCACCCACCGCCCCCGGGTGCAGGTAGGGCGAGCGGTAGCTGGCCACGCCGGCCGAGGGGTGGGCTGGGCACGTGTGGCCCCCGGGAGAGCCGGGGTTAAGCAGACTGTCGTAGGACAGGCTGCCGTTGCGGTTGGGCAGCGCGTGGGGGGCGAAGATGCCGCGGTGCGGCGTGGGGGGCCCGCCCTCGGAGCGCAGGGGCTGCAGGGCCACGTGGTCCCCACCCCGCCGGCCCGCTGCCTTGAGGCTCAGGGAGCGCAAGGCGCCCGAGAAGGTGTCCGCGGCGCTGAGCGGCGGGGACGGCGGGTAGGCTGCGTGCAGGCCTCCGGGCGTGTAGTCAGGGAGGTCCAGGCTGGGCTCGGACGCAAAGTCCAGGCTGTGGATGCTGTCCTCCCCCAGGGTCAGGGAGTCAGGGCCGGGGACCTGCGGGGAGAGAGGGCGCACGTCCTACCACCGCCCAGCCGTCACGCCCTGCCCCAGCCACCGGTGCTCCGTGCCCCACGGAGGCTACGACCTCAGTGCATCAGAGGCAGCCTCCCGTGTACCCGACAAGCTGTTTCTGGAAGTTGCCCATCCCCTGACCACGTCTCCCTTGCTCGCCACAGAGGGAAGTAGGGACGGGCTAGAACAGAGTCCCCGGATGCCACCCCCCAGGGAAGGCTGGGCACACTGCTCCTGCCTCTACTTCCCCACGGAAGGGGGCTGGCGCAGGGACAGCCTCAGGAGTTGGACCTTAGGGAGACGTAATAAGCACACAGAGACCCAGAGCCCTGTCCTGGGCACCTCGTGGCTGAGGACTGCGGTCGCTGCCGCAGCAGAGCACTGCCACCTGCTGCATCAACCCACCGCAGTGCCCCCAGAGCCAAGACACGGGAGGGGACCTCGGGGCAGGGGCAAGGGACCAGCCACAGCAACAAGGAGGCTCCGTGGACTGAGGGCTGCGGGCTCAGACGTGGGCTGGGGACGAGAGCCTACAGGACCTCACACCCCGGAGCGGGTGCTGGTAGGGACAAATGTGGCCTCACGGTACTTGGCCAACCAACCAGAACCCTCGTGGGATCCAGGACAGTCCCAGGAGGTGGGGCAGGCGAAGGACCTAGAGCCCCCTGTTCCCAAGAAGGGCTGATCGACACCTGCCCAGGAGGCCCAGGCTCCCTGCCCAGCCCAGAAGGGCCCTCATGAGATGCAGGGTGGAGCGGGGCATCGGCCCTGAGGGGAGGCGACCGGTCCAGGCGTACCAGCCCAGGCACGGGCTTGCCTCTAAGGCAGCCATGAAGGAGGGTGGGCAGCCTGAGAATGCTCAGGGTTCTGGACCCTTCCTCAGGCTGCCCAGGGTTGCCAACTGCTCCACAGTGATTGTAGAGTCAGAAAAAAATAAATATGCCTTCTTAAACAATCTCAAATTCTTCTGAAGCCTTCCCGTGGGCCTTACAGAGGGACGAAGAGTGGAATTCCAGGCATCCTGGCACACGCTGCTCCTGGGGGCAGCCGCCCACCAGGCCGGCGGGCCATGCTGGTCAAGAAGGGGCCAGCCAGGACCGCCTGTGCCAGTGCTTCCTTCGGGCCCGGCTGGGGTGCCCACAGGGTGAGGTTCTGCCGGCGCCCAGCAGGCTATGACCCCACGGCCCCAGGGTCAGGGCCTCCTGGGGCGAGGCCTGAGGAACGGGACCTCCGGGGGCAGGGTCTCCAGGAGGGGTCGCACAGGACTTCCTGGGGCAGGGCCAGGCCTCCTCACCTGCTCACCAGGCCCGCAGAAGGGCGCCTTGGGACCCGAGGGGAAGGCAGGCCGGAACTTGTACATGGCAGGTGTTGGGGGGCTGGTCCTCTGCGCCGACAGAGCGCTCTCTGGGGAGATGGACCATGGTCAGCTGGGCTCAGTCCATGTCCCTCCCTCTGTCTGGCCACCCCCACCTCACCAGCACTGCTCGGGCGTGGCGTCTGCAGGTCACCTCCGAATGTGCCGGCCTCCGCCTTGGGGGGCAGTGGCGGCCCCAGGTCCAGCGGCTTCTCATCCAGTCGGTCCAGGCTGCCCTTGGACTGGGAGGGGGCGTGGTCAGTGGTGGGTAGGGCGTGGGCCAGGGGTGGGCCACAACTGGGGTCTCTGCCCTGGGCCTTGGGCCCTATACCGTTCTCCAGAACCTACGGGATTCCTCCCCCTTCTGCTTCTAGGCCCCCTCCAGCAGAGCCGCTTCCTGCCTTCGAGGGTCTGCCCTCAGCCCCACTCCCTACCTGCCCCCAGGGCCCCCACCTTGCTGCGGCCCAGGCCAGCCTTCAGCCCGTTGTCACTAAGCTTGACCTTGAGGGGGGCGGCTCGCTCCAGGAGCTCGGGCCGAAGGAAGGGCGGCTTCAGGCGGGCGGCCAGTGGCAGCCGGGGAGGCTCCACCACGTACCTGCACCAGGGGCGGAGGGGTCAATGGCCAGGGTGACCTGGCCCGAGCGCTCACCAGAGGCAAGGCCGGCCACACCTGCCAAGGGCAGAGGTCGACCAGGCTGAGGGGCCGCACCTGCCCGCCCCAAACCCGGCAGAGGCCCCTCGACACCCCGTCCAGGCCTCACCGGGGCGCCAGAGGGCTGCACAGCACGTGCTCCACATTCCCATAGCAGCCTCGGGTGAAGGGGTTCACGCCCCCACGGAACTTCCCCGTCACCTGTGGACATGGGACCCCTCAGCCAGCCTGGCCACCCAAGGTCCTGGCCCAGGCGGACGGGGGGACAGGCAGGGACAGCTGGGGTTCCTCAGAGGCAGGCTGGGCAGGGTCAGCCCATGGGTGCCCCCCATTCACCCCGACCGCCCCGGCAGGAAGCTGTAGGATCTCTGGGGAGATCCAGCGGCGTCCACAGGTGGGAGTGAGCGGGGGGCAGCGCAGGCACAGCCGGCACTCCAGGCGCCCCCAGGGACCCCGGGGCCAGGTCCCCCCCACCCCGGAAGCTGCGCAGGCTGCCTCAGCTGAGGGCTCCGGCGGCCCTGCCCTCACACCGCGCCCACGCGGCCCTCTCGGCCCACAGGGGCGCCCCCTGCCCGTCACCGCGTGGGCCCTCCCGGGGTCAGCACCTGCTCATTGGTGGTACGCCCTCGAGTGACCAGCACCACGTGGAAGCCAGTGAGGCCGATGACAGGGATGAAGAAGAGGCCAGCCACACACATGACGGCCATGCTGGCCCGTTAAGGCCAACGGCCGTGGGGCAAACACGCGGGGCGGGGCCTGGGGACGGCCACCCACCCCGGGGCATCCCAGGCACCCGCGGCCAGGCCAAGGATACGTGATGGTGGTGTGGGCGGCCCCCAGCCCCTCGGCGTGGTTCAGCACGTAGACCAGCCCGAAGGCGACGACGCCCACCATGTGCGCGCTGAGCGACAGCAGGAACAGGAAGAAGTAGCGGTAATTGCGGCGCCCGATACAGTTGTTCACCCAGGGGCAGTGGTGGTCGAAGTCCTGGGCGGGAGCAGCGAGTCAGGGCCGCGCCGGCGGGGGCGGGGGTGGGGGGCCACGGCCGGCGGGCGGGGCGGCGGGACCGTCACCTCTACGCAGTTGTCGCAGACGCTGCAGTGGGAGCAGCGGGGCGGGCGGTAGAAATGGCAGGTCGCGCACCACTTCATACGGACCTGGATGCCCCGCACGTCCACGTTCTTGTACAGCGGCGCCCGGAAGTCGTCCTCCTTATCCTCGTCCTCATCCGCTGCGAGCCAGGGCCAGAGGGGGGCAGCGGGACGGTGACTTCCCGGGCGGAAGGGTCCTTCCCGGACCGCTGCCAGCCCACCCGCCACGACCCCCGCTCACACACACAGGCTCTCTCGGATCAGCCACTCACACTCTAGTGCAAGTGAGCAGATGCCGTGCCCCAGCACAGGGCCCTACCTCGGGGGAAGACGCCAGGGTCCATGAAGGTGGCCATGCTGAAGTTGGCCAGGACAAAGAGGAAGATGATGCCATTGTAGACGGGAACAGCTGGGGACACAGCTCGAGTCAACCATGGGCACCTGCGTTGGACAGCAGGGCAGAGCTGGGTCTGGGGGTGCAGCAGATGGGTGGGGACAGGACGTGGGGACAGATGCCTTAGGCACACCCACACACAGGCAGGCCGGGCCACAGAAGGCCACCGTCCGCACTCGGCGTGGCTGCGGGGAGACCCCTGCACATCGGCCCGCAGCTCCTCTGCTCGACCACTAGGGCTAGGCACCCACGGTACGGCACGCAAGCTGCCCACAGGCCAACACCGACTCCAGAACCCCCAGGTGCCCATTAGGAGTTCAAGTCACAGTCGAGAGGGGCCCGTGGGGGCCTGGGCTCCCACTTTTAGGAGGCAGGAGTCCAGGATGAGGTCTGGGCCCACCCTGCCTGTGTGCCATGACAGCCAGAGGCCAGCCCCGACCTCACCCAGCCCGGCCCCCAGCCCAGCGGGACCCCTCCGCCAGGGAACATCCGGGACATGGGGAGCTCCAATGCACGGTAGGTGTCACCCGTTTGTCCCTGAGGGGTGCAGTCTCAGGGTCTGGGCTCCTGGGCACATCCCCATCTAGGCAGTCCCTTCTTTTTAGTTCTCATTTTACTGTCCTTATGACAACGCACAACACCCGGAGAATAAAAAAGCACGATAGCCCCCACTCACCATCTCTTGCTACCCCCCAGCCCTTGCCTCCAAGGCTGTGCTCTCTCCAGGAAGCCTTCCCAGATTCCCCCCATGGGGCTCAGTCACAGACAGCGAGCGTCCTCGTCAGCCCTCTTGGGACCTGACCAGAGCCCTCTCTGTGGAGACGCACCGGTCTTTGGGCTCAGGACCTATGACCCTGCCCCAACCCTGCAGCGGGTCCCTGCGTCCACCCACTTGGCTCTTCTGGCCTCAGGCTCCTGATCTCTCCCGTGGCTCCTGGCCTGTTCTCCCCCCCATACCTCACCCCCTGTGCACTTGGAGGCCAGTGGGGATCCCCCTCAGAAGCCCTGACGGAGAGAACAGGGCATCGTGGCCTCCAGCAGGGTGAGCAGCGTCCATGGCCCTGCCCACCACCCAGCGCACGCCGGCCACGCGGCTGCGCCCACGCCTGTCTTGGCCAGGAGCCAGCCCCGCCACCCCAGCAGCCACCTCCATGGCAGCAGAACTTCGCTATTTTTAGCGGAAAGCGAGAGGCTATTTAAAGATTCCACTTCCCACGGCAGCAGGCTCAGCGGGCCAGGAGCCGCACGTTACCCCTTCCTCTTCCCTGGGACCTGCTGTGGAGGTGGAGGCACTCCTTGGGGACACAGGCTCCCTCTGCGGGGAGGGCCCTCCTCCCCCTCCCCTTGCCCGGGCAGCCGGGGCAGCCCACCAGTAGGTGCCTACCACGTTCCCCAGCCCTGTGTGCTAAAGCCTGGCATACAGACGGTGCTCAATGTATGTGGTGGTCCCTGATCCGATCCCATGGAGCAAGGTGACAGTGGGCCCCCGAGGCATGGTCTGCCCCGCAAGGCGGGGTGGGGGGCAGAAGCCAAAGCGCCAGCGGGGACAGCGGGGACGGGCTGCCCAGGCAAGCGGGGGCTGGGGGCTGAAGGGAAGCAGGCCCGCCAGGGGGGCCGCGGAGAAGTGGGGGGACCGCGGGCCCCACTCAGGTGGCACGAGCCAGCTCCCCACGGCGCCTTCCGGGAAGGGCTGGCTCTGCAGTCTGCACAAAATGAAAACGCGGGCCCCTTGTTTAAAAAGTATCAAGAATTTCAAGACAGAGACAGCGGAGCGTCAAAGGCGAGTGCGGGCTCTCGCGCACCTGTGCCGGAGGTGCGGCACGCGGGTGGGCACCCCGGCAAGAGGACCCCGCCGGAGGGGGGTGCAGGGGCCAGGACAAGAGCCCCTGCGGCCCTGCTGTCAGGTTTCACAGCGGATACCGAGAGCCTGCTGCCTGCCCGCCCCGTGCGGCGGACCACGAAACCCACCCTTCCGGCCTCGGGGAGTGGGCGCTGCTGTTTTCCCTATTTTACAGACAAGGAGTGGGTATAGGACGGCTTGTCACATACCAGGGCCTTGGGGTGAGCCTACGTCTGGGCTGGGATTCAAAGTATTATGCAGGCAGCCAGGGCCCGGATCCCACGGGCAGCCCCCGCAGCCGCATTGACCAGAGTCTCCCCTGGCCCAGGCGGCCTGCTTGGTCCTCCCTGAGCCTCCGCGACCACCCCCAGGCTGCACGGGCTAGACAGCTGCCCTGAGTGAGACGCCTGGGGCTGCGTCTGGGCATCCGCAATGTGAGAGGGCAACCTGTGCACCGAGGTGGTGGGCAGGCTCCGTCCACTACGGGCACCAGCCATCTGCGTGCCTGGGCCACGGATACCGGGGACAGAGGGCTGGGGCCCTAGCTGGTGTTGGGCGGGCTGGCGCCTGGGCCGTAGCAGCGGTGTGGGGGGCGGGAAGGTTCTCTAACAGGGACCTGGGCCACTGCCCCCTCAACACCCGGCCCCCAGCTTGACTCACACCCAGCATCAAGCACTCCCATGCGGTCCTGCCCCCTCAGTCTCCCTCAGGGCGCCTTTACCCCTAGGCCAGGCCTTAAAGAGGGTCCAAGCCTGGGTCACGCCTAATGAGGACTGGCTCTCTGGCCAACGCCGACAGGCACATGCATTGACACAAACACACGTCCTCATGAACACGCAGGGACGCATGCATGCACACACATGCAATGCACACACAGATACACAAATATGCTCCGAGGCACACATGTGTGAACACACACTTGTACATGCATGTACGCAGACACACTGCATCCATAGCCACGTTCAGAAGGCCCATGTGCAGGAGCACACACCAACGTGTGTTGACCAGCAAGACACACGTGCATAAATATTTGTGAGAATAGATATGCCCGCTTGTGCACTTGCTGGCACAAATAAGGACACGGCCACCCGGGCACACCAGCACCCTCGTTTGTGCACAAACACACTCAGATGCACATATGAGCCCACAGAAACGCAGACAAGCCCTGCCCCAAACTGCGCCCCTTGCTACGCTCTCCACGGACCAGGCGAGCATGAGGACACGTGAGGACGTGCGAGCTCGGTGGGCAAGCCTGGCAGCCAGTGCGGCTCAGTCCACCTTGCGTCTGTCCTCAGCTCCCGGAGGGCCCCTCTGCCCACGAGGACAATACTCGGTTCCCACCCAGGGGACGGGACACCCTAGGCAGGGGCTGGCCAGCCCTTGCCGGCTGCAGCCACGCTGTGGGGCCCAGGGCATGCCTGGGCTGGGGGCGGCTCGGCCCCCTAACCAGCCCCCGCCTCCTGAGTATTAGGGCCACACGCCACTGCCATAGGCCCCACCCGGATGGAGGCCCCAAGTCCGCCTAGCCCAGCAGGGAGACACCACCCAGTGGGGGGTGGGGGGTTCTGCAGGACCAGTACGCGCGCCACAGCTAAATGTGGAATGGAAAATTTTAACTCAGACGTTTTCATTTAAATTGGGTTCTTCGTTAACACTGTTTGTGTTTAAGAGTGATGCTCCCACATGGGGGTACCTGGGACCGGAGGGTCTGTGGCCACTCTGCCCTGGTCAGGCTAGGCAGGGCCCCTGTCCTCGTGCACCCATCTGATCCCTGCAGACACCTGAGCAGATGGGGAAACTAAGGCTCAGGGGACCAAGGATACCCTAGGCCACGGGCAGTGAGGCCTGGGGTGAGACTCAACCCCTGCTCCCTTCCTTCCCCTGGGGCCCCTGCCAGGGGCTCTATCCACCTGGGCCTGCCCTTCCCCCGGCCCATGCTGGGCCTTCTGGCCTCTCTGGGCCTCAGCGTCTGGGGAGGGCTCAGGCCCATCCTGGGGACAGACTGTGGCCTCCCAGAAGTCAGCCCCCTGGTCCTGGACAGAGACAAGATGGCCCAGCCTGGGTCCAGGTGTTAGTAACCCAAAAGCAGCCCTAGTTCCTGATGTCTACAGGTTCCTTGTCATTCTGCAAAGTGGCTCTGGGAGGAGTAAGGGGTTGAGGTGGAGACCTGACCTGGGGGCTCTTAGAAAGTGCCCCCCAGCACCTGCCTGACACCGAGCCATGATGGGAAGGGATTCTGGGGACCGAGGGGACACAACTGGACCAGGAACCCAGGAAGCCTTCCTGGAGAAGCGCCTCTAGGAACCTGCCCCTCAGGGTGCTCCCCATCTTCTGAGGGAGAGGCCCCGGCCTCTGCTGATCCTACCCGCACCCCAGCCTCTCCTGGTAACATAGCTGAACATCCTGTTCTTCGTCCCAGCCCTCTCAGTGAGCTGGCCCAAGGGAGGGGTCCTTGGTCTTCTAGGCTCCTGGCTCCCCACCCTGCATGATGTCAGGAGCTGCTGCCTGCGCGGACCTGCCCCAAAGGGGCCAACTTGTGTTTACTGAGCAGAGAGGGGGCCTGGGGCCACGCAGCGTCCAGTGAAGTTCAAGGGGTAAAGGCAGAGAAGAGAGAACCCTGTGGGGGCCCAGGGGCAGGGTGGGGAAGACACAGGGGTGGGCTGCGCCCTCCTCAGCCCATGTCTAGGTCTGCAGCAGGCCTGGACCCAGCAAAAGGGTAAAAGTGTGGCTGCTACTAGGGCGACCAGCGGCCTGTCCCAAGGAGAGGACCACCGGGACCCCTGCTTGCCTGGAATTCAGCATGCTGTGAGGGGGGGTCACTAGGCCCGGTTCACCCCGCAGAACCCCTTTTTAGGAACCCAGTTGCCCTGAAAGACCAGGGATGAGCCAGGTAGAGCCAGGGATGGGGCGGGCCAGGGTCCCCAGTGGGCTTTTGGCCCCGGGGAATGTGGCCTCGGTGGTCCACGGAGCCCTGTCCTAAGGGCGATCAGGGCTGCCTTGGCTGGGTGGTCGTTGTGCCTGGCCTGCAGCTATGCCCCTGCACCTCCATCTTGCTGCAGAGGCACATGCCACCTGCCGTCAGGCAGAGTGGGTCCCACACAAGGCGGGAGCCAGGGAAAGGCCTGCGGTGCCTTGCTGGGCTGGAGGCCTGGACGCAGAACCCCGGCTCTGGGAACTGAGGTAGGAAGAACTTGGCAGGTGCAGCAGCCTCAGCGCCCACCTCTTGGGACGGCCAAGTTCACCAGACCGCTGTGCAAGGGCCCTCTGACATCACGGGAAGGGCTTGGGACGAGCTAGGAGGAAGGGAGGCAGGGCTCTCTGGGCTACGGTGATTTCAGTACCTTTAAGGATTTCCCTGCGTTTCCCAAGTCCTTAGAGGAGAACGTGTATTACCTTTAACGTCAGGGGAGGACAGACACTGAATTGCGCTTCGGAAGTGAGAAACCAGGATCAGCAAGTGGAGGCCCGGCTCCCAGGAAGTACACGTGAGACTCCTCCAAGTCCCAGAGCCCGGCCGCGGGGCCAGGCCCCGGGAGCCCCTGCACCTGCGGAAGCCCTGCGCCCACCGCGCCTGCCCCTCTCCCCCCCGCCCCGCGGCCGGCGGCATCTGAGGAACAGGAACACGCTGCCTGCCAAAGCCAGAAATAAGCCCGTCCACACAGGCCTTTTTTAAACACGCTCTTGGCAGCCTGTGGCGCCCACCCAGCCTCGGCCTCCAGGTAGGGCTCGTGC
The DNA here is from genome assembly GCF_053574225.1 of Canis aureus. Lineage (NCBI taxonomy): Eukaryota > Metazoa > Chordata > Mammalia > Carnivora > Canidae > Canis > Canis aureus. The sequence continues at coordinate 35,760,024 of NC_135637.1, read as the reverse complement.
GCCTCCACGGGCACCCAATGCAGACTCCCAGTCCCGTCGCCGCCACCCTCACTCTGGCTAAGGCGCCGGGGCCAAGCCGGCTCCCCCTCGGCCTGGCCCGGGCTCCTTCGCACCCCGGCATCAGAGGCCCCAGGGAGGGTGTCAGTGTGGTGCCTCTGGTCACCGGGCGGTGTGGGCATGGCACTGGTGGGAGGGAGCGTCCCGTCCCCGTGGTGAAGGCCCGAGCCCCAAGCCCGAGCCCCAAGCCCTCCCGGTCCCTAGGGGAGCGCGGGCGGTGGGGGCCAGCCGGGGCATCAGCAGCCTGTCCCAGGTGACGAGGTTAGGGCTGCGCGGGCCTGCCTGGCCTCTGCCTCGGGGGTCCCGGTGCCCAACACGGCCGCGCCCCCGCCGCGACCCCAGCCTCCCCGGGAAGGTCACGGGAGGGTGCAGGGCACTGCCGGCGGCATCGAGGGGAGGGCGGCTCCGGGCAGGCACGTGGCGGCCGGGCCAGGCCACACCTGCGCGGGAACAGCTTGGCCCCGGCCCGGCCCCGGCCCCGGCCCCGGCCCCGGCCCCGGGCTGGCCGGCGGGAGGGGGCCGGGCGCCCTGGGCTCCCGGCGGGGCTGGCGGCCGTGGGAGGGGGCTCAGCCACAGCCGGGCGGCCTGCACGCAGTCCCCTGGGGCCCGGCGGCGCTCGGAGGGCTGGCACCGTCCCCGTGAGGAGCCGCCGGCGCTCGGCCCCGCGGCGCCCACCCGGCCCGGCCCGCTCAGGCCCCGGGCGGCGCCGGCCCCCCCGGCACGGCCCCTGCCGCCCGCCTGTGCCCCGGTGACGCGGGGACTCACGTGAACACGAAGAACAGGGTGCTGGAGCCGACCAGCAGCGCGGCGGCCGTGGCCACCGGGATGTACTTGGCGGGTTTGAGGCGCGTCCCGGGGCTGCGGGGCATCCTGGGCGCCGCGCCGCCGCATCCCTCCCCGGGGCCGGGCGGGCGGGGCCGGCCGGGGTCGGGCCGGGGGCGGGCGGGGCGGTGGACGCGGCGCAGGACCCGCGGCGGCGGCGGCGGCGGCGGCGGAGGAAATCCCACCCCGCGGGGAGCGGCGGCGGCGGCGCGCTGATGTCAGCGCGGGCCTTAAGGTGGACCGGGCGGCGGGCGGGGGGGCGCGGGGCGGGGGCGGGGCGGGGCCGGGCGGGGCGGGGCCGGGCGGGGGCGGAGCCAGGACCCTCGCCCCGCGGCCGCGCCCGCCCCCCGCCCCGCCCCGCCCCGCCCGCGAGCCACCGAGCCCCGCGGCCGCGCCCCGCCCCGCGCGCTCCCGAGCCGCGCAGCCGCCGTCACGCACCTGCAGCCCCGGCCCACCCCAGGCCGCCGCGGACCACGCCGGGCTCCCGGGGCCCCGCCCGCAGGCCGTGGCGCGGCGGCCTGGGTGTGCCGGTGCGTGCGGTCCCCGTGACGTCCCTGCTCCACGCCGTTCCCGAGGAGGGCCAGACCCCTCGTCTGGAGCCCCCTGGCAGTCACCCTCCTTGTTTACCTCTGGCCCACCTCCCAGCCCTCGGGCCACTCGGGTGCAGAGCCCAGCTAGTGAGCGGGGTGAGGGGGCAGGGCAGGGGGCGCTGGACTCAGGGAGAGGCCTCCTGGCCCCGGCTGCAGGTTTGGGAGTGTGCGTAGGTGGGAGAGCTGGGGCCGGGTGAGCCCCTCGGCCCCGCAGGGCGGAGCGCCCCTGCCCCTGCCCCTGCCCCTGCCCCTGCCCCTCGGCCCTCGCCCCTCCTGCCCTGCCTGGGATAGGCCAGCGGGCAGGCCCACCTCCTGCAGGAAATCCCACCCTCCAGCCCGGCTGCCGCTGCCCGCTTAAGGTGGACCTGCACCCTTGCAGTGCCCGGCGGCTGCGGTGTGGACGAGCAGGCTCAGCAGGCGGGCAGAGCAGTGCCCAACCGCTGGGAGGGTAGGACCTGGGTCATGCTCCGAACCCTCCACAGTTAGGGCCAGGAAGTCTCTGTTCCCTCTAACACACCCCCAGGGCCCTCTGCTCAGAAATCAAGACCCATCAGCGTCCTCCCCAGGTGGGAATCCGCGTGAGGGGTCCTCACCCTCCTTGGCCCTGGGCACCTGGTCCTCTATGGCCAGAATCCCTTGCTGCTCAGGGCCCACCTCCCCAGGCCATGCTGCCACAGGCCCTGGGGATCCTCGGCCTGGAAGCCCCTTCCTGCCTGTAGGTGGGCCTTATGAAGGCACCAGTCCGAGCGAGCAGGCTGCGGGCTGTGTGCCATTAGAAAAGACCTGGGGCATTAATACAGCTGCCTGACAGCAAAGATGGTGATGGGCTTTTCCCCATAACACTGCAGTTTTAGCCTCTGCCCTGCGGGGAGCCCACTTCAGGGGCCCCACATAGGGTTAGGGGAGCACCCTTGCACTGAGTGGGAGGCTCAGGGCACAAAAGTGAGCCAAGAGCAGACACCTCCTTACTTATGCCCACAGCGCCCCAGCCCTCCGATAGCCTCCGCGCCTGGAGCTGCAAGGTCCAGGATCCTCACAAAGACTCCAGCCAAAGCATGCCCCACCCAAGCTTTGCCCTTGTTCCTGTTCTGCTGCAACCCAGCCCTGGGACCCCAGGCCTCTGGAAGCCTCTGGATGCAGGCCCACTTGTGAGAGGCTCTTCCCCACAGGCTCCCAACTGGTAGCCCAGGCCCAGTCAGGTCTGACTCCAGGTCGTGCAGAGGCGGCACCAGGACAGCTGAGAGCTGAGAGCTGTGGAGTGTGCCAAGCACTGGTCACAGGAAAGGGTGCTTGGAGTCTCCTTGGTGAGGTCCCTGCAGAATCTCTGGGCAGAGGGGAGTCCTGGATGGGGGGAGGGAAGAGGACAGAGACCTAGAGAGGCCTCTGACCTGGGAGTCCTCCCCCTAAGGAGTTAAGATCCCCAGGAAAAGGAAAGCAGAGCAGGCTTGCCCAACCTGCAGCCCAGTGGACTGACCTGGAACGGAAAGGTTCATGTCTCTTCTCACTCCTTCCCCAATACCATCAGCACCTCAGTTGTAGCTTGCCATTGCCGCTGTGCCACAGGGAGGAACCCACCTAAGCACACTGGCTGAGGGGCACGGGAGAGGCCCCGCTGGCATCCCTGTTCATCCCAGTGGGACCGTCAGGACCGCACGCCTCCCTTTCTGCAGCATTGCAGTGTCAGCAATCCACACCTTTACATGCACCCTGTAATGTGGCCTGGTCACAGCACAGTCCTGCTCCCCAGCCGTTCTGAGGGGCCTACCCTGCAGTCAGGGTTCCCCCCCCTGGGGGAAAGGGGAGACACAATTCATCACCCAAGAGTAACGTCAGCCTGGGCTTTTACATCAAGAATTTATCTTGTATGGGAGCCCAAAACAAGAAAACAATGTTCAACAACCATTCTATGCTAAAAGGGGGTGTCCTTCCCTGAAGGATCAAGCCTGGGCCGGCCTTTCATACATCAGTGCATCTAAAGGAAGCCCATGGGGAAGCAACTGTCCTTTACATCAAAATTCCCCAGAAGATAGGGGAGGTACACGAACTTCAATGTACTTTCTTGGTGGGAAGAGCCCCTATGCCCATTGGGACTTCGAGAGGACCCAGACCTGTGCCTCTAGAGGACTAAGGCTGCCATGACACAATGCTGGCCAGTGAACTCTTCAGTGTGGCTTTTTTAAAAAAGAGCCGCTTCCTTTGGAAGTACATCCCCCAGAGGGAACAACATCCCAAGGGATGGAACCAGACCCAGGTCCCAGCACACTGGGAGGTCGGACAGAGTAGGGGCTGGCAAGTAAACTGGCCACACTGTAAAGTACCCCCGGCAGGTGTTAATGGCCAGCAGCCGAGCGAGAGGAGTATCCCAACTCCAGGGCCAGGTCATAACTTGCTCGTCCTCCCACTGGAGGGCAGCATGGCCACATTCCGCTGCTCCTTTGGCCTCCCAGGACAAGTTACCATGTGTCACCATGCGCCTTGAGAAGTCGGTGCACCAAAAACGCTTCTCCCCCACTTGGGACAACACTGAGACACAATTTGTTTTACAAAACGAACCTCCAAATGGCAGTAACCCATTTGCGTTCTTAAAAACGTCCCTTTATTTAAAGCTATTGTAGATGGCCACAATTCCACCCAGATGGACATGCCACGAGTGAGCGGGCAGGAGTTTCTTCTGAGGATGGCAGCAGGGTATCCAAGGAGGGCCGTGGGCCAATCCTGCACTCACACACTGCACCAGACAAGTGTGCTATGGGACCGGCCTTTCCCTCCACCAGGGCAGTCAGGGTACTCTGATAGTCTTCCTTTCCCTCCCCCAGAGGCAAAAACCAAAATGCCTACCTATTCCTGGCCACAAGCACACGTGCCCCACCTCAGACACAGCACGGCCCCAGGGGCCAACCCCCAAGCCCATGGTGGAGGAGCCAGTGGTAGAGGGTGGGACCCGCGCTGCTGCCCCCACGGCCCAGAGCCAGGGGGCGCCCACACTGCTCCCAGGACGGGCCGGCGCACACACGGTCCTCCCCTCTGTGCAGGTTTCAAATGTGTCGTTTATTCGCTATTTTTGATGACTATAAATAAGTGTTTCCACTATGGAAAAGAAAGTGAGCACAGTACATTTTCATGACTGGGGAATGGATTTTCTGAAGTCTTCTTCAATAGGGCAAAAACTTAGAAAAAAACAACCTGAATGTTGGAATTCAGTTCTTTATATAAAGTCCCTTGTAAAAACAAAACAGAATAAAAACAAACTGAAAAGAAAGGGCAGGGCAAAATTTAAAAAAAGAAAAAAGGAGGAAAAGAACGGAAGGAAGAGAAAACAAGGGGAGGCGGCTTATTGCTCCTCCTCTGCTCCAGCCTTGCTCTCGGCATCTTCTGACTCCTTGCTCTCCTCCTTCACCGAGAGAGCTTCTAGCTTCTCAGTCACCTTCTCGGCATCATCATTTTTGCCCGACCCTGCTAAGACATAGGGGGACGCAGTAAGAAGACTGAGAAGCAGTGCCCAGCCCAGCCCGCCCACCTCCTGTGGTCCCGGGCGGAGGCCGCAGGACAGGTCACTTCACAGTGTGCCAGCCAAGCCAGCCTCCAGGGTCACACTAATGAGGAAGAGCTCATGCCTGGGATGGCAGTCAGGGAGCTCAGTTATGTCGGGTCACCTGCTACGGCAGCCATCGTTGGGCCCCAAGTGACCAGGCGACTGTGAGGACCTCTTGAGGCCCCTCTGGCCACAGGCTCTAGCCAGCCAGACATCGTGACTCAGCTGCCAGCCTGGGGGCTGTGAGGCCAGGCCGGGGAGCACATGCTTGGGGCCCTGATGGCCAGCTCACTCCCCAAGAGGCACCCTGTGTTCCCAGACGGCTGTATCACCCTTGACAGGACGAGGTGGTCACAGCACCCCGGGATGTTTCTGTGGCAGACGGAAAAAGCACCCGCCTGGGGCTGCAGCCGGATGCAGAGTGAGTCTGCAAGGAAGTCCCCTACCCACGACACCATGTCACCTTTCTTTTCTCTCTCTTCTATCTCTTTCCTGCATTCTTCAAACTTTGTTTTGAATTTCTGTGCATCTGCAGAAAGAAGAGGCGAGACTTCCTAAGATCCCTAAACAGTGAACAGGTCCTGGGGGGTACGAAGCATCAAAAGTCACATACGGCTCATCCCATAGCCAATTCTGATTTAAGGACATAGCCCTGGGCTCACTCTTACCCGGACCAAGCAGTTAACTATTCTCCAGTCCCTCCTGAGACTGGTGGCTATATTGGGTTGTCTCCCTCCATCTGACTCCGTGACAATTTGGGCAGAGCAACACACGGTTCTGATGGCCGTGCACAACCATGGGGCAGGGCCCTGCCCAACACTCAACTCTCCACTCATGACAGAGTAGCTGCTAGACAAGGCCCACTGTGCACCTCTGATGATCCAGGGCTGGAAAGACGGCTAAGCCGAGGAGAGGTCAGCCTGGACCCATGCTGCCAGCAGACTCTGGGAAGGGGACGCCTGCCCCAGGTAGACTGGATGCCCAGCCCCCTGAGGTTAAAAGGGAAAAGACCCTGCTCGTGGCCTCAGAGCCTGGGTGAGGCCTTGACAACGCACGGCTCAACTGCAGGGCTTATGTCCCTCCTCCGAGGCAGCACAAGACAGCAAGGTGGGACCAGTCCTTACCACACACCTCCCAGGTGCTATCAGTTCTCCCCACAAAGCTATGCGGACAGACAGGCAGCCGCAGTCAGATAGTCCCCGGGGCCTGGTGCCCTTCTGCTTACTCTCAGCATTTAGGAAGCGGATGGCCAGCAGCTCTGGCTTGGGGCACTCGTCGGCAAAGTCAGCGTGGGTGTTCCAGACCCAGGCACGGTCGCTGCCCGCGTTCGGCTTCAGTTCCATCATCGGTGTGACTGGAGAAGAGGAGCCGTGTGAGGATCCTGTCAACTGCCTCAAGGTCACCCCACCACAAAAGACCCTGGTTGCCAATGCAAGGTCCTGCTTTGGGGTCCACCAACCAGGCTTAAAGTCCCATGGGATATGGATCTTATTCAAACAAGTTTCTTTGCAAACACCTCATATTCACTTAGAACCAGGACTCTCCTGATCTGGAAACGGGGTGGCCTGCTCCCTGACACAGTAACACCTCAGCAAGGGTCTCTAATTCCATTAGAACAAGGCTCTAACGCCAGCAGAGCCACTCACACTTAGCCCTTCCTGTGGAGCACCCATCCTGTGACTGTGTCCACGCTCAGTCGCACCATCTGGCCCAATGGGAGATGGGGGACAAAAACTGTACGCAGGGTGGTGAGGGGTTGGGGTTGGACCAGGGCAACCACTCTGACGTTGTCCAGGGACCTTGGGGGGTGAGGCCCCCAGAAGTGGACACTGTGGGCCTTGCGACATGCTCATACATCATGGAAATCAAAGCTGTGACCTGGAATAAGCACAGCCACCCCAGTGTCCTCAGGCTTTGCACAGCCCCAAGGAGGAAAGGGGAGACAGACTGTGTGAAGAACAAGAGCACCCCCAATGCCGCACCCACAGGTGTGCCCCTGCCCAGCCCCGAGCACACAGACCATCTAACCGGGAAGTCACACCATCTCCATGTAGATATCTGGAGAGCCCTTGAGCTGTAGAGAGCTCAGAAGTGCCACTGCCTCCTCCTGCCACTACCCACCTGCTACATCAAGGGTCTATGGTATGTATCGGGTCCAGAACTCCCACCTACAATGCGGAAACAACCTAGTGACCTGACGAGGCTCTGAAAGCAGCACAGGGTGTCCGAAGACCCCTGGGGAGAAATTCAAATTGAAATGGAAGTCAAGGGCCAGGGCAGACAGGCAGGAGCGGTGGGGTTCATTAGAGGACATCCAAGCGGCCCAAGCAGCATAAAAGAGGCACCTGGGTGGCTTAGGCTATTAAGCGTCTGCCTGCAGCTCAGGTCATGATCCCAGGGTCCTGGAATCAAGCACCACATCAGGCTCCCTGCTCAGCGGGGACTCCACTTCTCCCTCCCTCTGCCCCTCTGCCCCTCTGCCCCCTCCACTGCTTGTGCTCTCTTTCTCTCAAACAAATAAAATATTTATTAAAAAAAAAAAAAAGGGAAGGGCACGAAGGCCCCTCCCTACCATCCCTCGAGTCTCTGTAAACCCACTCATCCTTCCACATCATCCTCAAGGGCTGTTTTGCTCCGGTTCCCGCCTGGTCACCCTGTATGCCCATATGAGGGGCCCTGCCCTGCCAGACACGCATTCTCCCCAGTAACACAGACATGGCACTGAATCAGCAATGGAGCCCAAAACGTGACTGCTTCCAAAGACACAGGGCACTGCAGGACAACCCAGCAGCCAAGTGACTGATATGGCCAGAACTTACTGTCATCTCTTCACAGGCCAGGCCTGCTATGGCTTTTCCCGGAACCCACTCCCACCATGAGGTGTCCAGGGCTGATGCATCACACCTGTCCAAAGGCCTCAACCTGTCACCACCCCCTACCTGCTCCGTCTCACAGGCACCTAAGGATAAGGTAGCCACCTCCTCCCCTCACCCCTTTTCCCTTCTGTGTCCTCCTCCGAGGACACCCTGCAGGGACAAAACACATCAAAGAGTGGGAAGGTAAGGGCCCCTGGGTGGCTCAGTCGGTTAAGCCTGCCTTCGGGTCCAGGTCCAGGCCTGATGTCAAGCTCCCTGCTCAGTGGAGAGCTGCTTCTCCCTCTCCCCCTGCTTGTGTGAGCATGCTCTGTCAAGTAAATGAATAAGAACTTTAAAAACAAAGAGTGGGAAAGCTTCCTATGGAGCATGTCAAATACAGCAACAGCTGTCCTCACGCCACCCATTCCTGGGGCAGACCCTCCATGGTCCCGAGCCCACAATGGGGCTGTGTCCACCCCACCATGTCCTATCTGCCTGGACTCCACAGCGTATATGCCTTAAGTTTTTCTGTAGGTCTGCTCTGAGTTCAGAGAGTGTTGGAACACCTCATTTCCCACTTTAAGTCCTGAACACAATGCGAATACGTGCCCCATGTCACAGTATGCCCCCAGGCTCCCGTGTGGCACCGAAGGCAGCCTGCCCGAAGACTTGAAGGCGTCCTTATGTGGGACTCAGAGTGAAAACTCTCCCCGAAAAGGTCACCTACTGTAGTGGTTGGCGCATATCTTCAGGGTCTTGTCCCTCCTCATAAGGAGACGAATGGTCCCTTTCTCCTTATGCTTCAGAAGCTTGACATCACCAGTGCCTCGTTCCTTCCATTCTGGGAGATCGTTCTCTGAAGCGAATCGGAATAGCTTTGCCCGCCTTCAAGAAAAGCCATTAAGAGAGGGCTTAGATGTGCACAGAGAGGGGAATACACAGCCAAATGTTTGCTGGGAAAGAACACTTGTTTTCTGTGCATTGAACAAATGGCTGTTTCTAGCACCACCATAGACACCCTTTCCTTTCTTGGTACCTCTAGGACTGTTAGTTTAAAAACTAACAAAAGAGCAAGTCAACAATCAATTCCCAGGTTTTACTTGGAATAATCAAAGAGAAAAGAGATTTCCAACAGAAAGACCCAACTTCTCAGCAAAGACACCCCCCTCCCCAAGTACGCTAGGCTTGCCTGTGATCACACTGCAGGGCAGCCCCTGGTGTCCCATAGGGCCACAGGGGTAGCACTGAAACAGAGAGAGGTCGAGGACCCCTGTCGTCCACAGGGCCAGCCCTTCCCCCTGCTGTGAGATGCCCTCTTTCCCTGGCCCCCCAACACAGAGAGGGGGCTGTAGACCTCTACTCAGGCCACCAAGCTCTGGTCCAACACCCTGCCCTCCTGCCCAGAATAGTACCTCACATTGGGTCCAGCCAAAGCCCCGTCCCACCGGGCAGCAAAGCCCCCGTGGTGAGCCCAACAGTCCTGCCCTTAGGACTTCAGGCTCCATTTCCTTCCCCCTAGGACCCCAGCCTTGCTGGTCCATTTCCTGCACAACACCCTGCTCTCTTTCCCAAACTCAATTCTGTTAAGGGAAATAACTGCCCTCAAAAGGATGCCACCAGAGCTTTCACCTGATGCCCAAGGGCCCAGACGTAAAGGCCTGACCTGCTGGCCTCACCTCCCTCAGGAAGGGCCTATGTTCAGGACTGCCAGGAGCAGTTCTCAGTCCAGTGTGGGCAGGAGGGCCAGAGCGGGGGGTGAGTGTGTGTGTGACAGCACCAGCAGCAGTCCTCACCCCTGGGAGGGAACAGTCCCTGGCTGTGGCACCATTTCTGGGCAAAGCACACATGTGGAGATCCAGCGTCTTCTGGGACAGACCCACCACTCTCTTGAGATCAAAGGGATATATGTGACTCTCCTTTCCCAGGCCTTTCAGAGTAGTGGGAAGAGGCTGGTCTTCCCAATCTGCCTTCCTTAGAGGGAGGAGTCAGGAAAGCACTTGAACCCTCAACTGGCTTTTTGGATAGAATCTGAAAAGTGGGGGAGCTCCGTAAGCTTGGACAGGAAAAGCACTCCAGCCTATTTCCGTTAACTTGAAACAGAACCTAGCGTTCCGTGTGATGCTGAGCACAGGCAACAGGTCAGTCTCAGCAGCGCGCTGATTTTGTCACAGACATCTCAACAAATGGCTGGTGCCAGTGCTACTTAAAAATGACACCTGCCTTTGTAGCTTCTTACTGAAGGCGCCAAAAAACACATGTACAATGATTTTTTAGAAAGTGATTTTGGTAAGTGTAACACCATCCCCTTTCATTTGTAATTTCAAGTGTCATTTTGTGCATAAAAACACTGATTTGGGAGTTCACAAACTTCAGGATGCCAAAGTCTGTAGCGCAAAAGAAGAAATGATAACAATGGCAGAGACTCCCTGTTCAACCAGATGAAAGGTGCAGTTGGAAACCTCTAAAGGCAGCAAGCCTGTAAGGTGGCAAGGACAGAGGACTGTGGCGATGCCCCTTTGTGGACAGAGCAGCAGGAACAGAACACCAGGGAGCACCTGTGCTCTCCACAGGACTGGCCACCAGAAGAAGGGGCACCAAGTGAAGAGTCGTCCAATAGCTTTTTGATTTCCACATAGGATTAGTTATTGCACAATCCCAACCAAGCCCTTTCCTCAGTCTCAGTCCAATTACAAGCCAGGCCAAGACCCTGATGGCCATAAAAACCATAAACTCAATCTTACACTAAAGATACCAAGGTCTGGAGCAACGTGAGCTTACTTACATCTTAAAAAGCTCTTCTTCATCTTCTTCCAACGTTTTAATTTCTTGCTCAGGAAGAGAAACTATAGGTTCAAACTGGGGGTCGTGGTTGGACTCATCTGCATTCTCGGTGGAGGTGTCATGGTCCTCATGGGTGTCCTGTGGAGGGAGGTGCAGAGAAGTGACTCTGCTGGCTCCGGAGCCTGGCCCCCACCCAGAGCTCAGCTGTGCCCGCAGTGGGCAATCCCTCCTAGTGAATGGCCTCATCCCAGAGCAAGAGGTTAAGCCCACAGTCTTTCACACAAGGCTGGCACCCCCATTCAAGAGTGCAGGAAGATGCTGAACTTCCACGCCCTCCGCAGAGGCATCAGGCACGTGTGTGCAGGGTGGCTGGGGCCCCTCAAGGTGGGCGGCCTACTGGCCAGAGGCACTGCCTCATCACTTCCCACCTGTCTCCTCACCTGTAAAACCTGGATAAGGACAGCACTAGATGAAGATTAAAAGGCACAATGGTGGAAGAGAGCCTCATGGAGCCTGTCACCCTTTCACCAACGTTTACTGGTTGAAGGGAAAAAAAAAAACCAAAAAAAAAAACCCCGTGCTCTTGTTTAGCAGAAGGGGGTGAAAGTGGCTACCAACTCCTAGAGTTTACGTGAAATGCACGTCCTGCCGGCAGTTTTATCTTACATCCCAAAGTTGATGCATCGACAGAAATCACACAAATAGAAAACTACAGGCCACAGAAGAGCCCGTTTTAGGTTCAAGTCTCACAAAACACGTGGCTTGGCGATCTGCAGTCCGTAAGAACCCGGGGGGCTTTACTACCCGTCCCGGGCCGGAACAGCAAATACGAAAAGCTGCCTTCCGCGGTCGGCCAGCTCGCCCGGGCAGAGGCCCGCGGTCCCCGGAGCAGCCGCCGCCCCCGGGTCGCGCGGCCAGGCCGGTCCACCCGGCTGGAACCAGACCGCCGCCCCCGCGGCCTGCGGCCGTTCAGGGCGTGAGCACAGAATGAATGAAGTGCTGCGCAGGCGGCGGCGGGAGGGGCGCTCGGTTCCGGTGGGAAGCCTGCAAGTGGGCCGAGCCGCGGAAGCCGGGCCCCCGCCTGGGTCTCAGGCGAGCAGCAGAGCGAGCGGAGACCACGGAGCCTGGGCGGCGGGCCGCCCCCCGCCCCGATGGAGCGCCCCGGCCTCGGCGGGGCCCGCCCCAAGGTCACGCGGGCGCCCGGCAGCCCCCGAGCCCGCGCCCCCAGGCCCCGCGGGCCCCAGGCCGCGCTCCCCGAAGCTCCGACCACGCGCCGCCGAGGCTCCGCAAGGCACGGAGCCCGCAAGCCGGCGGGGGTTGGCGGCGGCGGCGCGGGCCGCCCACGTGGCCGCCGGCAGCGGCCTCGGCCTCCCGGCCCCCACCCGGTCCCCGCCCGAGCCCGGCCGCACCTTGGCGGCCGCCATGGGGGCGCGGCGGCGGCGGCGGCGGCGGCTCGGCGGGCTCGGTCGTCGCTGGCTCCGCGGCCTCTCGGCGGCTGGTCGTAGCTCCTTCCCTCCGCGTCTGGCGCCGGCGCCTCCCGCCCTCCCGCTCTTCCCTCCGCCCCGCGACCCGAACCCCGACCCCTGACCTCGGCGGCGGGAAACGCGACGCGATTCAAAACCAGCGCAGCTTTATTGGCTCACACGGCGGACAGTCTCATTGTCCTGCCCGCCCCGCGCTTCCCGCCAAAACGCCCCCGGCGCATGCCCGGCCAGCCCGGCAGCCAGGGGACGTGCGCTCCCGGCGGCCCTCGCGCGCACTTCCGCCCCGCGGTGGCGCGCGCCCCTCGGGCTCGCTAAGGGCCAGGGGATCCGAGCTGGCGCGTGGCGATGACATCACCGGAAGTCGAGATGATAGAGACGCGCGGCCTCGGCGGCACGCGCTGGCTCACGGGAGAGCGGCCAACCAGGCGAGCGGCCGGCACGGGCCCCTGGCGGGCGGGCGGCGTACCCCACGTCGGGGACGCGAACCCGAGCGGCGAGGGTTCGAGTCCCGCCCCCGCCCTGGGCGGAGCCGGGAAGCGGCCTCGCGGCGTTGCGGCCGCCCTCCGAGCGCCTGCCTCCCTTCTGCCAGGCCCAGGGCCCGGAGGCGGAGGTGGCCCTCGCGGGGGCCCCGGGCGCGACGCGGATGGACCGGACGGTGAGTGACGAGCTCGGCGACGAGGTAAAGTGAAGGGAGATCGTGATGGGAGGCCGGGCGGGAAGCCGCTAGGAGACAACGTGGGGCGGGGGCAAGTTGGGAGCCGGGGGGAGGGGCGAGCCGGGGCGCCGGGTGCCTTAACGGGGGGCTCGTGGGCGGCGCCCAGGCCCTGGGGCCGGTCCTCACCCCGAGGCCCGTCTGCCCCTGCACAGCGCCCTGTGCCCGTGGACGGCTGCGGCCCGGACGGCGGCGGTGCCCGGGGCAGCCCTGCGGCCCCGGCCCCCCGGGAGGAAGCGCAGGAGCAGGAAGGGGCGCCCGGGGCGGCCGCGGAGGCCGCGCCTCAGCCCGGGCTCTACAGCTACATCAGGGACGACTTGTTCACCTCGGAGATCTTCAAGTTGGAGCTGCAGAACGTGCCCCGCCACGCCAGCTTCAGTGACGTCCGGCGCTTTCTGGGCCGCTTCGGCCTGCAGCCTCATAAGACCAAACTCTTTGGGCAGCCTCCCTGCGCCTTTGTGACCTTCCGCAGCGCCGCTGAGCGGGACAAGGCCTTGCGTGTGCTGCACGGTGCCCTCTGGAAGGGCCGCCCACTCAGCGTGCGCCCCGCCAGGCCCAAGGCGGATCCCATGGCCAGGAAGAGGCGGCGCGAGGATGAGGGTGAGCCCACAGCCACCTGCATCGCAGATGTAGTGACCCCTCTTTGGACCGTGCCCTATGCTGAGCAGCTCGAGCGGAAGCGGCTGGAGTGCGAGCAGGTGCTACAGAAGCTTGCCAAGTGAGTATGGGTGCAGATCACCCGGTGGCCCCGAAGCTCTGCTCGGCTGCATGCTCGTCCAGCCCCCACCGTGCGCCGTGCAGACGTCCTCACCGCTGCACAGTCTCGTGGGCAGTAAGCCAGGAAGCCCCGTGTATAATCAGGGGGGCTGGTGAGGTCCCGAGGGAGGAGCCCAGGCACCTGGGCATTTGGAGAATGGCTGGGGGTAGTGGTGGGGGCGGGGGGCAGCGGGCTGAGTCCAACCTTGGCCTCACCTCCTCCTGCAGGGAAATTGGGAGCACCAACCGCGCCCTGCTGCCCTGGCTGCTCTCACAGAGGCACAAGCACAACAAGGCCTGCTGCCCACTGGAGGGGGTTAGGCCATCACCCCAGCAGGTCAGGCCCGGCTGCTGCAACCAGAAATCCACCTCGTGTTCTAAGAGGAGCTCTTCTCTCTTACCTCTATCATAGCTTTCCCTGTTTTCTGTCTCTTTCTGGTGTTCGTCACGTGACTGTTACTTGTTGTCAGCCCCATCCCTGGACCGCCAGGCCCCGTGGGGAAACTGGTGCCTCTCGCTCACCACCATCTCTCACTTGATGAGCTCTTTTGGCAGCTCACAAGTGCTGGACGGCCAGAGTAAGGTCAGGCGTGTCTCTCTGCCTCCCTCCACCCTTCCTGCAGACCGAGTATCGTAATAAGTGTGAGTTTCTGGTCGGCGTCGGGGTGGACGGGGAGGACAACACAGTCGGCTGTCGGCTTGGCAAGTATAAGGGTGGGACATGTGCTGTGGCCGCCCCCTTTGACACCGTGCACATCCCTGGAGCCACCAAGCAGGTGGTGAAGGCCTTCCAGGAATTCATCCGGTGAGGGCTTATGGCTGGGCTGGGGGCCCAGAAGTTCTGAGGTGGGAGCAGAGGATCTGCCTGGGGGGTCTTGGGATTGTGATCTGGCGGTTACGGCTGGGAGAGTGGGGAGGCGCTCACTCAGTCCTGGTTGGCCGATGCTGAGGGACTCAGGGCCACTCATGGCTCCCACAGGTCCACTCCGTACTCCGCATACAACCCAGAGACGTACTCAGGCCACTGGAAGCAGCTGACTGTGCGCACCAGCCGCCGTGGCCAAGCCATGGCCATTGTCTACTTCCACCCCCAGGTCTCAGGAGAGGTAGCCCTGCTGGGGGAGGTTGTCTGGGCCACAGTGAGCTGTGACACAGCCTTACAGGGCATTTTCTGGTGCTTACCCAGAAACTGGGCCCTGAGGAACTGGCCGGGCTGAAGGCCTCCTTGGCGCAGCACTTCATGGCGGGGCCAGGCAAGGCCACTGGGGTGACCTGCCTCTACTTTGTAGAGGAGGGACAGCGGTGAGGAGCCTGGGTAGGGGTGGGGCGGGTCCCTGCAAGGGGTGGTAACACTGACGGACTTACTCTGCCACCCAACAGAAAGACGCCCAGCCAGGAGGGCCTGCCCCTGGAGCACGTGGCTGGAGACCGGTGCATTCATGAGGACCTGCTGGGGTTGACCTTCCGGATCTCTCCTCATGCTTTTTTCCAGGTAGCCCCAAATCTCGGGGGATCGTGACACATGAAGGCCTCACACGATGTCAGGATGTCAGTGATGAATGGGGATAGGGGGTTAGGGCAGTGACAGCAGGTTAGCCTGGGGAGAATGTCAAGACACGGGAGCCACAAGGATCATAAGGTAGGAAAACAGTTATTTGCTGTTAGGTTGACAACCCTCTTGGAGGGATCTATGTGGGGTATAGAAAGGAGTTGGGATGATGCTAGGGCTCTGGCACCCACAAAAGAGGTAAGGGATAGGGTATCAGCATCAAGTTGCTTTTAAAGCCAGACTAGGTGAGGTTGCCAGCATGATGGGATTGAAGGTCAGTCCAAGGACTGGGCCTCGGGCAGTCAAACAGCTAGATGTGCGGGAGGGATCGGGACCCCTGGGAAGAGGGCGAGTGGGCCAGAGATGGGAGCCGGGGGCTGTACAGGAGGGCATGCTGCCTGGGTGGGGAGGCTGCCCTGCCCTCCTCGACACTGCTTGTCCGCCCTGCAGGTAAACACCCTGGCGGCCGAGGTGCTCTACACGGTCATCCAGGACTGGGCCCAGCTGGACACAGGGAGCACGGTGCTGGACGTGTGTTGCGGCACTGGCACCATCGGCCTGGCACTGGCCCCCGTGAGTGCCCCCTGCCCCACCCCACCCATGTTGTCACCTGCCCTGTGATCCCCAGTGATCTCCAGCCCTTCCAGATCCTTTGTCACTCCCAATGTCTCCTGTTGTACCACGGTCTTAAAAGCCTGTGGGATGGGGCAGGGTGCCACAAGTATGTCCTATCTTGGTTTCAGAGGGTGAAGAGAGTTGTGGGGATCGAGCTGTGCCAGGAAGCCGTGGAAGATGCCCGGGTGAACGCCCGAGATAATGGTGAAAGCCAGCCCTCCGCACAGTGGGCGGGCAGCAGATGCTCCTGCCTGGGACCTGGGACTCGCCGGGTGGTTCTTAGGGCCCGTGGTGGGGTGAGGGCAGAGGGTGCAGGAGGGCACCCACTGTGTGTCCAGGACACCAGAGCTGAGCAAGGATGAACAGGTTCCTTAGTCAGGCGGCTTTTCGTAAAATGCACCTGTGGCCAGGCAGGCCTTGTGGGGGTAAGGCGTCCTGGGTCCCCTGTGACAGGACTATGGTGTCCTGTACAGAGTTGAGCAACGTGGAGTTCCACTGTGGGAGAGCTGAGGACCTGGTGCCCGCTTTGGTGAGCAGACTGGCCTCCCAGCAGCTCGTTGCCATCCTGGACCCGCCCCGTGCTGGCCTGCGTAAGTGGCCTCCATTGGAGCCTTATGGGGAAGAGGGGGGCAGGGATGCCAGAGGGTGGCACACCAGGCCACGCAGCCTTGGGCCTGAGGCCCATCCCGTTTGGACTTCCTCAGATTCTAAAGTGATCCTGGCCGTCCGAAGAGCTGAGAACCTCAAGCGGCTCCTGTATGTCTCTTGCAATCCCCGAGCGGCCATGGGCAACTTTGTGGAGTGAGTGTGAGGTGGGGGGGCCTGGGGTGGCCCTGGGACCTGCTGGATCCATGTGGCTGACCTTGACCCTCCTCTCTCACCACAGCCTTTGCAGGGCCCCATCTAACCGGGTGAAGGGTGTTCCCTTCCGGCCAGTCAAGGCTGTGGCTGTGGACCTGTTCCCGCAGACCCCGCATTGTGAGATGCTCATCCTGTTTGAGAGGGTGGAACACCCCAATGGCACGGGTGCCCTGGCACTCCAGGACTCTCCAGCCCAGCCCCCACCGGGGCCCCCAGAGGACACTGTGCAGGAGGAAAGCAGGGCTGCTGCCTCTTGCTAGGTCCCTGGCTAGAAACCCTTTCAGAATGGGGCCCTCTGTATCACTGGAGTGGGAGCCAAGGGGTTCTTCAAGTCCTTGCTTTGCCTCAGGACACTCGGGCAGCACCAAGAGAACACAAAACCTGGCTGACCCACTCAGGGTCCACCTGGAGCCTGTTCCCTCCAACCACCCCCAGGTTCCTTTTGGGTTAACTGGGGTACAGAGCAAGAATAAACAATTGCTGAACCGTTGCTGTTATTGTGATGAGAGCTTCAGAGTTCCAGCATGTGGGTTCCCTCCTGCCCCCCACTGCAGGTGTCGGGGACAAGGCTCTCAAAGCACCTGGAGCAGCCCAAGTCTGGGCCCCCAGCTCCCACTAGCCCACTACCAGCCTCTGGCACAGCTGCAGGTCACAGCAGTGTGCGCACAGCAACAGGGAGGCAGAGATGTGGATCTCATGGCCCAGGGCCAGCTGTACAGGTGGGCTGGAGCAATGGCAGGGGTAGGGCCCCATGGTCTGTCGAAGTTTCCTACACCCCCTGAGGGAAGCCACTGGAGCTGGGCCAGGGGGAACAGGACAGACACTGCCCAGCTGCTGCAGGAGCACTGTCCAGGCAAATGCCTCAGCTCTGCAGGGCAGACCGGAGGGGGTAGTTCTGGCCAGCAGAGGATCCAGAAGCCCCAGAGCCTCGCATGGTTATGAGAAAGAAACAGCAGTCATTCCCTTTTGGGACAGTTTTGCTTTATGCAGACAATCAAGGCTCACCCTTACAGCCATAGTTTAGCCACCACCTGGAAGGTGCACGATGGCCAGTGGCGAGGTGGGTGGCATTAGCACAGGCTCTCCCTGCCCTCTGCCCCCACGGCATGGCTGTGTGCACACAACACTCGTACCCACATGGGTGGGGGGGGTACAAAGGAAGGACAGGGGAAGGCTGCAGCAGGGCTCGCTGCCTCTAGCTAACACGTGTGCACGAAGCTTTGGTTCACGATGGCGCATCTGGCTGTTGTGAGGGCAAACGGTCACAGTCAAATGATTATTCACAGCTGCAGACAGGAGGCAAGACAGAAGCAAGTGTCTAATTACAGCAACTTGATTTGAGGGTTTTATAAAGGTCAACACAGAAGCCAACCTCAGTCACATCGGTGGTAAGGGAGGGATACACTGTGGGTGGCACACAAGACTGACGGTCTGTCTGCCTGAAAACAAATGCCATCAACACCAACCATGGGGGACGTGATGGACAACAGGCACACCCGTGGGATGGGACCCTGCAGCCCACTGTGCACCAGGAGTGCACGGCACCCTGAACAGGCCCTCCAGACAGGGAGGGGATAGCTACCGTAACTACCTTGCACGTGCAGACAACCCCGGGCCCCAAGGCAGGGACACACCTACCCAACACCTGTCCACAGGAGCCACTGGGAGAGCACAGCCTGCTGGTCAGACCAGGTGGCCATGAGGCCTGGCTGCACAGGGCAGCTGCCCTTGAAATCCAGCGAAGCCATCATCACAGGGAAGCCCGCTGCCCTCCGTGTGCTTGTGCCAGCTCTGGAGAGGAGCGCCACTTTGTGATCACGGATGGATTGCACGGAGGGTCCTTGTTTCTTCTAAAATCCTCGTGCTAAAATGCTTAACTTTTTATATCTGCTACGTGATTCCAAATCTACCTTCTACTCTCACTGTAAAAGTTTCTTCTCAAATGCTAAAATATCATAAAAGCTTTAAAAATTGATGGGTGGACAGATGGACTTGACTGTGCAAAAATCTTGAGTAAAAAGTTGCCAGAGGCCAGTGAGGGTGAGGGGCCTCCGTGTCTAAGAAGACGTGTTTTTAGGACATTAAGACTTACTCAGAAAAAATGGACCACATGCCAGCCCAGGGCCAGGGCCGGCAGCCAGGCGGGGACCTGCAGACTTCATACACTGGCAGCATGTTTCAAGGATGGAAAAGAATCACCTTGAGGGCTCGCCTAGTCTCTGAAAAATAATTGATTCTAAAATTGTGTTTATTTTAAGCCAAAAAGGTCTAAATTACTCCTTCCTGTTATAACCTTTTCAGAGAAAAATGGAAAACACAGGAGGTAGGGAAGGGGAGGGGATGCCAGACCGCTGCGGTGGCCGGAGGGGGCCCTGGGCACAGGTGGGCGCCACAGGGCTCGGCCACTGCCTTCTCAGTCTGTCGCTTCTTGTCTGTGCAGGTAACATACTGACACTCATGGAAACCTTCATAAACCAGTCTGCAGCAAGTCCACAGAGGCAGAGGTCATCCACAGCCATGCCAAGCTCCTGGCTTCCACCTGTGTGGGCAAGCGGAGTCCGTCCTTGAACACGTCCACTCAGACCTGTGGGCAGCCCCCAAAGAAGAGCTGCATGGCCCTGCTGTCCCCGCGCACAGAGCCCCACCCCTCTGGCCTGGGCCTCGGATGCCTGGCTGCAGGGGGGGAACTCCGATCAGAGGCCTGAGGCTGCAGAGTGAGCGGCGCGTGGTGTCCCTGGCGGCAGAGCTGCCAGTCCCCGCGCCTGGCCCTGCCGCCTCCCTCACACATCCACAGTGCACAGGGGTTCGCCGCCAGGCTGCGCAGATGCCACTATAGACATCTTGGGCTTCTTCCGGGTTTCCTCCTGGAAGAACAACAAAGGTCAGGGATGCCAACAATGTGGAACACGTGACCCAGCCCAATCTCAGGCAAGAGGCTCCGGAGACAAGGGGTAGAGGTGTGTCGGTGGGGGACAGGGAGTTCAGCGCACTGGTGCCAGGTAGCCTCTGAAGCAGGAGGGCACCACGGCTCTGCAGTGCCAGGTGGAGGGAGGGGAGGCCTGAGGAGTGGGCTGGATGGGGGGGCTGGCTGGGTCTCCCTGGATGACGTCTCAGAGGACTGCTTCCCTGGGAATCAGAACACACACCCAAAAGTAAAAGGCCAAGGAAGTTACAGCCACTGGGAACAAGCCACGTGGGTGGGTCTCTCCCCACTCCAACTCGAGGGCAAGAGTGTGGCATCTTCTGGGCCAGACAGACCAAACAGACAGCAGATACCCCTTTCTCAGGGTTTTACACAGGCCCTGGCAAATCCTACAGCTTAAAGAGATCCTAGCCTCCAACCACTCAGACTGGTGGCGTTAGGAAGCTTCACCAGGACGGAGCCTTACCCGGGTTCAACTGTTTTGTGGAACATGCTCCTTCCTCCCAGAAATGCCAAGAACCCAAGGAAGAGGTCCAGGATGGCAATCTGTTGCCCACAGGACCCTGAATAAGGGAGGCCTGGTGGGTGTACTATCTCTGCCTTCATATAGCTGATACTGAGTGGAAATGGCCAGAAGCCTGGGCCTTTCACAACCGCAGGCAGATAGCTCTATAATAATTACTAAAAGATGAAGCAATTGGATTCAAGTGTCATGAATGCTGAAATCCAAGAAAAAGGAAATCTACTCTGAAGTGCTGAGGACTCACTGGGAAAGAGGAGCACTACCAAGGTATTGAGGAGCCAGGAATGGGTTCCTGGAGGCTGATTCCCCCCGCACCTGCCCCCGCCCCCACTTTTCCCCTTTGGCCTTTAACTCAACGGCCCCCCCTCCACTGAGGGCAAGGTGATGAGGGCATGGAGGAGCCGTGGCCTGTGGTGCCGGCCAAGCCTGCATGCTCACCCTCTCCTCGGCCAGCCTCTTCATCTCCTCCTGCAGTTTGCTCAGGATGTGCAGGTTTGGCTTGTTCTTCTTGGCGTACTGCTGCAGCTCAATCACACTTTTGTCCGAGGTCTCCTGGGGGAGCACAGTGCCTCACTCTCAGGAGTGCCCAGGGCAGGCCTCATCAACACATTGTGGCCAGCAGGCTGACGCACCGCAGAGAACATAGACCAGTCCATGGCTGCCCAGCTCACCTTCTGAGCATGCCATCCTCACTTTTGCCTCCCCCTCAGCAGGAAGCAGCAGCCACGGCCTCCCCGCTTCATAAGGCAAGGGTACCCTGGCACCCACCTGCCTCCACTCCTGCCATCGGCACTGGGCACTCAGGATGTAATGACCACAGCACAGCCTCAGCCAGCAGAACGGCACACTGCCAGATGGGACACACCCTGGCACTGGGGCCCAGCTGGAAGCCCATCAACCTAGACACATGCTCTCTACGTGTCTGCATGCCCTATGGCTTCCAGCGCAGGACCAAGCTGTCCCTTCCTCGGGTAAGAAGCCATCTCTAAGGACGCCTGCCATGCCTTGGAGTGTCAGACACCACCTGCCTTCCAAAAGATGCATGCTGGGGCTGTGCCTAGACTGGACCCTAGCCCTACAACCGAGGGAAGGTTTCCATTCATGGGGAGAGAAAGAGAAAGAGAAAGCAGGCTTTCTCTCTCTCAATCTTAGCCCAAGCAAGATGCTGCACAAAAGTAAGGCACATAGAGGCGGAAGTCAACCTCATCTGCACTGCATCCAAGTTTTCTCAGTAACACCTATCTTGAAGTTCCTTGAAGCACACCCTAAGGGCCCAGTGTCCCCTCCTTCACCCTCTCTTGTCAAGTCCAAAACAAGGGCCTCTTCAGGGATGCCACAATGACCACCCCTACTCCTACTGGGGTGCCAATAATTCAGACTGTTTCTGGAAACCAGGGGAAAAATTAAAAACCATAAACGCACAGGATCCCCAGGTGGCTCAGCAGTTTGGTGCCTACCTTCGGCCCAGGATGCAATCCTGGAGAACCAGGATTGAGTCCCACATCAGGCTCCCTGCATGGAGCCCACTTCTCCCTCTGCCTGTCTCTCTGCCTCTCTCTCTCTCCCTCTGTGTCTCTCATGAATAAATAAATAAAATCTTAAAAAACAAAACAAAACAAAACAAAAACATAAATGCCTCACAGTACTTCCCTCCACCCCACAAAGCACACAAACCTAAGGGTATTGGTTTAAATCTCACGACCTCGGCAAAACAGCAGATACCAAACATGACCTGTACAGTTTAGCAAAGGTAAACCAGTATTCATAGCCAAGAAAAGCTGCCCTGCATCTCTTACTCTCCCTCAAGCTCCTAGGGGTCCTCAAATTAAACCCAGGGCTCCCAGCCCCGTGAGGGCACAACAGCAGGGCTCAGCTCAGAAGCTTCCTCTCCACTGGGGCTGGCATCACTCACCACCTACACCTCTTGCAGAATGGGCCATCCCCACACAGCCAGTGCCAGGCCCAGGCTTCTCAGGGAGGAAGAAACAGCACCAACGACCTGCCACCTCCCAGAGGTCACAATGAAGGCCCAGCAGTGCCTAAGAGGTGGTGCTGAACAAGAGCACAGCTGCCCAACTTTGTCCCTGTGACAGCGGGACCCCAGACAGGTGCTCCGGGGTGGGAGGAGGATGAGAAACAGAGGCTGCCCTAGGCCCAGGGGAGGGGCCCCATTACCTGTTTGACCATCTTGCTGCTTTCACGGCCATACATGCGCAGCAAAGACCCCCAGTTTTTGACATGTGGGTGCAGCAGCTGAAGGATTTTCTGAGAGGCTAACTGTTTTCCAACTCTCTTATTCTTACCTGTGAGGAAGGAAGATGAAATGTGGAAAGGGAGTCCCTAACATACAGCCGTCAACATGGCCACCTTTCCTAAACAGGAACATACCTGCTGTCCTCCCACCCCCCAAGCTGAGGGCATGTTCAACAAGAGGGGGAAGGACGACACAGAGTGTGGCAGGGCAGCAACTCTGCTGCCATTCCAGGACACCCCTCCTCTGGCCACAGGGACCATGGGTTGGATGGGGGCACGGGTGGCAGGAAGGGAACACGGTCTAACCCAAATACCAGCCCAAGCCCAGACTAGGAGGACGGGGATGGTGCAGGCAGGACTACCACAGTCCTGCCTTAGGCTGACTGGCCTTCAGAGGTCAGGAGGAGATGCTAGTGGACACCATCGCAGGCGGTCAGCACACAAGGCAGGAGCTTGGGTGACGCCAGAGCAGTGGCCCAAGACCAAGCCACAGAGGCTCAGGCTCCCAGAGAGGCCACACGGCAGGGTGCCATCTCCCCAGCAGTCATTGGAAATTGTGGTGGGGTGGCAGGAAGTGAAGGAGGCAGTCCTTACACCAGCCGCGCACTGTGTGTTTGCCGCACGCCATGACATATTCACTCTTCTGGTTTTTACCAGGAACCACTTCAAACTTGATGGATGTGTCACCCATTCCATGGTTTCTTTAAGAAAAAGTATAGACAACAGATGACACTGGCTGAGGAGGAGGAGGAAATGGCAGCTTCAGGAAAGTCTTTGAAAGGCCCTTTGAAGACAGTGCCAACCCTCTCCCCAAACTGCTTCTCAGCTGAAGAGGGGAGGACATTTTCTGTGTACCTCATCTGATCTCACAGGCTCTGATTGACCACCAGACACGAGGGGCTTCTGTGCACACATGGAACAATTGCAATGGCTCAGACTTTAACCTCCTAGCTCTTAAGCTAGGATAAATGGCTAATAAAGACACTGGGTACCAAAAGAGAAGCCCCCATCACCCCTACTCAGAAGGGAAGGCACCCACCCTACCTTTTAAGGCACTCGTGGAGGATCTGATAGGGAGACAACAGTCCGGCCTTGCTGGTCAGCTCGTAGACCCGTGAGTCCTCGATACTGATGTGGTTAAAATACTACAAAACAAAGCAGCCACTCCTAAGTGCTAGACCTAGCCCACTGGCCGCGCGGAGCTGTTCCCCATGCTGTCTGCTTCCTCCAGAAATTTCCTGTCCTCTTTATTGCCTCAAGGAGCACCTCATACCCGCACCTCAGTGTTCAGCTGCCCCCGAGACAGGACGAGCAGCACTGTGCTAGGTTGGAGAGAACATGTTGTGATGGTGGCAGAGCCTGGTGCTGCCGGGAAGCCTTTTCTGAATCTGAGTCTGATCAGACAATTAGAAATCTAAAGACAGACAACCTTAGAAAAAAAAATTGAAGATCATCGTGAGATTATAGGAGAGAAGGTAAGTCAGACAGAAACGACTCTAAAAATGGCAAGCTCCCTAAAGGCTGCAAAGGGCCTGGTCTGGCTCCTGTTTCAAACACAAAGTCGTCCCGTCCTGGCTCTGAGACCAGTCACTATAACCAGAGAACAGAACAACTAAGAAGCATTCATGAGAAACCACATAACCCATTTAGGGGGAAAAAGGGAAATTCTATACAAGAGAGGCAGGCAGGCAGCAGCCAGGAAGTGGCTGTGACCCCAACCATGCTTGGGCCTCTGCCGAGCCACGCCAGTGAATGGAGGATGTGGCCTAGCCCACCCAGCATAGCCCACCTCCCTAGTGGCACCTGCTGAGCTTCTGGGGCTACTGTAACAAGGTATCACAAAGTGGGTGGCTTATTTTCTCACAATTCTGGAGGTCAGAAGTCCAAAAGCAAGGAGTCAAGGGGCTGCATCCCCACCTTGAAACCTCTTAGGGAGATCCTTCCTTGACTTTCTCAGGTTCTGATGGCCCCAAGCTTTCCTTGGTTTGTGGCAGCATCACTCCTATCTCCACATGGCCTTTTTTTCCATCTCCCTCCCTCTTCTTGTAAGAACACAACACTGCTGCTCAGAGCAGGGAGGCAGGGGTTCTTCTCTCTCCAGCAGAGACTCACTATGACTGAGTCAAGGAGAGCAAGGTGCTATTTCTGAGGAAGATTGCAGACTTTAGTGAGCTGAAAAGCTAACTGCCCTCATTTGGTTATTGTCTTCCAATAGGTCCACACAAGATACCTCCATTTCCAAATATCTGTACCAGCGTGGATCAGTTTCCAGGGAAAGTTATTCACCAAGACGTCAGGTCCTAGACCCATCCTCAATGGCTGGCCAGTAGCTGACGCATCGGCAGTGACTGGCTCTCTCACCCAATCTATGAGAACCCAGTCTCTAACCAGCAGCCAGCACCTGGGCTGTGGACCTGTGGTCAAGCTGAGAGGTGGAGAACCACCTGTGTGCCCAGGATCCTCCTTGAAAGAGCAGAGGCACACACACACTCAGAAGCCAAAGACACCCAACAGCTGCTGGCAAACACCCACACCACAACTACCTGCGCTGGTGCCACAGCCACATGTTGCTGGGTTAACCTGCGAAGGGCATATAGGAACCACCACACAAAAGGTAGAAGTGACCCACAGACAACAGTACAGCAGAAGCCCGGCCAGATACTCGGTGCTTAAGACACTGAAGGAACCTGAGGGAGTACCACAGACAGCCCAGCACCCATAAATTCAACAACTTAGAGAAAATGGACCTATTCCTTGAAAAATGCAAACTACTCAAATTGCCCTATTCAAGAAGTTGAATTTGTAGTTAAAACTTCCCTGTAGAGAAAACTCCACGTGCAGATGACCTGCCTCATTGGTGATAACTGCCAACCATTTAAGGGGGGAAAAAATGACACCACTTCTAGAGAATCTTTCAAAAACCTCAAGAAGAGACCATTGCCAATTTATCTTATGATGTTAGTAGCAACACATTATTAATATCAGACAAAAAGAAAACAACAAACTGATTTCCCTTGAACACAGGTGTCAAAATCCTCAATGATATTAGCAATTCACAACCAGCAATACATAAATATGCTGTCCCCAAGGAAGACTTACCCCAGAAATGCAGTTTTTAAAAACCAATTAACATAATTCATTATCAACAACTTAAAAGTTTGAAAAAGCCTTATCATATCAAGAGATACAGATACACTTGACAAAGTGCAACACCCTTTCCATGATAAAAACTCTCAACAAACCAAGAACAGAAGAAGAACCTTTCCTTGACCTAAGAGGTACTGACAAAAAACCAACAACTGACTTCACACTCAGTGGTCAGAGGCTGGGTGCTTCCTGCCAAAGATCAGGAACAAGACTAGGATGTCTACTCTCCCCAATGCTGCTCAATGTGTAATGGAGCTTGCAGTAAGAGCATCATCCAAGAAAAAGAAATAAAAGGCATCTAGATTGGAAAGGAAGAAACCTAACCATCTTTAATCATAGTCAACCTGGTCTGTACACAGAAATTCCAAAGAAATCTCCAGAAAAACTACTGGCTATTAACTAGTAACACAGTTTGCAAAGCTGCAAGACACACAGTCAACATACAGACAGAACATTCCATCTCTCTATATTAGCAATCCACAGTCAAGACTGAAACTAAAGTGCTTCCCACAATAGCTCCAAAACCTGTATGGAAATACTTACATCTAAATCTAAGAAAATGAGTGCAGGATCTACACACTGGAAATGACCAAGCAGCAATACAAGACATGAAAGAAAACCTCAATAAATGGGGAGACAGGGACGCCTGGGTGGCTTAGTGGTTGAGTGTCTGCTTTGGACCAGGGCGTGATCCCGGGGTACTGGGATCGAGTCCCGCATCAGGCTCCCCACAGGGAGCTTGCTTCTCCCTCTGCCTATATCTCTACCTCTCTCTGTGTGTCTTTCATGAATGAATAAATTAGGGAGACATTTTTTTTAAAATGGGGAGACATACCGGGCTTGTGAGCTGAAAGATGCAATACTGTTAGAAGTCCATCTTCCCCGAATTTATCTACAGATATAACACAATTCCAATCAGAATCTCAACAGAACTTTCCATACTGACATACTGTTTCTGTATGGAAGGGCAAAGCAACATGAATAACCGAAAAGTAGTTTTGAAAAAGAACAAAGTTAGAGGGTTTACACTATCTGATTTCAAGATTTCATGTCATCGGGGCCACCTGGGTGGCACAATTGGTTAAGCGTTTGACTCTTGGGTTTATGATCTCAGGGTCTTGAGATCGAGCCCACACAAGGCTACACACTCAATGGAATCTGCTTGGGATTCTCTCCCTCTGCCCCACCACACTCACTGGCTTGCTCTCTCTTAAATAAACCAATCTTAAAAAAAAAAATAAATAAATAAAAATTATGTCCTCAAGAAGATGTGGCATTGGTGAAAGGACACAGATCAAGGAGGCAGAACTGAGCACAGAGACAGACCCACACATACATGCTGCTCCCTACAGATGTGTAAAGGCATCCAGTTGAACACACAGCTACCGAATAGCCCAGCAAAGCCATTCTGGGTGCTTATCTATGCTCACATGGAAACCTGGACAGCCTCATAGCAAACAAGTGCTAACCACCCAAAACTAGAAATGCATTCAACACTCCTCAGTCAAGAAGGAAGAACACACCCAGCACTGCCCTGTGGTGGGCATGCTCAGCAGCAAAAATGACCCAAACACTGACACAGGCACCAAAACAGTTGGTGCATCACTGAGTTGGAGCCTGGTTCTAAGGCCATCTGCCCTGTAACTCCACTGTTAAGACATTTGGGAACTGGCTAACCTAGGGAGGCAGCTCAGCGCCTACCAGGTGAAAAGAGAGAACTGGGATGGGAGAAGATCTGAAAATGTTCTGCTTGACTGTACTGTGGGTTACGTGACAAAACTATACACGTTTCAAAACTCCTCTAAAAAGTACCTGTAACTCTCTATAAATTAAAAAATAAATTGGGGAAAAAAACAAAAAGGCAAAAACAACAGATCACTCACAAGTAAATTCTAGAATAACCATGAACCAACCACCTCCAACAGCTATCTGAAAAGCAATAACATACTGAGAAGAAATCACCCCAGGTCTTATAAAGAGGCATGGTGCCAGTTCTGGTCACCTGCTTTTGCCTTTTCAATGAATACCAAACACGCCTTGCCCTGAGCCTCTGCTTCCATGGCAGCTCTCAAACTCCAGACATTCTATATTCATGCCACCACTGTGCATGGACGTTGTGTCACTGTGTCTCAAGGACAGCAGTGCACAGCAAGAACTCCCAAAGAACCAGCATCCACACCTGGAGCTCACACAAGAAGGAAAAGCTGCCCCCACCTCCAGAGAAGCATCATGGGGGAGATAAGTCACCACCTGCTGAGCTACTCAGAAGAGTGTGATACAAACACTGTCACAATTCTTTAGGAGCAAGACAGCAATTCGTTTCAGTCAGGATTGTGCTGCTGTAACTCATCCAACCTGACAGAGAAGCTATTTTTTTCTCTATTTGTTTTTTTTAAAACAAGGGGGACACCTGAGTGGCTCAGCGGTTGAGTGTCTGCCTTTGGCTCAGGGTGTGATCCCAGGATCAAGTCCCACATCAGGCTCCCTGCATGGAGCCTGCTTCTCCCTCCACCTGTGTCTCTCGTGAATAGATAAATAAAATCTTTAAAAATTTTAAACAAGGGATCCCTGGGTGACGCAGCGGTTTAGCACCTGCCTTTGGCCCAGGGCGTGATCCTGGAGACCCGGGATCGAATCCCACATCGGGCTCCTGGTGCATGGAGCCTGCTTCTCCCTCTGCCTATGTCTCTGCCTCTCTCTCTCTCTGTGTGACTATCATAAATAAATAAAAAAATAAATAAATAAATAAAATAAAAATTTTAAACAAGGCAAAAAGACAATGTGTGTGTATACGTGCACATACACAATTAAATTCCAAGTGAGAAAAAAGAGGATGAGGACATTTTTGGGTCATTGGACTCTTACTTGGTACTTGTATTGCGTTCCTGGCATGGAGCTCCTAAAACCTTTAGAATTTCCTGAATGACAAGAGTAGCTCTGGTTATTTAAGAGAGCCTCTGGACCTCACCTGAGTTTATGGCAATGAGAAGGCTAGGGGCAGGGGCATGTGGGGAACCCTGGTAGTTTCAGGATAGGACCTTTATGATGGGACTGGTCATTAGAAAGACCAAACACAATTAAGGACTTGTTCATCTGACTGTCCATTTGTATCCTTTATAATAAACCAGTAAACATAAGGTGTTTCCCTGAGTTCTGAGAGCAAATTCTAAAAAAGTTCTAGTTTGGGATCCCTGGGTGGCGCAGCGGTTTGGCGCCTGCCTTTGGCCCAGGGCGTGATCCTGGAGACCCAGGATCGAATCCCATGTCAGGCTCCCGGTGCATGGAGCCTGCTTCTCCCTCTGCCTATGTCTCTGCCTCTCTCTCTCTCTCTCTCTGTATGACTATCATAAATAAAATAAAAAAAAAAATAAAAATAAAAAAGTAAAAAAAATAAATAAAAAAGTTCTAGTTTAAGCAAATTAATGAGCCTGAGGGAAATCATGGGAACCCCTGAATCTGCAGTAGGCTGGCTAATGTGGGTGGCCTGGGCACCCCATCTGTGGCTGGAATGTGAAGTGTGGGCAGTCTTGTGGGACTAAGCCAGTGCCACGTAGACATTGTGAGAACTGAGAAGAGTTGTAGATACCTCACTAGTGTTAGAGAACTGGAGAACCAGCACTGAAAAGCCCCTTATATGTACGAGGGAACTTTTACCTGGGATTTCCAAGCTGCCCATGTGGCCTCCTCCACCTGGGAAATTCTTTCTCAGGCTACATTCTGAGATCATTTCTGGAAAGATCCCTCACTTTTCAGAAGAGCCCCAGAGTACATGGCCAGAACTTGAATTTTAACTACTATTCAGTACAACCTGAGGCACAAATTCCAGAAACCCACAGCATTTGTCATGGCAGATGCCTAAGGCAAATGCCTCATTAGAGGCCCAGATGGGAAAGGCTCCAAGGAAGAGGCTGTAGCCCCAGTGACCTCGCAGATTCAGGGCAGGAAGAAAGGCGGACGATGAAAGAACCAAGCACAAAGACTGCCAACCGGTCATCATCAAAACCATGCGCCTCCAACAAATGAGGGAACTACCAGCCTCTAATCACCAAGTGTCCTCTGATCACCAAGTGTGAGGCAGTGACAGGGTTGGTGGTACAGTCTGGGGCAAGGCTGAAGCCCTCCAGGTGCACATCTCACTGCATGGCCACATATGAGGAGGCCACAATGCAGGTGGAAGGACTACAAAGGGCAGCTAGGACAGAGCAGGGAACTGGAGCAACAGGCCACTCTGCAACACACATGTCCTGTCAAGGGTGGGAGAGCATGGAACGCACCCCTGGGTCCTCGTGCTGACCAGAATGAAACTGGGTGGTCCCCGCTTAGGGAAATACAATGGTGCCAAACACTAAAGTAACCATAGACAGAGCAAGCAGAGACTTCTAGATTAAAAACTGGACTGAACTGCTTATTGATGCAACCACCAACCAAACAAGATGCTGGTACCTTAGAAGCCAAAACACTAAATAGAGACTGTCTTGGATGTTATCTTGAAGCCAAGGGAAGGCATTCCTAACCCTTGCTGTTCTACTAACCCTGGAGAATTTACTATTATCTCAACATGTCAAAACTTTCTCAAGCCAATAATAGCCACAGGTGAGGGGGTGTGGGTCCGGTAAGCTGAGACTGGTCAGACACCTTGTCCCCACACCCCTGTCCCCCTCCCGACCAGGGATCAACAGCAAAGCCTGCTCAGATCAGCTGCTGGGATAAAGCAAAATTCCATCCTCCTAAAAGGCGGCCTCGGCCCAGGACAGGTGGACTCCCTGCACCAGAACCACAGTTACCCTTCCAGCTTCTGCTACCTTGTATCAGAGGACAGTGCAGTGCAACCAACAGAGCCCACGTATCATCAAGCACGACAACAGACCCTAAGGGCCCTGGCAGGCTGTGAGGAGGGGTCTCGGTAAAAGGTTCTCCAACATGCCTTGGAAGCCTCCCTGAACACCACTGTTCACAGTTGGGTTATTTAGAAATTAGGCTGAAAATGTGATTTTTCCTGGAGGAGCTAATCCTTTTGAGATTATGTCTGCTGAATGGGCTTTGTGACCTGTCGCTCATCTACAACAATGAAGCACGGAACACATTTAACACTGTGATGGGCACTTTACCATATTTTATAACAGCATCTGTCTAAAAAGATTAGAAAAAAATTTTAATGCATCCTGAAGCACTTACAGAGGGGCAGGATAAGGGACCTCTAAAATTTGTTCCTCCATAGAATCAACAAGAATGCTGACTAAATTGTCAGAATCAAGTTTTTCAAAATTCTGGAAATTAAAAGGCAATCTGAGAAGCATTTATTCAAAAAAAATGGCTGAATCTTGGCAAGTCAATGAGCTTTGTAGCATTTTAACTTGACCCATTCCTATCTCCTCTTCCCAGCTCTGTGGTAGCCTGAGGAACCCGCAGCCTCACAGCCACTGAAAAAGGCACGAAGGTTCCCCAACAACCCAACCCCAAAGAACCATTGCTATCTGGCCCAGGCGCGGGCAGCTCTATAGAAAAGTCCCATTTTTTTTTTTTATTAAGGTTTTATTTATTTATTTGAGAAAGAGAATTCAAGAGAACAAGCATGAGGGGGGTCAGGAGCAGAAGAAGGAGGAGAAGTGGACTCCCTGCTGAGCAGGGAGCCTGACATGGGGCTCAATCCCAGGCCCCTGGAATCATGACTTGAGCCGAAGGCAGACATCCAACCAAATGAGCTACCCAGACATACCTGAAAAGCCCCATTTTAAAACTTGCCTTTGCATGACCCAACTCAGAGCTCACTCAGAACAGCCCAATTCCCCAGGAAATTTGTCAAAAATAATCAGTGGCAACTGTTTCATATTGCAATTGCCTGAGGCTGGAATACCAGCTGGTAGGCAAGAGGCAGGTCAGAAAACATAAATGGGGAAAGCTAGAGAACGTGATGCCCATAAAGGACACTGAAAAGCTCCAACTTATCTGGGGATCTAGATGGCCACATGCATGCCCAGGAAAGACCCAAGAAGGCCCAAATCTCTCACACGATTGACTCAGAAGCTCTGTGCAAGTGGGAAATAAAGGCTAAAATATAGCTGTCCACTACTAGAGCGCTAAAGGTGACTGCACCCCCAACATGTATAAAGAGGCCACTGGAAAAGGCTAGGAGACATATTGGTTTAGGTCAGGAAATCTCTGATCTGGATTTCACAGAATAGTCTAGGAGAGTCACTGCTATGGGTTGAAATATGTCCCTCCAACAAATTCATATGTTGAAATTCTAATTCCCAGTACGTCATTATGTGACGTTTTTTGCAGACAGGCTCCTTACAGAGACAATCAAGTTAAAATTAGGTCATTAGGGTAGGCCCTAATCTGACTACTATTCTCATAAAGAGGAGATCTGGAAACACAGAGACAAAACCAGTTATCTCCAACAGCTATCTCCAAATGACAGAGAGAGGCCTAAAAGACTTCCTTTCCTCCCAGCCCCAGAAAGAACCAAACCTATTTACAACTTTGATTTTAGACATCTAGCCTCCAGAATCATGAGGCCAAAAAATTCTGTTGTTTAGATCACCCAGGTTGTGATAGCCATTATGCCAGTAGCAAACTAACAAAATCACTAAATAGACAGCAACAAAAATAGCAAAGCCAACAAGTCTTGGGAAAGGGAGATAACCTGTTATCCACAGTTGCCACATTATTTAAAATGTCTAGGTTTCAACAAAAGAATTTATGAGACATGAAATGAAACACAAATGTATATGCCCTACAAGATAGGGAAAAGCAGTCAATACAAACCATCCCTGAGGAAACTGGACTTACTAAGACTTTAAATCCACTATAATAAATATGCTCAAAGAACTAAAGAAACAAACAGAACATCACGTCGAAAGAATTAAAAGAAAGCACAAGAACAATATCTCACCAAACAGAATATCAATAAAGACATAAAAACTATTAAAAATTCACCAGAGGGTTCAAAAGTAGATTCAAACAGTCAGAAGAAAGATCAGCAAACTTAGGCAAATTGAAGGGATGCCTGGGTGGTTCAATTGGTTGAGCTTCTGACTCTTGATCTCAGAGTGGTGAGTTCAAGCCCCAAATTTATTAGGCTTTACTCTAGACACAGAGCCTACTTGGGGGAGGGGGGGTAGCGGGGAGGGGGGAAGACAGGCAAATCAAAAATACCCAGTCTGAAAAATATTTAAAAAAAACATCAACAAAAAAACAAAAACAGGCCAGTGTCTATGAGGTCTACGTGTCTATGAGACCTGTGGGATACCATGGGAATGTATCACCTTACATAATAATGGGAGGCCCAGAAAGAAGAATAAAAGGGGAAAAAACAATTTGTTAACAAATTGAGGATATTACAAAAGGTAATGGTAGCTCCATGCAGGGAGCCCAACGTGGGGACACTGGGACTCGATCCCCTGTCTCCAGGATCATGCCCTGGGCTGAAGGCGGCGCTAAACTGCTGAGCCACCCAGGCTGCCCAGAAATTACATTTCAATGGACTAAGCACCCCAACCCTCCTGGAAAAAAAAAAAGTTGATAAACTGAATTCAAAAGGATGCCTGCCTGGCTCAATCAGTGGAGCAGGCAACTCCTGATCTCAGGATTGTTGAGTTCGAGCTCCACACTGGGTGCAGAGAGTACTTAAAAATAAAATCTTTAGGGACACCAGGGTGGCTCAACTGGTTAAGCATCTGACTCGGTTTTGGCTCAGGTCATGGTCTCATGGATGGTGAGATCCAGCAGGGCAGGTCCGGGCTCAGTGGGGAAGTGTGTGTGGGGATTCCTTCCTTCTGCCGCTCCCCCCACTCTCCTTCATACCGTCTCTCAAACAAATCTTTAAAGACACATCTGGGTGGCTCAGCAGTTGAGCATCTGCTTTTGGCTCAGGGTGTGACCCCAGAGTCGTGGGATCGAGGCCCACATCAGGCTTCCTGCATGCAGCCTGCTTCTCCTTCTCCCTCTGCCTATGTTCCTGCCTCTCTGTGTTTCTCATGAATAAATAAAATCTTTAAAAATAAAATAAAATGTAATCTTTTTTAAAAAAATTGCCTAAGCCCTCTGCTCAAAAGGCAGAGATTGACAGAGGATAAAAACAAAACTCAATTATATGCTGCCTATAAAAGACATGATTTAGATTCAAAGTCACTATTAGGCTAAAAGTAAAAAACAAGGAAAGACATGGCAAAGAATAAGAGAGTTTGAGTGACTATATCAGACAAAACTGACTTTAAAACAAAAAATGTTACTATAAAGGATATTTAATAATAATAAAGGGTCTATCCATCAAAATGACCTAACTATATGAACATTAAACAGAACTGACTTCTGGGGCAGCCCGGGTTGCTCAGCGGTTTAGCACCACCTTCAGCCCAGGGCATGACCCTGGAGACCCAGGATCATACGTCAGGCTCCCTGCGTGGAGCCTGCTTCTCCCTCTACCTGTGTCTCTGCCTCTCTCTCTCTCTCTCTCTCTCTCTCATGAATAAATAAATAAAATCTTTAACAACTACAACAACAAAAAACTGACTTCTAGTTTCAACATTTGTGACACCAAATGTGTGAGCTTCCACAAGCAGTTCTAAACAGTAACTGCCAGGAGTTGGAGCAGACTCAAGGGCTCAGTCCCACAAGACTGCTGCCACCACCTGATGCTAAATAACTTCAAGTCCAGGTTGTCGCTTATGTTTGTGTCTTTTATTTTTTTTTAAAGATTTAAAAAATTTATTTACTGAGAGACACAGAGAGATTGGCAGAGATAGAGGGAGAAGCAGGTTCCTCGCTGGGAGCCCAATGTGGGACTTGATCTCCAGACCCTGGGATGATGTCCTGAGCTGAAGGTAGACACTGAACTGCTGAGCCACCCAGGCATCCTCTCCTGTGTTTCATTGTACAGCAGCTGTACAACGGCGGTTCCCAAACCTACCTCGGCTTCAATAATTTCCCACAACAGCTCACAGAGCTCAAGGACAACAGTTTATTTACTGGAGTACCAGTTTATCACAAAAAGATATAACTCAGAAACAGCCAGATTAAAAAGATAAATACGGTGAAGTATAAAGGAAGGGGTACAGAGCTTCCGTGCCTTCCCTGAGTATGCTATCTTTTTTAGCACCTCAATGTGTTCACCAACTCAGAAGCTCTCCGAACCCCTTCACAGTTAGGGTTGTTTTTTTATGAAGGCTTCACTACACAGCCATAACTGATTACATAATTGGCCATTAGCGATTAGCTCAATCTCCAGTGCCCTCCCCACCACACATATGGGGGGTAAGGGAAAGTGGTGGTGGTGGTGGTGGTGGTGGTGGCAGCATCCTGAAACCTCTAACCCTCTAATTTTATGGTAAATTCCATGGGCAACCAGCTCCCATTCAAAGGGATGGTCCAAAGTCACTTCATTATCCTAAACTCAGGTGTGGCTGAAAGGCATGTGTGAAGGGGGCCTGGCTGGCTAAGTTGGTGGAACATGCAACTTTTGATCTTGGGGTCTTGTGTTTGAGCCCCACACTGGGTATAGAGATTAACTAAATACATAAAATTAAGAAGAAGGAGGAGGAAAGAAAGGAGTGTGTTAAAAATAACAAGACATTCCAGATGCTTGGATGGCTCAGTCAGTGAAGCATCTTTCAGCTCAGGTCATGATCTCTGAGTCCTGGGATCCAGCCCAATGTTGGGCTCCGTGCTCAGCAAGGAGTCTGCTTCTCCCTCTCCTTCTGCCTCTCCCCCAACTCTGCTCTCTTTCTTTCAAATAAATAAATAAAATCTTTTTAAAAAACCCTTCCATTTACTTTATCAGCCTGCAGCTTTTTAAAGAATTAGGGCCAGGGATACCTGGGTGGCTCAGTGCTTGAGCGTCTATCTGCATTTGGCTCAGGGCATGATCCTGTGTCCGGGATCAACTCCCACATCAGACTCCCTGTGGGGAGCCTGCTTCTTTCTCTGTGTCTCTCATGAATAAATGAATAAAATCTAAACAACAACAACAATAACAAACACTAGGAACAAAAAGCAAATACTAATATATTGTAGATGCTCTGTACCAGGAACCAAGAACAAAGACCACACATTTCTTATTATATCGCAATACCACAAACATATATGTACCTAACAACCCCAAAATACATGAAACAAAAATGGACAGAACTGAAGGGAGAAATAATTCAAGAGTAACAGTTGGAGACTCCAATACCCACTCTCAGTAACAGGGAAGACAAGGCACCTGGGTGGCATCTGACTCTTGAATTCGGCTCAGGTTGTAATCTCAGGGTCGTGAGATCAAGTGAGCTGGGTGTGGAGCCTGCTTAGGATTCTCTTTCCTTCTGCCCCCAGCCCCCCCCCACCATGGGCACACACACGCTCTCTTTCTCTAGAAAAAAACAAAAAACAAAAAACACCACAGAGAACTAGGCAGAAGACCAATAAAGATGTAGACCAAACACCATACATCAACTAGATTTAACTGACATCTGCTTCACCCAGTAACAGCAGGAAGTACACTCACCTCATGCACACATGTAACATTCTCCAGGGCAGACAGGTCATCAGACAAGTCTCAGTGAACTTAAAAGGACTTAAAAGGTTTGAAATCGGGCAGCCCTGGCGCAGCGGTTTAGCGCCGCCTGCAGCCCAGGGTATGATCCTGGAGACCTGGGATCGAGTCCCACGTTGGGCTCCCTGCATGGAGCCTGTTTCTCCCTCTGCCTGTGTCTCTGCCTCTCTCTCTCTCTGTGTCTCTCATTAATAAATAAACAAAATCTTTAAAAACAAAAAAAGGTTTGAAATCATACAAACTATGTTTTCAAACCACACTGGAATTAAAGATCAACAACTAAAGAGGGAAAAAAAAAAAAGAGGGAATCTCTGGGTGGCTCAGCAGTTTGGCGCCTGCCTTCTGTCCAGGGCATGATCCTGGAGTCCCGAGATCGAGTCCCATGGACTTGCATGGGGCCTGCCTTCTGCCTGTGTCTCTGCCTCTTCCTCTCTCCCTCTCTCTCTGTGTCTCTTATGAATAAATGAATAAAATCTTAAAAAAAAAAACTAAACTAAAGGAAATTTGGGAAATTCACAAATATATGAAAAACAAATGCTCCTAAAATGACTCCAATGATTCAAGGTAGAAATCACAAGGGAAAGTAGAAAAGTACTTTGAGATGGGGATCCCTGGGTGGCTCAGCAGTTTAGCGCCTGCCTTCGGCCCTCTGCCTGTGTCTCTGATGAATAAATAAATAAAATCTTAAAAAATAAAAGAAAAAAAAAACACTCTGAGATGAATGAAAACAGGAAAACACACTAAAGCTTATGGGCTGCAGTTAATGTAATACACAGAAGAAAATTTATAGACATAAATTCCAGTATTTAAAAAGAACACCTCAAATCAATACTCTAACCTGAAAATACTAGAAAAGAAGAACAAACCAAACCTAAGGCTGGCCAAAGAAAGGAAATACAGAAATAAATGAAACAGCAGTAATAAATCAAACAGAAAATTAAAAAGCCAATAGGAACAAACAAAACCAGAAGTTGGATCTTTGAAAGATCAAAGACAGTAACAAACTTTTAGACTAACCAAGAGCAAAGAGACTCAAACTACTAAAATCAGGAATAAAGGCAGGAGCAGCACAAGCTTACCAAAATGCAGCAAGTCATGAGGGAATATACTATGAACAAATGTATCCCAATGAATGAGATAACCCAGAGCAAATGGAAAAATTCCTATAAAGACACAAAGTCTCCAAACAAGCTCAAAAAGGAGCAGGAAATCTGAGAAGTAATGTGAAAAAAACAGAATTGGTAATTAACCTCAAAGTCAAGTCTAGACTCAGATGGCTTCCCTGGTGGATTCTGGATTGATGTTTAAAGATCAATACCGACATTTCACAAACTATTCCACGCAAAAGAAGAGAAACAACTTTCCACCTCATTCTGTAAAGACAGTACTCCCTCAACACCAACACCACACACAAGAAAAACTACAGACAAGTGAGTATCCATTATATACCTGCAAAAGTCCTTAATAAATTACCAGCATGCTATATCCAGGAATACATAAAACTTGCGTACACCGTGACCAAGTGGGATTTATCTCCGAAATCCACGGTTGGTTTAATATTCAGAAACCCATGCAATATACCACCATTATGAGGAAAGTAAAAGACAAAAACCAATCATCTAAATAGAAGCAGGAAAAAACATTGGACAACATCCAACATCCATTCCTGAAAAAAAAGACTAAGCAAAACAGAAGGAAACTTCCTCTATCAGATAAAACCCACAGCTAACACAGCATGTTTTAAGTGAAAAAAGCCAGTCAACGAAGGACCACATGTCGCATAATTCCATTGATGTGAAGTGTCCCAAGCGAGCAAATCCAGCAAGACAGAAAGGAGATTAGTGGTTGCCAGGGGTTGAGGGGCTGGGAGACAGGGAAAATTAGAGTTATTGCTAACTGGTATGATGTTTCCTTTTAGAGAGATGAAAATATTCTAAGATTAGACCATTGTGATGATTACACAACTCTGAATATACAAAAATTCACTCAACAGTATGGTTTTTTAAAGGAGCAAAATTTATGGTATATAGAGATCAAGAAAGCCGGTATAAAAAAGAATACCATCTTCAGAGTTTGAAAAGCCCTCACTACAAGTAACCATAGAATCATATTTCCCAGAAGGATTTACAAGTAATTTTAAACAGTTCTTAATACAAAAAACAACGTAACTTAGGGACTCTATAGATCTGTGGTGGGAGCCAGTCTTTGAGACAGCCAGCCTTCATTCCAAATACACTTATTCTGCACGTTCTTCACTACCAATTACAAGACACAGAACACAAAAATCTGACAAAAGTGACATCTCCCCCTGCCGGAACTAAAACAAGTTTCCCCTTTTATGAAATATGAACAAATGAAACCACCTGGAGTTTGGATGGTTAAATCTATAACCTGCATAGGCTGGTGGGTAGGTGGGGACGGGGAGGGGGGACAGGGAGCAGACACTGCATTGGAGCCACAGCTCCAGACAGGGCAGGATTGACACTCACCTCAAGCTCCTCACTGTCTTTGGGCTTCTCCTCAGAGGTCTGTTTGACAAAGTCAGGGATAAGGATCTCCAGCGTAGCTCGGGCTATGAAAAAGAAAAACTCCAAGGGTGAGGGCTTGGGCCCAGCTCACTTCCCAACTCCAGAGCAAGCTGCACGTCGGCTCCTGTGCAGGACTTCAGAGGCAGGGAGAGTAGAAGATGGAGGAGCACATCCTGAGCAAAGGATGCAGTGGGGCAAGTGTTAGGCTTTGAGCAGCCTTATAAGCCACACCAGGTTATATGTACTCTTGCCCTGAGGTACTTGTAGCAGACAAGACAGGAGAAATCTGCTTCAGAGAAATCACGGTGATGGTGTGCAGGCAAATGGCTCACCAGGACCCAGGCCACACAGTGAGGCCTGAGCACTGAGCAGGCTGCTCTGAGTGTGGGAGGGAAAAGTAGAGACTGGACAGATACTCTTGAAAAAGAGTCTGCAGGACAGAGCAGAGGGATGGCTCA
This sequence comes from Canis aureus, assembly GCF_053574225.1. Classification (NCBI taxonomy): domain Eukaryota; kingdom Metazoa; phylum Chordata; class Mammalia; order Carnivora; family Canidae; genus Canis; species Canis aureus. Next base: position 35,721,044 of record NC_135637.1, on the reverse strand, counting down.
ATGCTGAGTACAGATTTCTGAGCAGGGCTGCCACTCACCATTGCAGTGGGACGGTGTGGGGTGCTGGGGAACAGGGGAGGGGCAGCAGTCTGACCCTATAGAGTCATAAGTGCTGGCAAGACATCCAAGTGAGGTATCTAAAGAGTAACTGGGGTCTAGACAGAGGAAGTAGATCCTCACACATGGGGAGAGCAGAGCCTACTGCCAGGACATTTCCACTCTCACAGTGGGCCCCACGTGAGCTATCTGCCCCATGACCTTAGTAGTACCAATCTGTTAAGCTGAAAGCCTTTTGGTACAATCTCTCTAGTATGGACAGCAGGCCTTCCTGGAGAGAGGTGGAGCGTGTGAGCCCAGTATAGCCTCACAGAAGGCAGGACAGAAAGTAACATATCCTCCCGATCATCCTCAGCATACACCACAAAAAGCAACACCAACGTAAACTCTTGAGTCTTGTAAACAAAAGCACCGTTACCAATCCCCAAACATGGTAAGAATGTGATAAAACTGTAGACTTCATGCTTTGTACAGGGCAGAGCTGCTTTGGAAGACACCACAGCAGAGGTAGAAACCTTAAGAATCGAACTGTGGGCACCAGAGCTTTGGGTGCACCCAACACCCACCCTAAAATGTACTCCACTCCCAAAAAGAGGCCAAGTAACCCTGATGGTGAGGCAGAGGAGCTTCCATTCTAACTGGAAAACACAGGCCTTCGCAGGCTCTGTGAGTGGCAGTCCCAAATCTAGAGATTGAAGAACTCAGGAAATCATCCTCAAACGTGTAAAAACCACTTAAGAATGCCAACAATGTAAGGTTCTACCTCTTTGTCACCTCCTAGCATGCCCACGTTTTGCTCAGTTTTTACCAAGCCCATTCCAGAACATGCTAGCATGACCCAGTTGGCTGTGGGCGGTGGGGACAAGGGCAAGAGATTCTGGCCCAGCTGCCAGAGAGCAGAGAAGGTTGGAGTTTCCTAGTTTTTTTCCCCTCACGTTTTACTTCCTCTAGGAGTCTTTTCCAATGAGCACATACTTTTAAAAAACCAAGTTAGGGGATCCCTGGGTGGCTCAGCGGTTTAGCGCCTGCCTTTGGCCCAGGGAACGATCCTGGAGTCCTGGGATCAAGTCCCACGTCAGGCTCCTGGCATGGAGCCTGCTTCTCTCTCCTCCTGTGTCTCTGCCTCTCTCTCTCTCTCTATGTCTATCATAAAATAAATAAATAAATCTTTAAAAAATTTAAAATAAATAAATAAATAAAACTAAGTTAGATGATTACATAACTCGAATGGATCTGCCCCATCCCCAGCCCTCCCTAGCCAAGGGGAGAGGCAGACAGTGGGCAGCATGGGTCTGACACACACAAGCAGGCACATTACCAGCTTTATTCTTCGCAAGTTTTTTGCTGCTTGCAGTTCCAGATCCATAGGTCACACCATCAATGGTCACCGAGGCACCAAAAGGCTCACTTGGGTTCTCTTAAAATTAAAATTACGGTTTTAAAAATACTTGCCAAGACATTAAAAGCGTGCACACATGCACACATACAATCTGCTAGCACCAACAGACAAGGCAGGGTAAGGGCTACTGCTGGAAGGCAGAGATGAGGGCTCTCTGAGGCTTGGAGATAGGGTCAAGAGTTGGTCAGCAGACAGAGAGCTTGCCAGGAAAATTGTGAAAAATGGGGAGCACGGGTTAATAAGATGGAAGAAAATAGGAGGTCAGAGGCCAAGCTACCAGGGACAGGGAGCGTGTCTGTGAAAGGTGGACACAGGACGGTGAATAGCAGAGACCGCAAATGCAGGAAGCCAAGGAAACGACATACAAACAAGTGACTCTTAGGTTCAGGATTACAAGGGGAAGACAAACTGGTTTTCACAAAAGTGTGATGAGGAAGGCCACAGGAGACGGCTGGTGGGAAGCACAGGCCTGAGGCCCCTTCATCCACTGGGGGGGGCAGGCTGAGGGGGGAACAGGTGGAGACACAGCAGGAGGTCCTTTCTCAGAGCAAGGGAAGAGAGGACAGTGTGGGTGGGGGGGAATATGGACAGAGGAAGAGGGAGGCAGGGGCATTTGCCCTCGGATGGGATAAACTGCTGTGAAAACGACCCCCCACCTACAGCATGCTTTTCCCTGCCCTGCCCTTTCACCTCTTAACCCAGCACAGTGGGGTTACTGGTCAGTTCCCGCCTCCCCAGCCATGACCCCAGCAAGGTGTAGGATTCTTCAGGGCTGAGGGAGGGGAGGTCAAACTTACCACATTCAAAGAAATTATAAACAGGGCGGACCTTGAGGACGCGCTGCATGTACTCGTGCAGGATGCAGACCTCGGACTTCCCATTGGGATTAATGACAAACTCTGTGACAAGAAGGCCTAACTCAGCAACAGCGTGAGGACCTGCCGCAAGCTAGCACTTGGGACCTGACACCATCCAAGTTAGCGACTCACTGAATTAGGGACTCATGACCGTGAACGGAGTACACCTCTGCATTCATAAGGTAAACGTAAGCTCTGAGATAAATACAACTTACACACAAAGCATACATTCTACGACCATCAAGTAAAACAACAGTATAACCAATCTGCCAAAGATAAAATCTACATGCCCCAACTCACCTTTCTTTGTGGGTGCATCCTGCACAGACAGAGTGATGAGCTTCTGATTGGCCGGCAGGATGGGCCTCTCAGACTCTGCCTGTTTCCGTTTCATTTCTCGGTTAAACTGCCGCCGCTCGGCCCAAGTCCTGAATTTCTTCACAGTGACTTGCTCAAAATCAAAACGCTTTTCCAGGTAGTTCCGAAATTCCTCAAGATCTGTGTGGATTTATCAGAGAACAAAATTGCTAACGTCCAACCTAAGAGTTATGTTTCCGGGCAGCCCAGGTGGCGCAGCAGTTTAGCGCCACCTGCAGCTTGGGGTGTGATCCTGGGGACCCGGGATCAAGTCCCACGTCAGGCTCCCTGTGTGGAGCCTGCTTCTCCCTCTGCCTGTGTCTCTGCCTCTGTCTCTATGAATAAATAAAATCTTAAAGAAAAAAAAAAGAGTTATGTTTCCTCTGTCCAGGGAGTAGGATGGTGATGGGCTGCCCATCAAACAGGTCCCACCCATGCCATCCCCATTCCCCTTTTCCTTTTGAAGGGCAAAGAAAGCAAAGAATCACGTCCTTTCACTCAAATTACTCAGGCAGGTCCCTATGGACAAATTTTTGCGATGCTTTTAATTTTTTTGAAACAAAAAGAAGAAAAAAGAAAAAAGCTTTAAAAAACTCCACAAAACTCAGGATGGCCTTCAAGACTTTTCTATCAAAACAAGTACCACAGCAGTGGAAGTACTGTGTACCCTGCGCTCTCCCCTCCAGCCACCTGGCTGCCTGCAAACTCAGCAACACACCCAGGAAGCTGGGGGGCCTCATACCTGTCATGCCTCTTTGCAACAGCTCCTGGCCCAGCCCCACTGCTTACCACCCATCTCTAATTCAATGAATTTCCAAGGGGCCTCCAGCTTTTAATGTTGTACACTAGCCTTCTCTCTCCCAGGATATCCTAGACGGCCACATCACCCTCACTGGTTTTTGACTCAAGTGTCAGCTCCGAGGCAGGGACGCTTGTGGCTTACGCCCAGCCCTAAGAGCAGCACCTGTGGATGTGGAGGGGGTGGTTCATGTGTAAAACTGAGGAATACGTAGTTAAAACTCAAGGCTGTGAAATCTGCACCCGCTTAATAATACACCAAAACCAGGGATGCCTGGGTGGCTCAGCAGTTGAGCAGACGTCTGCCTTTGGCTCAGGGCGTGATCCCGGAGTCCCGGCACTGAGTCCCACATTGGGCTTCCTGCATAGAGCCTGCTTCTTCCTCCGCCTACATCTCTGCTTCTCTCTTGCTCTCTCTCTGTAGCTCTCATGAATAAATAACTAAAACATTTAAAAATAATAATAATACACTAAAACCTCGTATTTCTTTACACATTACCGCAGGGAAGTGAATCTAGAAACAAGCGGTCACTTCTCCCGAGGGAGTAAAGTTAGAAGTGAAAAGCAGATGTTTTCAGAAAAACAGGAACTCATTCAGGTGTTCCATGTGCATAAAAGATGAATTTGGACAAAAACCAATACGTTGAAGTCTTAAAGCAAAAGCTCCCTTCCAGCTGGGTCCTGAGAAAAGCCGACTGACACACTGACAGAAGACAGGGGAAGCTGATGTGGATGCCGAGGGAGGCAACAGGCAGGCAGGTCAGGAGAAGACGGCAGTCTGTCTGTGGGGGAAGCTGAGGGCCAGTGTCAGACCCTGCCTTTCCCCAGATGCCTGAGGTTCCAACCGGCCCTCTCCACAGAGGCCGCCCCTCTCTGGGGCACCTTCCCCACTCTCAGCAGTGGTGTCACTCCAATCCCCTCTCCAGCTTTTCTAGGCTCCTCACCCCTATGAGTTACGAGGAAGGCTGGGCAGCAACATTCAGACAATATCCAAATAGCAATAACCAAAAATCCTGAAAACACAAAGTCCTCTTTGAAAGAGATTCAGCAGGTGGACTGAGAGAGGTCTGCTACCATGCCACCACTGTAGAGATAACTGAGACTTGCATGGGTAGGCCTAAGCTAAAAGACACAGGAGAGAGGAGAAACACCGACACACAATCAAAAGCAATTGTGGGGTTGAAGTGGGAAATGTCTGCAGAATGGTGGCTGTCTCCCAGTACTAAGTCTGTGGATCAAAGCAGCTCATTCTGAGCGTATCAAAACAGCTCAGGGGACCCTCCAGGTGGCTCAGCGGTTTAGCGCTTGCCTTCAGCCCAGGGCGTGATCCCGGAGTCCCGAGATCGAGTCCCACGTCGGGCTCCCTGCATGGAGCCTGCTTCTCCCTCTGCCTGTGTCTCTTTGTGTTTCTCATGAATAAATAAAATCTTAAAAAAAAAAAAAAGCCGATCAAAACAATGCCACATGAGCACCTCCTACTGAAAAACCAAGATTTCAGGAAAGGTCACGTAAGTAACCAGAGAAAAATGCCATTCTGCGTTGACAGTAGCCATCTTCATGGCACAACCAGCCATGTAGGGCCTGCAGACCTAGGCAGGTTCTAAGATCAGGGAGGCAGACGTTTCCAACCACATGAGTGGAAAAGGTCTCTAGAAGTCCCTTCCTCACAGACAAAACCAGGAATAGGTGGCCTTCAGCAGAAGAAATGTGATGCCAGGGAAGGTGTGGAGTGCAGCCAAATCCCTGCAGATGGATCCCAGCCAGCAAGGAAGAAAGTTCACCCCAGAAACTTACCAACCGATTCATCTTTGCACACCTCAACCTTGGCCTTCACCTGCCCCAGGGCCCCAGGGGCAGCCTCAGCCCCCAGTGGGTCCTTCTCATCCAGGGCCCCTGAGTCAGCTCCGATGGAGTCGGGCTCTTCCAGAGGGAACTCCAACTCTGCAGATCGGCTCAGGGGCTTGACAGGAGACACTTCCCCACTGGGGGCGAGTTCACTGTTTTGCTCTCTTTCCTCATTGTCCTTCATTTTCTTATAATGCAGACAAGGAATGCTGCTCAGAGGAGGATCATGTTTCTGTGGGTAGTGAAATTGCAACAAAGATTACAAGGATGACCCCAAAGCTCTGAATATCTGAAGCCTTCCACTTGCCTCTGCCTGGCTACCATGCAAACACAACATGTGCATGTTCAGTCTGCAAACTTACAAGACTAAATTCATGACTGATGCATCCCCTACCCGTATGCTTCCCGTTCCCAGGAAGTACGGCCTGGACCAGGTGACCACCCGAGACTCTCTGTGTAGGTACACGGGGACTCCAGAGTTATGGAATGTCATGATCCACCCGTCGGGCAATGGTTCTGTAGGAGGACGGCCACGACCTGCACAGAAGACAAGACCATCCCCCAATCACTTCAAAAGCACACTGAGTTGTAGAGAGGTCTTCAAACTTATGACACATGGCAGATAAAAATAGTAAAGTCAACCAAGGACTAAAAAGAACGAACCTCTAAGAACTAGAAGAGTAGGGAAGTACCCCAACCTCCACCAGAGCTTCTGCCAGCCCCGCCTACGACTCAGACCTCCCATGCATGAAACTCTGCTCTCAATTGTTGTGCTTGTTTATATGGCTCCAACCCAGAGAAAAGTTCCCCCTCAACAGCAGAAAGCTGTCTATCTTGTTCACTGCTGTACTCTCGGGCCTAGAACAATATGTGGTGCACGAAAGTGCCTGGGAAAGGGTCTGCAAGACATGAGTCCCAGCCTCAGCTGTTATCTGCATAGCTACAGGCATGATGAACATCAATCCCTCACTGGCTGCCTTGGCTGTGGCCAGAGGCACCCCAGGGGCTGAGTAAGCTTTGCTAATACATTGCATGTCTGCTGTCCACTGTTCCCTGTGACTAGATAACAAGTGTTCATTGTACCCAAGCTGCACACTCTCCCCAGCCCGTGAAACACTACCTCCAATTTCTACATTTCTAAATCAGTTTTAAGACACTACTCCCAATCCTTTACAGGCAGTCATAGAGAAAAAGCTCAAGACTTGTTACTCACTTGACACCTGCCACTGGCAGGCCTGGTAACTAGGAAAAACACAAAGATTTAACTGAAACTTAATGCTCTTACAGGAATTGGGAGCAAGTGCAGAATTTAGAACAAAAGAAACAAGCAAATGAAATCTAAAAAACATACACATAATGAAATGGCCTAAGTGACTCTCACGGAAAAGGGAGTAGCATCCCAGGGTCAGGTCCCTACCCGGCTGTGCTAACTCCTGGCCTGACCTCAGAACACAACAATACTGGCTGTGACCCTGAGGAGGGAGCACTACAAGTCAGAGGAGCATAGACAATGTTAGACACTCTGCCCTACCCAGGGTAGAGTCAAGGAGCTGCCTTACAGCAGCTGTGGGCTAAGTCAGGACAAGGAGAAGCAAACAAAATGCAAGCAAAGTACAACATGGGACACAGGTGCATGTGAGCCATTCATTTGTGACAACTGCAGTCAGAAAGTTGGCCCAGCCGTCAAAGCTCACATGCAGCTCACACGTAGCCTGTGAGTCTGAGGCCCATGCTGTAGCTCCTGGGAGGCAGCACTCTGGGGTAGGTTGCCAGGTGGGTGAGGTGGAACAGAAGGCAGCAGAGGGAAAGACACAGCAGTGCCCGGTGCTGGCAGGCCCACTGGCATGCCTGTAGTCATGGCCAGGCATACTGTGAACCTGTGGGCCGCTCAGGATGGACAAGGCTTTGTTTGCTCAGACTGCTGAAACCACAGGAAAAGTACAAAGCAGACCTTCTGGAGGTAAAGTAAAGCCTGCCCCCACATGTCTTCCCAGAAGCTGAAGCGCCCCAGACTTACCCCATCTACGGCTGATAAACCCAACGCCCATCCTGTTCCCACCACTAGCTAACATGGGCAGACACATGTGGCACCCAGTACAGCCAAACTGGCCACTCTGCGTTGGGACACTGCACATCACCTGCCCCTCAATTTCCTCCCATCATGCCACCTTCTGCACCCCAGACCTCAGCCTAAGGTTTCAACTATGTGCCCGAGTCCCTGGCACATCTGTTCAGCCCCTTCCCATTGCCCAATCCCCAGCCCAACATCTCCACGTGGACACTCACAGGCAACTCCAGGCCAGGAAAAGATAGAAACTGACACCAACTGCTCCCAGATCTGCAGCACACTGGCAAAGGAGTAGCATGGGCACAGCTCTGGATGCCTCCCAACTGCTCCACCCACCACCCCCAAATCCAAATACAGCTTTGGAATACCTTCATCCCTACCACAGGAGCTCCCACCTGTCCACCTAAAGTACACACACCATGCTGCAGCCATAGGAGTTGTACTTTTAGAGGAATGCTGCACCCACTTCTGGCCTTGGCCTTTAGTTGCCCATCTTGTCATCTCTGAATAACAGCATTCCCCCTCCTCACCCCATCAAAGTGCCCTCCCCACTCTCCATGACACCAGCTGCTCTATGGTGTGTATCCACAGCAAACACTACAATCTGCACCCAGGTCATCATGCATCTGGTGCATCCTTGTGTCTGGTCTGTTTCCCCCTCATCACGTGTGCCCATCCTCCCTCAAACATGTGCCCACTGCCCAGACCACTGCCTGGCACCCAAGGGCTCTTAAACCTGTACTTCTGCCACCCCACAAACACACTACTTTCTGACTGGCTGACTTACTTTTTAGCACAGTTTTAATCTTGGTCATCATTGGCTGCACACTTGTCTCTCCGTCAGATGGATGGTCACTGTCTCCCCCATATTTCTCCTCCATTCGCCTCTTTTTGGGAGCACAAAGGCCCTCCTCCAACAGAGCATCGACATCGTTGTCAAAATCATCCTGCAAAACACGCTGTTCAGACACCACGGCCCCCAGAGCCTGCATTCCTGTACCGTAGGCAAGCTTAACAGCATTAGTGAGAACACACACAGAAATGAGGCACTCTCAAGTGGGGGCCTAGGTATGCCTTTATGTTGCGTGATCATCTGAAAAACAAACAGGAAGAAACTGACAACTGCAACCAACACACTTGATGCTTGGTACAGGTGCACATGCCACCAGGAAGCGTTTCTCGGGAGCACCTTCCAACTCAGGTTGCATAGAAGGTACAAGGTCGACTGCTCAGCCAAACCTTTCATTAGAAAAATGTAAACACCTGGACTTCTTACAGCCTTTTCTCTTCCACATTAACATTATCCCACCTCATATGGGTTTTTTTTCCTCTGCAACATCAGCTTTCAAAAGATGCTGCAGTTCCCAACACCTCTCTTTGGGTTTTGTTAAGAGTGCTCCAAAGGAGGGGTTGCCGACATACCTCATAGGAGAAGTTCAAGGCCTCTTCATCCACTCTGTCTCTCTGCACGATTGCTTTAGCCGTGAACCCGCCTGCTCCTTCTTCATCTAGCTCCAAATTGTCAGTAAAATCTTCTAACTCATCGAGCACTGCGTACTCCACTCTCTTTTCCTGATCCAGCTCATTCTCCTCATCCTTCTTATCAGCACTCTCACCCCCTACACCTACCCCATTCCCAACACTCCCGCCAAAGGGACAAGCATGCACATCTCCACTGACAGGGCTAAGGGCCAGACCGCACTCTGCACGAGCGTCGCGCTCCACTCCTGTGTACAGCACCTTCCTGTCCTTACTCCTGCAGCTCTCGGTAAAGCTCACGCTAATCTTTACATCCTTAAGCAACTTAAGGTCAGGGGAGAACTTCCGGACCGCAGGTGCGTGCCGGGCGGTGCGCGGGCTGTGGCCACTACAGTTCGGGTCTATGAGGAGGCGGGCCTTAGAGAAGGATCCTTTGGAGAGAAGAGAAGCTCCGTAGAAGTTGAGCGGGTCCTCAGCAGGGGGTTCGGCCTGTCCATCACCACCAGAGCCAACGTCCATTACCTCTGCATCACTGGACGTTTGCAGGGGAGGTGGTGGAGACTGTTCACGGGGCAGCGCTTGGAGGGGGCAAGCTCGGTTCTCCATCACCGCTTCTCCTGCGGGCTCACGCGGGAGAGGAGAGGGACTCTCATATGTCTCCATAGTAAAAGTGGTTAAGACTATTTTAAAAGACCAGAGTTTTAAAAAACCTTACATAAATCTATACAGCTAACATGCACAAGTCCGTTGAGACCCGGGTGCCGTCCTGCCCGCGCTGCACACGCTGGCGGCTTAGTCAAGCTGGCCACATTGCTCTTTTCATTAATGTAGACAGCTTTTAGAACCACTGCCTCAATTATTGGAAATCACAATGCACTCAGCTTAAATGACTGACGACTAAGCGAGTCTGTCTTCATGCCAAAGTGGCACCTTTCTTCTTCCACCTGCAAAGAGATTTAAAAACATCGTCACAAAATGACAGAAACCTTCTGCTTCCCTGGTATTGAGAGTCAAGTGCCATTAACGATGCAGTAAAGAACTTAAAATACTACTGCCTTAGACAAACTTCTAGGCTTCAAAACAAACTAACTCTACGTTCTTCCTTCAGAACCTGAATTATGATTTTAGTTCCAAGTTAAATTACTTAATTGTCCACTGTAATTCCTACTTCAGAAGCACAAAAAAAAGTATTATCTTAAGGCTCAAAAAAGACTTTTAAAAACTGGGTTAAGCTTCACCGCAGCATTCCCCTAACTCAATTTATTCGGTAAGCAAGCTCGCGGTGCAAGGCTGCCCTTTCCAGAACACACATAAGGTGTGTGGCCTCCCTCTGGCCATCAGAGCGACATGGATCCACTCACCTGCTAGGGCTGGGTCAGTCAGAGGGTGAGGGCGAGTGCGAGACCCTCAGCTCAACTCTGCAGCACTAGGGCCTCAGAGGTACGGCCAGGCGCTCTGCTACCCAGGGACCCCAGGACTGTCCTGGGCCCACAAGGTGGCACGTGGACCAGGACAGTGATGCAGCGTGCTGAGGTCGCCAGAGGTGGCGTGGTTCTGTTCCCGGTAGAGGAGGGGGGAGGCTGTTGTGGGGAAGGGAACCTGGCCAGGGTTGGTACGGGGAGCCTCAGGAGACAGCTGGAGCCAAGGCACAGGAAGTCCTGGGGGCCATCTGGAGCCTGGCTCCATCCTAGGGGCAATAAGGATCCACCAAAGGTGAAGTGATTCCCATGCCATAATTCAGTCCCTATTTAGAAAAGGAGACTGACAATTGTGCCAGGCCCAGTGCCTAAGCCCAAGGCATAGAGGGCAGTCCTCCAGGCCAGAGCACAAAGGTGTGAAAGAGGCTCTGTTGACAGGGCTGGAGCCCTCAAGAACAGTAAAGACATAGAACTGACCACACTGCTGACCGGGTAGAGGTGGAGAGCAGAGACAAGAGGGAACTGAAGGCGAATGAAGCTTCTCCCCTGGAGGGATACACGTGTTCCAGCATTCAGGCAGGAGCCTGCAGAGGTGAACGGATGGAGCCTCCAGGCAGACCTGTCCAACAGGTGCTGAGGCCACAGCTCTGGAGCTGTGACTGGCCCAGAAACAGAAGGCCAGAACACATCAGCGAGGTGGTAGTCACCAAAACCACAGGAGAGAGGCTGCCCAGAGAGGCAACACAGACCAAGAAGAGGGTTGAGGATGCAACTCTGGGAAGCTTCCCTTCAGAGAAAGGACAAAAAAGGGATGACATGAAAAGGCAGGTCAGAGGGACAATCCAAAAACCCAGAGGTCTGCAGGACAGCCGGGCATCAAAGCAGGAGAAGCACGTGCAGACACAAATGTGTATGCAAACACACTCCCACACCATGCAGACACACACACGCATGAACATGCCATGCACACGGGTGCAGATACACACATGCATGCCCATGCCCACACAAGGCAGGCCTGACTGGCTGCATGGATAGAACAGAAGACAGCAGACATCACACATTTAAGAAGTCTACAGCGAAGGAGTAGAGCGTGGTGGTTGCACTTTCAAGGAGACACAACATAAAAACCAGAGACTTGTTTAGATTTGACTAATTCAACCAAATTCACTGGTCTATTCTAAGGGATGTACTACCATGAAAAAGAGACAAGGTCCCCACCACCTGGACACAGCTGGAAAGGCAATGACCCCTGAGCTATTTTCTAGATTCCTAAATTCAATGGGAATTTAACACAATACTTCCCCCAAAGGTGTATTTGTCAAAAGTGCTGAAGATCAAGGGAATAAAGCATACAGATAACAAGACTCAGAACCAAGGTAAACGCTAAGGAGGCTGCAGTTGAACAGGCATGAGGAGCACCAAGTGAAATAAGGCCAGTCTCCTGGCAACCAACAAAGATCGTTTCAGAGAAGGAGAGACAGGTCAGCATGTCCAGTGCTACAGAACACAGACAGAAATCAGGACCAAAACCTTCAGTTTCTGGTAGGTCTGTAGAGATACTAGGAAGAGCCAATCTGTGATTCTGGTGGCTGAAGGGGGGCGGGGGTGTTAAAAACAAAGGGTGGTACAGGATGGGGACACCTGCTACCCACATTAAAAGACCAAGCAGCTGCCAGCATCAAAGCACAAAGCAAAGATGATAATGACAACAATGCAGGGAGGCCTGGAAGAGGTGCAGAGGGTGGGGTCAGGAACTGTAGAGAAAAAGAGTGTTCCTTCTCCCTGGGAGATCAGGAAAGTCCACCCAGCCCCAGAGGGCAGCAGCTCAAGGCTGAGCTCCGCAGGAGGGCCCTCCTTAGCAAGTGCCTTACTTTCCCTGGTAAGCTTACTCTACTCATTCAACAAGTGTTTGCTGAACACTTTCCATGTGGCATACGTACGATTCTAGAGGCTAAGGACACAAAATGGACAAATTCCTGCCCCACAGAGCTCACTTTTTTTAGTAGGAGAGATGGACAAACAACAAATAGGAAAAGCTGAGGAGTATTCAAGAGAAAACAAAACAAGGAGTTGGGGGGAGGGGAGGCAGCTTCAGAAAGGGCAGACGGCAAGGGCTGCACAGCCAGAGTCCATCTGAAGGCAGCAGAGAGTAAGCTAGGGGGGTAGGAGGAGACATTCCAGGTGGCGGAAGAGCAAAGACCCTGGGGTAGAAGTGTAGTGCAGCAGGTGAAAGCAACGTGCTGAGGGGGAGTGAGACCAGGACTGTGGCCCTTAAGAGATGGGCAACTGGACAGGAGGGTCCAAGCAGTGAGGTTGAACGATCCAAGGACAGCAATAGCAGCCAGCCTTCAGCCAGGCCCTGCTCTAAGAGTGTTACGCATTTTCACTCACCGGTTCTCAGAGAGCACTGAGAGAATGGAAAGACAGAAAGGTTAAGCAACTTGCTCAAGGTCACACAGCTATAAAGTAGTAAAGCTGCTTTATCACCCAGGCAAGCTGGTTCCTCTGCTCACTTCCCCAGTTTTACACTATCCTACGTTTTTAAGAACCATTCTGTGTCCAAAAAAACTATCATGGGCGAGTGGGGGAAGGAGCAAGGGTGAGAGCAAAGAGAAGAATTAAGAGGCTCACCAGGCAGTTCAAAATAGCACATTAAACTGGAGGTGGTAAGAAATGGTCCTGAGTGTTGAACGGAAGCCTAAGAGAGGAATCCGGGTGACCCTAAATCATGAACAGAGCTGTCATGCATTGAGGTGGTGAAGGCACCATGAGAAGTGGTGTGGGGTGGGTGAAGATAAGGTTTTAGGTTTGGACATTGATACTTGGCATCAAAGTAACATATGGAGATATGGAAAAGACAGCAGCTCAGACAGGAGGCCAGGGCTGGAGAAGGTGATTGGAGATGTGAAGGAGAGAGGGCATTAAAGCCAGGAAGCTGGATGAGACCACCAAAAGGGGAAGGGCAGCTACTAAGAGGGACCAAGACCAGGTAATGCAGTGAGATTCCCGTTTTCTACCACCAAGGTCACGGTCGTTTTATAAAACAATCCCCAGGAAGTGCGCTACAGAGTGCCTGGCCATCAAGGGCTCAAAGGACTCTTCCACCAGCAGCCTCACTGCTGCTTCAGCTGACTGAACACACGGATGCAAACCTTGCTTGCCAAGGGGACTGTAAGCCAGCAGCAGACTCGCAGCAGGCTCCCCTGGATCCCTAGTAGGTGGGGTAAATCCAACAGGCTTGGACAGCACCCTTCACTCAAGTCCACTTGCTGGGGTGGCATCGAGGCCCTGGCGTTCATGTCCAGGGCTGGGGCTGGTGCCTTTCGGTCAAGCCTCTCACACTGCAGCCTCCCGCCCAACCCAGCAGCAGTATGACCTCATCCACTCCTTTTGTCATCCTCCAATAGGCCTCACATCCTGTACTCACAGGCGCACTGCTGACTGGCCATTCACTCCCTTTGGTGAGGGACAGCCTGCGGCAGGGTCTGGGCCACTGTGCCTGAGGCCCCTGACTGGGAGTCCAGGCTTCGGCCAGGAAACAGGGTCTCCGCTGGGTGGCTGGCCTCTCAGAGTCACCAGCCCTAGCCTGGACTGCCGTGCATCAGGTAACGAGGTACATGCAAGCATGCAGAACAGCAAATCAGGCTCCTACCACGAGCAACCCAAGTCCACCGAATAATAATACTTGACAGGTATTACTATCAACAGGTTGCAACCTTCCATTCGTTGCTATGACCATTGTTACAACAAAACCACATCCCGCTTCCCTACGTGACGTTCAATCCATGAGCATTTGGCGGAGGAAAGACTTGGGCGACTTCTCAGATTTCCCAAACTGTTACGCCCGGCAGGATCCTGGGCGAGCACTAGCCGCGTTCATACCTTTCCCGCCTGAAAGCGCCGCTACGGCTCCGGCCCGCAGAGCGAGGGGCCTGCTCATCCCCGCGCAGAGCCACCGGCGTCGGCGCCACCCGAGCCCGGGGCCCGCCCCCCGCCCCCCGCCCCCACGGCCGGACCCCCGCCCCCCCACGGCGGGACCCCCGCCCCGCGTCCTCCGAGGCCCGCGGCCATGATGCTTCACAAAGGCCGGGACTCCGCGTGGCCGCCCCGCCTCGCGCCCTCGTGCCCCGCCCCGCCCCAGCCCGCCGCCCGGGAACCTCAGCCCTCGGCCCGGGAAGGAGGGAGGGGAAGGGCGCGCCCTCGCGCAGAGGCCGCGGCGCCCGCCCGCCCGCCCGGCCCGCGGGGCGCCCCTCGCGCCCCGCACCTACCTCCGGCGCCCGCGGCCTGCCCGAGCTGCCCGCAGCCCGACCAAAGCACGGAGACCCTCACGGCCTAGCCGCCACGGCCGCCGCCGCCGCCATCTAGGAAGGCCACCAAGCTCTCTCCGGTCGGCGGGACCCGCCTGCCGCGCGGGGCGAGCGGAGGGCGGGCCTTGGCGACTCGCGGCCAATCCCCGCGCGCGGCCGCCCCGCATTGGGGGAACCGCGCAGCGGGCTGTGGAGGCCGCCAATCGGCGGCGCGTGGCGCTCGCGGCCACGGCACGCGGCCCAATAGCGCGGCCGCGCGGGCGGGACCAGGCGCTCAGGCCGCGGCCGCGCTAACGGTCGCCGCCGGGGCGGGGCTCGCCGCGCGGGGGGCGGCGGCCGCGAAGAGCGCCGGGAACGGGGAGCGCGGGGAATGCCGGGAACAGGAGAGCGCGGGAAGCGCGGGGAATGCCGGGAAGGGGGAGCGCGGGGCATGCCGGGAACGGGAGCGCGCGCGAGGCGCCGAGACGCCGGCGGCGCGGAGGACGCCGGGAGCTGAAGTCGCCTTTGTGGTCTACGTGGTGCGGACGAGAGCGGACGTGTGTGCGTGCACACACACAGGAGGCCGTACGCGTGCGTGCAGACACCACACACCGACACACTCACACCGGAGGCCGTACGCGTGCGTGCAGATAGACCCTCAGACACACATACACACTCAGACAAACCACACACACAGGAGGCTGTACATGTGCATACATATACACAGAGACATAGACAACCACATCCATCACGCAGGCACACACCACACACACCACACACACACACACACACAGGCATTACACGTTTCCAGTTAAAAGCATTAAGCATAATCATTAGGATAAAAGGACAAATAGGCTGAACTGTCCCGCATCTTTCCACTTGCTAATGCCATTTCAAGAACCTCAGAAAAGGAGGGTATGAGTAAATGGACAGAGGCAGCTCTTCCTTAAACCAGAATTCCAGTAAATAAATGCAAAAGGAATGGTGGAAGTAGAAAATTTCCCTTTTGGCAGCCTGCACAAACCTGCTGCGGACAGAAATCATGGATGCTGAAATAGCAGGCAGAAGTATGAGAATTGGCAGCAAGTTTTTTTGTTGCTTTACAGAGTTGCAAAGTTTCTCCCCAAGATGCTAATTGCAAACGTAAAATAGTAACTGCAGTGGAGAAAACCCTGAAAGACCCCACCTAACCAAGTGATCAAGGTGACCAGCAAACGTATACGGATACAAACTTATCAGATTTATACCTTAAAAACGTACGCTATCTCGTATACTAAGGATACCTCGCTGAAAACAAAGACAAAAGTCAGCTCCAGTAAAGGCGCGTGTTGTGGGCCTCCTGAGAAGGACATGCATATGCATCACCTGTGGCTATTTCTACCCAAAAAGCAAAATCTGAATACAGAAAGACCAGACAAACCCAAATGACGGACATTCTACCAAAACGCTGGCAGGTGCTCTTCAAGTGTCAAGATCATTCAAGTCAAAGATACACTGAGGAGCTGTCTTTGACTACCGGAGACACACCTAAGTGTGATATGGGACTTGGACCCTGGATTGGAACCTGGCTCAGGAGAGGGATATAAGTGTGACAACTGGTAAAATTCAAATCAGGTTTGTAAATTAGCTGGTGGTATTGTATCAATGCTAACTTCCTGATTGTAGTCATTTTACTGTGGCTCGAGGGAACTGGGTAAAGGACACTGGAATGTTTTGTTCTATTTTTTTCAAGTTTTTAGTAAGTTGAATTCATTTCAAAATGAAAAGATGTCACAGGTGAGGAAGTCGGAGGCCCATCCAGGCCCTTTCCTCCTTTCCTGCCCCTTGCTGTTCACCTGGCTGCCCCAGTGGTCAGCACCAGGCACTTCACAATAAAAATGTGACCAAGCCCCATGAGGTTCTGGCTTCTGGACTGGGCCAGAGGAGGCCAGTCTCCCTGTGGCTAAGTGGTCAGAGCTCATGGGAATCCTTGGCATGCCGCCATCCAGCCCTAGCGAACTCTCCA
Source organism: Canis aureus (assembly GCF_053574225.1). NCBI lineage: Eukaryota > Metazoa > Chordata > Mammalia > Carnivora > Canidae > Canis > Canis aureus. The sequence goes on along the minus strand of NC_135637.1, from coordinate 35,704,475 downwards.
CATTTTTTGCTTGGTGAGTTGCCTCAGACTTGAGACCTCAGACCAACACACTACAGCTGGCCTCCCATACAGCCTTCCCACATGACATCCCCACAGTCCCCATCCGACTCCAGCCTCAGGTGGATGCCTAGAAGCTGAAACTCTAGCCCTAGCTGAGGGAGGAAACTTTTCCCTTTGGAATCCTGTGTTTCCACCTGAGCCCAGTCTCTGCTAAAGGGCCTGGATGATGCTATCTGCTGGCAGATGAGGCCAAAAGATCAGGTGTTGGTGGCAGGGCAAGGGTGGCCATGAGTGGGGAGGTGGGGGCAGTGTCTCTGCAGGCAGAAGACCAGGAGCCAGGACAAGCCTCAAGGCCAGGCTGCGTTCCTGGGCTGGTCCTGTTTACTCATACACTTGGCTTCCGTATCAGTCAGCTCCACACACCAGCGTCCATGCCAACACACTTCAGCTGGCTGTCTTAGAGCCAGAGAGCAGAAGCAGCTCATCTAGGAAGGGGCATCTGAAAAGGAGGTGAGTTCCCCATCCATTTGGGAAAAGAGAACCCATGTTGGGGACTCAGGAATCCAATGCATCTGATGACTAGCTAAACCATGCCAAGGTCAGGTCCAGGCCTTCCTGTGTGGCATGCCAGAAGCTTTTCTAGAAGGCACAGCTTCCTAGGGTCCCTCCTAACCACACAAGGGTCTCACTTCAAGGCTTAAATAAACGGGGACTTGGGAAGTGCAGCAATGTCATCATTGGTTCAAATGTCAACCTGGCCTGGGCATCGGGATAAAGTGATGGGCAAAAGAGGAACGATGGCCTTGCCTTCCTGAAGCTCTCCTTCTGACAGAGACACACAGGAAACAATCAAGCAAAACACCTAGCATGTTACAGTGCTAACTGCTATGGAAAATAGAGCAGGGACCAAGGTAGGGCAGATTGCAGTTTTAGATGGGATGCCTCCCCACTTTACCAAAGAGCTGCAGGATGTGAAGGAGAGTGTGGTTTGGATATATGGGGGAGAAGAGTTCTTCAACCAGAAGAGACAGCAAGTGCCAAGACCCTGGGGCAGAAGCTGTGCAGAAAGTGTTGCCAAGGACAGTGGCAGAGGCCAGATAAATGAGGTGATGGGAGGAGGGGCAGTGTAGGGCAGCCGGTGAAACCAAAGTGGGAGGACCATGAGCCTACAAGGGAAGACACCACAAGATGCACCTGTCCTCATCCTACTCCTTCATGGCCTCATGGCTCTGCCTCCCTATCTGCCTGGGGACTGAGACACAGTTATGTTATCTCCCCAAGCTTCAATCTCCTCATCTGTAAAATGAAGCTCACAGTTGTATTAGTTAGCTAGAGCTGCCATTACAAAGCACCGCAAATGAATGGCTTAAACCACAGATATTTATCACCCCACAGTTCTGGAGGCCAGAAGTCCGAGGTCAAGGTGTTGGCAGGACCACGTTCCCTGTGAAAGCACCAAGAAAGGATCTGTTCGGCTCTCTCTCGCAGCTTCTGGTAGTTTCTTGGGATGAGATAGCCTAGCTCCAGTCTTTATAGGGCATTCGGCCTGCATGCATGTCTGTCCCTGTGTTCAAACTTCCCCTTTTTTATAGGCACATCAGTCATACTGGATTAGAGCCCACCCTAATGACTTCATTTATCTCCATTACCTCTGTAAATACCCTAATAAGGTCACATTCTGATATACGGGGGCCAGGATGACAACATCTTTCAGGGGACACACAACCCACAACAACAGAATTACATGTTGGGCTGCCCCTTCTTCGGAGGGCTCAGGCACCTGGGGAGCCCAGGGCAGGCTGAGGGCAGGGGTAACCCTGTGTAGGCTCTCCCTGGGGTAAAGACAGACATCAGGGAAAGCTCCCCAGATGGCTGTACACCAGCCCCATGGTGCCCCTCGGGGGCAGATATGCCTGGCCAGGGTGGGTGCTGGTGTGGGACACTGAGGCAGATGAAGGGGATCAGCAGTGCCCAGGCTGAAAGCCTGGCCCGGTGTGGCTCAGCCAACAAGTGTGGGACGTGGGGCCAGTTTGCCCTGGCCTGGGGGGTGTGGGCTATGCCACCACTGGGGACCCCCTTCAAACCTGACCATGCTCAAGCACTTTTCCTCTGAGTTTAAAGTGACCCAGAGAGGGCATCAGGCCCCTGAGGGGTACTCGGGTGGGAGGAGAGAAGGGTTGAGGCAAGTGGGGCCTGGTACAGGTCCACAACCTACCCCAAGCTGTCACTGGCCCTGAGAAGGCCAAGTTGCAGGTCAGCACTAGACACACATGGGACCCCTTGATGCTCAACCTGGGTGAGGGACAAGAACTCCCAGGTGCTTGCCCAAAACCAGGGTACTGCGGTTGACACGGACTCTACCTGCCCCCTTGCCCTGAAACCCATCCATTCCTACCATCCCCTGGCCTCCTCAGCCCAGCTCAGGAGGCCCTGTGACTGGCACCTGCCGTGTCCCATGCACACACACTCTTTCGAACCCCAGCCTCTGACCAAGGACAGACAGATGGACGGGGTGATGGACCTATGGTGCTCAGAAACCCATGAGCAAAAGAGGAACATGGGAAGAGGCTTGTTCTGGTGAGCGTGCCTTGGGAGCTCCTGCAGGCCAGGAAAGCAGCCCCGCTGACCCCTTGTACAGTTGTCCCCCATCACACAAGGACCTGAAATGCACTGACTCACCACAGCCTTAGAGTTTTATTATCAAGGTCTCACATTCAAGTACAGATTTCTACGAAGTCTGACTCCCCAAGAAAAAGGGAAATAGCAAGGGTTGGCTGTGTCCCCTCGCTGAGAGGGCCTACCCAAGACCCATGACCCCACAATGGGCAGGTAGGTGCCTGACAGCCTACCAAGGTGCCCCAGCATACACAGGACCCCTGGTGCATCATGCAGGACCAACCCCTCCCCCTATGGGACCACTCCATGCACATATAAGACACCCCCCCAGAGCGCAAAGGACCACCAACCAGCCTATGCTTCTGTTATGACAGTGGGTTTTCCTTGGGTTGTTCTCATTTCTCATTCCAAATGAGGCCTCTCCTCTCCAAGAGCAAGTCTAGTTGTCCAGAAGTGGACTATGCCCAGGAGAAGGAGAACCACTTTTAACCAAAAGTCTATATCCTTCTCTCTTGATCAAGGCAAAGACCCACTGGCCAGAAGCACCTGTGTGTGTGAGAGGCACGTCTCTGCCTGTCTAGCATGCATATGTGTGTATGCCCGGAACCGTGTGTGCATTTGAACATGTGTGCACCTATCTGTTGCCTGTACATGTGTATGCAGGTGTGCATGGTGCCTGTGCACCTACAGGTGTGCATGGAAACATGTGCCTTGAGTGTGTGCCTCTGTGCTTGGACAGGGGCAGGCCCAGGTGCCTTCACACACACACAGCACACCTGGGCCTGCCCCAGGCCTACTGTGGGACTCTGTCCCTCCCACCAGTGTAAGGGCAGACCCTGAGCTGGACACAAGGACACAGACAGGTCACAGAAACACTAGAGGGCCCTGGTCCTGGGGGATGCTGGACAAGTCACAGGAGTGCATGTGGCTATGGAAGGTTCCTATCCACACTGGTTCTTGAGGCAAGGCCTTCCAGGAGCCCAATGGCCACACCCAGGGAGAGGGGTTAGCTCTGCAGCTTGAACTCGTGGGTGCTGGTCTCCCAGCAGGAGGGGTCCTTGTCCAGCATGCTACGCTCTGTGAAGGTCACGTGCCCGTCTGCGTCCACGAGGATGACCGTGTTGGTTCTGAAAGAGAGCAGGGGGCCCGTGTTCAGCCCTCTGCCCTCAGCCCCCTGCCTGCCTGGCCGAGCCCCAAATGGGGCCTCTGTCACCAGGAACTGTCTCCTGTCCTCCCCCCACCACTACCCATCCCAAATGTTCAGTGTACTTTCTTTCCTCCTGCCAGCCCTCCCCAAGGCCAATCCTCACTTTGTTGGTACCTGTCTCCTCCTGCGAGAGGGCAGGGACCAGGTGCCCAAGAAGCCCCAGTGCAGGCTGACACCCAGAGTGGGCACACACATGCTAAAGACTGGTGGTCCCAGTTGGGCCTGGACCCAGCAGCCACACACCTATCCAGGGAGCAGAACTGGCACTCTACCTCAAGCACATGAGTACCCGTGAGTATGTAACTCAGTCAAGAAAATAAGTCTGTGACACAGAAGCTTGAGAGAATTGATGCCCTGCCACCTGCCAAGAGAAAAGCCTGAGAATGGAAAGGCCACCATTCAGGCATACAATGCTCCGGCCCTGGAGCATCAGGGTTGGTCGTTGACACCACCCTGGTCCCGCCTACCATCCCATCCCCCAGATAGAGGGCTCTAAGCTGTCATTTCTTGGAGGGTGGAAGAAAGGTTGACTCAGGCCAACCTTAACTTGAAAACCAAACCTGTGACATCATCACGCACCCAGAGTACATGTGATATCACTGTGGCATCAGTCAGCACTTGTCACCACCCAGGCACCCCATCCCTGTGTCCTTGGTGGCCACGGGCCCCCAAGATCTTGGCCGAAACATCACAGTCTACTGCAGGTCACCAGCCAGGCTGGTGCCCACGGGGCCTGGTGCACGCCAAGTCTAGGCAGATGTTGCTGTGCATGAGGTCACAATCCGCCTCCAGGCTAGGTGGGCCAGGTGTGCAACAGCACTCCTAGAGCATCCTAGCTGGTCCAGTAGCCCACCCTCCTCTGTACATCCCAAACACCTTCAAGTACAGCATGTGGGCTACCCCAGACAGAACCATAAGGATGGGCTGGGTCTCCCAGACACACACAGCCAATCTTCCTCTGCCTCGGAGGGAGAGGGGCAGACAGGGAACTTGCTGGGACAGCAGACACCCGTTCAACAGCTTCTCCTTCCCAGGCATTCTCCCCTTGTGGCTGAGACCAGAAGTTGCCTTTTTCTTGGGCAATGTCCCCAGGCTGAGATGACCTAATTCCTGCCCTGGTCACACAGAAAATGTAACAGACCCAAGGACACAGGGCGAAGGGGGTGGGGGGGAAGAGCTGGGCAGCGGGACCTCTGGGCCCCCGGGGATCTACCAACCCCGCGTGCATCCATAGCCATTCCAGGCCCCTCAAGACCGTGTAGGGAGCAGGAACAAGCCCAGAAGCCACTCCTGCAGTACCCCTGGGAGCCGACGAGCATTTCGTGCAAAACCATCAACTATGGTGTCTGCTGGCCCAACAGCCCCCCAAGCTAAAATGGCAGCTGCTTTTAGAGAGGGCAGAGGCTCTGGGATCCCTAGAGCTCAGGGAGGGCTGGGTTCCTCATGGGACAGGACTGAATGCACCCAGCAGCCCCTCGTACCTGGTGCCATAGCCCGGACAGCGCACACACACAGCAGCATACTTGCTCAGAAAGGGCTGCACGTACTCCCTGCCCTGGTCCTCAATGGCCGGGTCTGGCAGCTGCCTGGAAGGACAGAGGAGGGGTCACTGCCACCCGACCCACCCACCTGCAGCCCCACCTGCCATCCTCAAGGCCTGCAGTGCCCAAGGAGCCTACCAGCCTCACAAGGCAGTTGGAGGGGTCCAATGAGAGTGATTACCAGGCCAGCTTGTCCTGCTAGGGCTACCAGAAGCTTTCCCAGGATCCAGGGACAAGAGCACCTGTGAGCTAGGCACTGGGGAAGGGTCTGGGGGCTCCATCTGGTTAGAGCTGTACAAGGCCCCCCCAGGAAGGACAAAAACCGTCTCTCAGAGCAAACTCACCTTCCTGTCCTGGTGAGGTCTGAGTGGTTAGGGGTGCTGTGGGGCAGATGCCTGGCTGAGGGGTCACTGGCCACACACACACCCTGCCTACCCCAAGAGATACCCTATGGGCACCTCTCCATGTGACAGAAACCCACTCGAGCTCTGCAACTTGCCAGCCACTGAAGCTGGTGCTAGGACCACAGCTGTCAAAACAGCCAGGACCCCGTTTCAGGCCAGCAAGGATGACAGACAGTGACCAAGGGCCATGTGGACTTACAGCTGAGCATGGGACGCCGGGCCAGCCCAAGGAGGGCTTCCCTGAGGGACAGCTATGCTGGGGCTGAAGGTGCCCTGCTTCATGGTTCCAAAAGGAGACAGAGACTAAGCAAGGGACAGGGAGGGGTTCCAGCAGAAAGGAATGGGAGGCTGCTCATGGGGGCTCCTCTGAAGGGCTGCTGAGGCATCTGGGCAGGAGAGTGGCCTGGCCTGAGTATGGGCCACATTGTGGCATGGGAGGATGGTAGCTTGGCCAGCACCTCTGACCCCCAGCTGGGATGGCCAGGACATGCCAGGGGGTGGCATCCTAGAGCAGGTATTGTGTGCAGAAGCCAATGGGGTACCTTAAAGGAAGTTGGGTCAGGAGCTCCTTTCCCCCAGGTGATTCCCAGGACAGGTGTGTCTATGCCACAGTACCAGTAGGACAATATGTAGGAAGGACAGTTAACCCCCAGACATACTCCCAGGGTAGCTGCTTGCTTCTGGGGCACCTGGAGCTTTCTAGAATCCCCCACTAGTTGTGTGCAGACATAGGGAACCTCCAGCTACTCTCTGCCCCATACATGATCACATCAAGCCTCTGAGAACATTGAGTTTCCAAGTATACTGGTCCAGGAGGGGAGCAGTTAGGAGAGGAATGAAGAAGAGCGTATCTATCAGGTTCCCGCTGGCTGAGGAGCTGGCCCCAGTCACCTCCTTGAGCCTCCCACGGCAGCACAGCCTGCCTGCCTGCCTCTACGTCCCAGGGCTAGAGGAGGAGAATACTCTGCTCGCCCCAGCATGATCTGCCCACTCACGCCTCGTCATTGTTGAGCACATTCAGGAGCTGGGCAATGAGGATGTCCTTGGGGAGTGCCTGGCTTCGCTCCACAGCTTCTAGGAAGAGCTGCTTCCCAAAGCACAGCTTCCTCCAGGGCGTCTCCAGCAGTGCATTGCTTAGTCCATAGGTCCCTGCAGAGAGGGGGACAAGCCAGCCAGTGCAGGGGCCCTGCTGTCGGAATTCAAGGTAAATGCCCACCCACCTGCACTGGGCAAGGGGCCAGGAGTATGGCCGAGGACACTGAGGCCAGGCCACCCCACACTGCAGCACTTTCTCTACGTGGATTCCTGACTTGTCTGTGTGGCAAGGAGTGAAGAACTCAACACAGCAGAGCACTCCCAGGAGGCCTTGAGGCTCAAGTGCCAAGTACCAAGCATCCTTGATGGACAGAATAATAGAGGATCAACAACCTGAATTCCAAGTAGGCAGAAGAAGGGGAACCTCAAGAAGGAACCACCTCCCCATCTCACTCCTGTCTCTAAGCTAGGAAAAAGCTGTAAGGTATGGATCTGCCTGAGAAGGTCAAGGATGGGAAAATAGCCAACACCAGAATGGCCTCAACTCAATGGGAGGGGGCAGGGCCCCCCTCTACTCTATACTGGCCAGAACCCTGACGTGGAGAATGAGAGGGTCAGCGCAATTTTCTTAGAACAAGTTCACAGTGAGTGAAAAGAATGTGTGGCAAAAAAGTAAAGGGTTTCTCACTCACGGAAAACAAAAAACAAAAAAAACAACACTTGGCCTTGAAGTGGAGAGGCCCCTAGAGCCTCAGGCAGCAATGGCAGGTGAACTCAGAAGCATGGATCTTGAAAGATGCACTGAAGACAGGCTGCCACCACCCTCTGCTGCCATTCCTCACAGGGTGAGGATCCCGAGTCTGAGGTGATTGCAGCCACTTCCAAGGAAGACAGCCTTGGGTCCCCTGGGCCACCAGGCTGGGGTATCACTGTGTTTTATCCAGTAAGAGCAGCAGGGAAGACTACCCAGTGGTGGTCCTGGGCCCCTGGGCAGCCACATGCAAACACTGAAGTGGAATCTCTACCTCACACCATACATAAGAATTGACTCAAAATGTCCTGAAGCCTCTGAACCTTAAAGGCTGATGCTATAAACCTTAGAAGAACACACAGGAGAAAAGCTACCAGCTTTTGATTAGGCAGTGATTTCTTAAACATGACACCAAAAGCACGAACAACAACAAAAAAGAAATATATAAACTGGACTTCACCAAAATTCAAAATGTGCCTCAAACACATGAACAAAAAAGTGAAAAGAAAACCAACAGAAAGGCAGCCCTGGTAGCTCAGCGGTTTAGCGCCGCCTTCAGCCCAGGGTGTAATAATCCTGGAGACACATGATCGAGTCCCTCATCAGGCTCCCTGCATGGAGACTGCTTCTCTCTCTGCCTCTCTCTCTGTGTCTCTCTCATGAATAAATTTAAAAAAAGAAAAGAAAACCAACAGAAGGCAAGATAATTTTTGCAAATCATAAATCTGATACAAGACTGGTAGCTAGAATATATAAAGAACTACAACTTGGGGCACCCAGCTGGCTCTGTTGGAAGAGCATGAGACTCTTGATCTCAGGGTTTTAAGTTCCACCCCAGGTTGGACACAGAAATTACTAAAAAATAAAATCTTAAAAAAACAAAAAAAAACCCTACAACTCAAATATAAAAATAGAAACAAACCAATTTAAAAATAGGCAAAAGGGATCCCTGGGTGACGCAGCGGTTTGGCGCCTGCCTTTGGCCCAGGGCGCGATCCTGGAGACCCGGGATTGAATCCCACGTCGGGCTCCCGGTGCATGGAGCCTGCTTCTCCCTCTGCCTGTGTCTCTGCCTCTCTCTCTCTCTCTGTCTCTCTCTCTCTCTCTCTGTGACTATCATAAATAAATAAAGAAAAAAAATATTAAAAAAAAAACAGGCAAAGGATCTGAATGGGCAAAGGATCTGAATAGGCATCTCTTCAAAGAAGATATATAGGGATCCCTGGGTGGCGCAGCGGTTTGGCGCCTGCCTTTGGCCCAGGGAGCGATCCTGGAGACCCGGGATCGAATCCCACATCAGGCTCCCAGTGCATGGAGCCTGCTTCTCCCTCTGCCTGTGTCTCTGCCTCTCTCTCTCTCTCTCTCTGTGACTATCATAAATAAATAAAAAAAATTAAAAAAAAAAGAAGATATATAAATGACCTATAAGCACATGAAGAGATGCTCAACTCTTTTGCCATCAGAGAAAGGCAAATCAAAATCACCACAAAACACTACTTCATACCCACTAGGATTGCCATAATCATAAAGATAGGCTCCTGGCTGGCTTCATCGGCAGAGCGTGAGACTCTTGATCTTGGGATTGTGAGTCTGAGCCCCACATTGGATGTAGAATTTTTTAATTTAAAAATATTAAGAAAAGAATAACTGCTAGTGAGGATGTGGAAAAATTGGAATCTCATATGCTGCTGGTGGGAACGTTAATGGTGCAACTGCTTTGGAAAATAGTTCAGCAGTTCCCCAAAGGGATTAGACGGTTACCTTACCATCTAGCACTTCCACTCCTAGGTATACACATGAGAGAGGGAAACACAGGTCCCCCCAAAAACTTTTTGACAAATGTTCACAGCGGCATGTTCCACAGTAGCCAAAAGTTGAAAACAACCCAAGGGTGGGTCCATCAACCAGATAAAAGGAAAAACAAAATGTAGACTATCTGGACTGGACAATGGAATATCATTTAGCCATAAAATGGAAATGGAGCCCTAATTTGTGATAATACAACCACAGACAGACCTTGAAAACATTGTGCTAAGAAGCCAGTCACAAAAGGCCACATATTGGATGACTGTGCTTATACGAAACGTCCAGAATAAGCACGTCCAGAGAGACAGAAAGTAGGTTAGTGGTTACCTGGGGCTGAGGGGTAGAGGGGACAGGTGGGGGGGTGACTGCTAATGGGGACAAGGGTTTCTCTTTGGAGTGATGAAAATGTCACGGAATTCAGTCGCAGTGAGAGCTGCTCACCTTTGCAGATAGACTCTGATCTTCTGAATGGTATAGTTTAAGTGAGTAGGTTGTATGATATGTGAGTTACATCTCAAGAAAGCTGTTATTTTAAAAGTGACACGATTTTTAAAAAGTGACATGACTGGAGAAACAAGCTCAGGGAAACAACACAATGTATCTGAAATGAACTTGCTCCCTCCCTTCCACTTTCCCTCTCTCTGTCCCTTCCTTTTCTCCCTTTGGCAGAAAACAAGCATCTCCAGTCACAGAATCTCAGGCACTGAGATCTGAGACAAAGCATCACAGGAGTGGTTTCCAGATGCTTCCACAAAGGCCTCTGGGCCAAGGTATAGAATTGAGGGTAGGAGGGGCCTCCATGTCCTATTGTGGACACAGTTTCAGTTCTCAGTTCTCTCCAGGCAGTCATGGGCTCAGCACTAGGGGAAGGTGGCCTTGGCTGTGGACAGCCTGATATGTGGACCAGGCATAGGCCATGGGCCTCTAAGGGGCCATAAGGTACACAAATGGCCAAAGAGCATAATCCCAGGAGAGAAATGTGACAGGGACCTAGTCTCTGAAAAGTACAGAAGTGTCACCATAGAAGCCACCCCTATCTGTCGCCACCCACCAGAGCAGGCTTACCTGGTGCCAGGACTACTGGCTCGGGCTCCCCCCGGTTTCCATAGTAGCAAATGACATCTCCCTTCTCTGTGCTGTGGACAGAAGAAAGGGTCAGATGGGAGCCATGAGGCATCCAAATCTCTCACTGCCTGGCAATCTCCACAGTCCCATCCCCAGCACAGGGACAATGACTCGCTGCAACTAGGACAGGAGCTAGTCAGGGCCCCAGCCTCTCAAGGACCTCACTGGTAGGATCCTGGAGACCCCTGGCTCCTGACACCCAGCTCACCACAGAGACCACTGGCCTGGGAACATCCTGGGAGGGGCAGCATCTAAAAGACCCCCCCCCCCCCCCGCCTCACCACATGCCCCCGTGGTACAGGTACTCGCAGGCTATTTGCATTAATAACTGCAATGTACCCGCAGCCACCAGTCCCCACCCCGCCCACAAGCTATCTCTGGAACACCTCCAGACACAGTGGGATGCCCCAGGGTAAAAGAGGCTTCTGAACAAAGCACCAAAGATCACATTTGCCTACTTTTATGTGCTGAGTGTGCATTTGAAAATAGTTCAAAATGCTCAGAGCTAAAAATGTTCCCATTTCTAAATACCATAGTAAATCTTCCTGCTGGAGGAATTGCCTTCTCTGCAAACTAGAGAAGGACTCTTTCTGGCCTGTGAGCTGCCCTCCTGTAGGTGCAGAGAATGCCACCCATGGGACCTGAGCCTCCAGGATGAACCACTGCAAAGAAAGGGCTGGGTGGGGCTGCCAGGGAGTCCCTCCGCTGTGTCCACTCTGGCCCCAAATGACTTCACATTCTGCTCATGTTCTTGCTCCCCACAGCCCCTAGCTCATTTCTTAAGACATCTGGCTAATGACTTCAGAAATTTTGTTTATAGGAAAAAAACTAGAAAGCATGAAGACTCGTGGGTTGGACATCCACTCCTGCCGTGCTTGGTCAGGGACCAGCCACAACAGTGATGAGGCTCTCTTCTTCTTGACCCCGACTTCCTCCAGGCACCTACCACTGGGGCTGCTTGCTGACCAGACTCCTTCCACCTCCAGGCCTCAGCCCTCCACAGCTGGCCCTTGGGCATAACCCATTTGGTTGCCCTGGCCACCACCTGTCCTTGAGGGCTGTGTCTAGGGAGCCCCTGTGGCCCCAGAAGCCAGGAGACCTGTTCAGGCATTGAGGGGCCCAAACTCACCTGCAGGAGCCACCTGCCCATGCATGTGTCCACTCAGAGCATGGAGCCCTCGTCACCCAACCACTTGACATGGCTGCGAGCACTGAATCCTGCTGGGCTACTAGTCTCCCAGACTGCATCAAATGTACAAAGAATGATCAGCAAAATGGTCCCTGGACAGAGGGAGCAAGGAAGGCACGGAACTTCCCCTCCAGGAGTGCCCATGGTGTGAAGGAGAGGGCCCTGGGCAGCAAATGCCTATGCCAGCACCACGTCCTCCCAAGGGCACTGCAGCCTCCACGTCAATATATCTACCCATGCAGCAGGAGTGGGGCTGAGCATGCTACATGCAGTGGACACTCAAGGCACAGTGGGCCTGGGACTCCTTGTGGAAAGAGGTAGGCTCAGGCCAGGTGTCTGGTCACAGGCCAACCACAGAGTACTGACCACTTCTCCTGGTGGAAGGTGACAACATCCACTGACCTCTGGGGCAGCAAGGGTACACGAGGGGAGGGCAGGAGGGAAGGAGGATGCATGCTCACTTCACTGAAGGACAAATTCACAAACTGCTGCAGTTCTAAGGCCGCATCTATAAAGTGCAAGTCCCCCAGGAGGGGGCACAGGACACCCCACCTGCCCTGTGGGGCTGTTCTCACCAATACCTGAATCCACCAGCCACTCCGTGAAGCCTGCTGTGAGAAATGCACGTGGGCCCTGGGGCATCAGAGGTGAGGACACCTAGCCAGGGGCTCTCCACATTAGCTACCCCTTCATGGCTATGGCATTACCACTCCCCCACCTGCTGTGATCTGTCTTATGCACCAAGACTGTCAATAGTGTCTACTCTGCTGTCGCCACATCTGTCTGCACACTTGTAGGAAGGGCCAGGTAAGAGACTGGCACCTAGGACGCGGCCCCAGCCATGCCCCCTACCTCTGTCCACAAGCATCTGATCAGCAGTCCTGGGCACAGGCTCTGGGGTCACCCCCCAGGGCATCACATGACTCCCACTGATCTGCACCAAACACCAACAATCACATCACTGCAAGGCTCAGCATCCACAGTGGGAAGTGGACCACAGGCAGTGCCCACTGCTCAGCTGGCACTCAGCAGGTCCTGCTGAGAAATAGGCCCTGGACTAGAGGCAACCCTGTGGAGGTCCACGGCAGTGCAGCAGGGTCACAGTCAGGTCCAGGCATGGGAGCCACAGAGATAAACACACTCGGAAAAGCCAGGCCACAGCCCAGTGGTGGCCAGCCAGCTCCTCAGGTAGAAAGAGATACTGCAAGCTGGTATCCAGAAGCATCACAGTCACAAGTGCAGCACTCCTTCCCAACTTTGTGCCCTCTTGGTGGGATGGGGCTACCATCTCCAGAGGCACCTAGACCCCAGCCAGTAGCCCGAGGCAGCACTGTGGGACCCCAGCCCCAACTCACAAGCAGCAGGGGTCTTAGCCACGTCAACTGCCTGTATGAGCTCAGTCATGGCAGGTGCACATGGGGGTGGCCGTGAGGATGTGCCAGGTGCTACACGTGAAGGGCTCAGCCTCCACCCCCACATGTGCCTCACATGCATCTGGCAACAACCCAACTGCCACATCCCCACATGACCTGGGCCCTCTGCTGGGTTCCAGCAACCTGACTCCTGCCTCTCAGCCAGTGCAGGTCCACTGAGGCCCCAGGCCTCTTGGGGACCCTGCCTCCTGCCTCTGCTCTTTGCTATCTGCCCAACTCCAGGTAGGGGAAGACTTCTCCCAAATGGCTGTGCAGCAGAGCCTCCATGTCCTCTGGTGACAGGGCTTCATTGCCCCTCAGTAACTACAGACAGGCCCTGGGAGCTGTCCACCGAGCCCGTTCAGAACCTGAGATGCGCCACGCCACACGCTCAGACACACCTCACTGAGGAAGCACCCTGAGGCCCCAGAGCTCAGCAGCACCTGACACCAGTGGGTGCCGGGCTGCTCCATACCAGTCAGTGGTGCTTGGACCTCCTTTCTCCAGCCTAGGGCACTTCTGCACCCCATAGAACAGGGCAAGTGCAGTGTGGCCCCAAAGCACGGGACTCCTTAGCCACAGACACATGGAGGAGCTTTCAGGGGCCAAGGGCTGGCATGGGGATGGGTGGGGGGGCCCTGTGGTTGGAGATGCCCACCGCAGTCAGGCTACAGTTCTTACACAGCAGCCAGCGGCCCTCACACTGCCACAGGAAGCCCCAACTCAATTCCTCGAGTCTCCACAACAGTCGGTCGGCCCTAGGAAGCTCACCACGCCCAACAGGGGCAATGTGCCCAGAGAGGCTGCCACAGTACCCCAAGCTGAGGGGCGGAGTGGGAGCCCACCTCCTGTCAAGCCCACAGCTCAGCCCTGTGCAGTGCCCGGTGGGCCACCGCCACCCTCCCAGCAGACCCACCTCAGGTCAGCTGCTATAAGGTTAAAGCCGTTGTACAGGTGACCCTCCGCAGAAACCTTCTTCAAGTAGGACAAGCTGTCCATGTCTGTAGTCAGAAAGTGGGCCACAAGTTCACCTGTGGGGAGGGGACAGACACACATGGCCAAGGCAGCAGGGCTGAGCCCCTCTTCCCGGGGAGACTGACATGGGGCTGGTGCAGGCGAAACACCCACCACACCAGCCATACCTCATTGACCTGGCAGCTAAGGAGGTCTGCATCAACAACTCTGTGTTGGGTTTTAATTTGTTTTCTGCCATTACACCCTAAATGGAAGCACAGCAGGAGGCAAAAAGTCCTCAGTGGGGACCCTGCATGTCCATGGAGCTGTCTTCCCAGAGGGTGTTACTCTGCAAACACCGGACAGATGGGGGATGATGACAACAGCCAGAAGTGACACTGTGGCCTGGGGCACAAATGTGGAGAAAGTCCCCCTCCCCTGTCTATGCAGGCTCGTGCTGTGTGAGCCAGGCAAAGGGGGCTCCCACAGTGATGCCAGCCAGCAGCCCTCAGGGCCCCTTTTTCCTCCTCCTGTGTCTCCATGTGCCCAAGGAAAGCCTGCCCCCCCTCCGCCCCCTCCACCACTGCCCCAAGGTACCTCGGCCCCGGGCATCCCGGTCTTGCCGTGGCTGCAGGTAGTTGGTGAGCGCGGCCAGCTTCCCCCGTGTGCTGATACCCAGCCACGTGCCTCCTTCCTTACCTTCCTCCATGTCAAGCCCTGTGACAGATGATAGTGTCACCACCAGTAGTACCTGCCTCCACCCTGTCCCTGTGTCCTAGGGAGGTACATACTCAGCCTAGCAGCCCTGGCTAAGGAACAGGGACTTGAACTACTCAGGGCAAGGCAGTCCCAAAGCCCACAGGGCACAGGAGAGAGACCCTGCCCCCCGCCCGGATGACATATGATGCCCATGGGAGCCCCTGAAAACTTGTGGTGGGACCTGGCATGTGTGGAATGCATCCTAATGCTTGGATCAGTGCCAGGCTGGGATCACAGCGCCAGCTCCATCCTCACAACAGCACCAGCCCCCAATCCTGGATTAGGTGTAGGGCCACTGGCTGCCCTCCCCTAACAAGACATACAGGCCCTCAGGGTGGGTGCTTCCCTAGGAGTCCAGAGCACATCCAGGCCCACCCACTTGCCTCAATCCCACTCCATAGGCCCAGGCCATGGTTAGTGCCCTACCACCAGATCGGTGAGGCCCTTAAAGCCATAGGAAAGTGTCTTCCTAGATTAGAGGGTCATTTTAGCTGAATACTGGGGTAAAAGCAGGTAAGTCATTAAAATATCATTTTTATAATACTAAGTTACAACAATAAGATAAAAAATGTAAAGATCAGAAAGGAAGAAATAAACTGTCTCTATTTGCAGATGACAGGACTACCTGTGAAGAAAATCTAAAAGGAATCTATCAAAAAAAAAAAAAAAAAAATCTGCTGGGGGTGCTTGGCTGGCCCAGTCAGAACAACATGCAACTCTTGATCTCAGGGTCCTGAGTTTGAGCTCTATGTTGGATATACATATTACTAAAAAAATTAATTAATTTTTAAAAATCAACTAGAACTGTTGAGTAAATAAAGGAAAAATCAGAAAAATGAAAACTTACACATACCATTTACAATACCATTAAACCAAACCAAACAAAACAAAAAGTAGGAAAATATTTAAAGAAAAATGTATAATACCTAAAGACTGAAAACCACAGACCAGCTCTGAAAGAAGTCAAGCAGATGTAATTAAGAGAGAGAGATATGCCCTGTTCTTCAACTGAAGAGTCAATATTGTTAAGATGACAGTTCTCTCCAAATGGCCGAAAGAGTCAACACAATCCAAATCCAAATTCAAATCCTAGCAAGCTTTCTGTTTTATAGAAATTAACAAGCTGACACTAAAATTTATATGCACACACGAAAGAGCCAGGATGGCCAAAGAAGTTCTGAAATAGAACAAAACTGGAGGACTTAACACTGCCTGATTTCAAAACTTGCTAAAAAAGCTGCAGTCGAGACAGTGTGATGTTGGCATCAAGACAGCCGAACAGATCAATGGGACACAAGGGAGTCCAAAATAGACCCACACATATGTGTTCAACTGATTTTCAAACAAGTTGCCATAGGAATGCAATAGGCAAACGAGTATCCACTTAATACTTAATAAATAAGACTAGAAGAACTGGAGAGGTGTGTGTGGGTGGAGGGGGGAGACATGAATCTCAACCCCTACCTCACACCATGTACAAAAATGTAAGATAAATCAGAGGCCCAAAGACAAAACTCCAAATCAAAAGGCTTCTAGAAGCAGAAAGAGGAAAATATATTTATGGCCTTAAGGTAGGCAAAAACACAAACAGAATAAACCATAGAAAAAAGAGTAAACTGCACTTCACTAAAAGAAAATATTCTGCTTGCCAAAATGTATTAAGAAAATGAGTAGGCAATACATTTATCCAACAAGGGACTCCTATCCAGAATGCGTAAAAACTCCTACAAATCAACCATTGAAGAGTAAACGAGAATTCCACATCTGGCCATCAATAGGGACCAGATTTACTCTCTTATATAAAACCACAGAAAATAAAATACATGAAACAATGGGTTCCAAGACACTGCACATCAAAAGACAAAGGACAGCGATCTCTGAGATAAGAAAAAAGGTGGGCAGCCCCAGTGGCACAGCGGTTTAGTGCCGCCTGCAACCCAGGGTGTGACCCTGGAGACCCAGGATGGAGTCCCACGTCGAGCTTCCTGCAAGAAGCCTGCTTCTCCCTCTGCCTGTGTCTCTGCCTCTCTCTCTCTCTCTCTCTCTCTCTCTGAATAAATAAATAAATAAATCTTTAAAAAAAAAGAAAAAGAAACAAACAAGGCGAACCCCATGACTGGAAAGCCTCCAGGACACTCCAGAGAGAGGAGGTCCAGGCAGAGTCCACTGGACTGCCTGGCCAAGGGGAAGGACTGGGAGCCTGGGGAGATTGAGGCGACCAGAGCTCCTGAGACAGAGGACCAGAGAGGAGAGAGCTGCACAGAATGCCAGACAGTTGATCAGCATATGTGTGAGAAAACCACCCAAGGCCAGGAAAGAACCAGCCAGAAAGACTAGAGGAGACAGTGCTCACAACAGGGCTAGGAACAGCACCTGTTCCCAGAAGTCGGCCTGTAAAACCTCAAGACCCAGGGAGCACAGGCAAGTGAAGACAGAAGGATCTTGCCTGAGTAGCAGGGAATCACTGGCCTTAGACTGGGCATAGCTTCATAGCCACTTAACCAATCTTAAAAGCAAGAACTGAAAGGATCAAACTGTTTCTGAGTAACTTGGCTGTTATCCCAGGGCAAAGCTCAGAAATATTTATAGATATACAAAAATACTCAATCCCCAACAAGATAAAATCCACAAATGTTTAGCATCCAATCAAAAATTACCAAGCATGCAAAGAAGCAGAAAAACATGGTCCTGCTTACTAAAAGCTCAATCTATTAAAACTAAACTGGAACTAAAGCAGACGTCAGACTTTGCAGACAAGGATATTCAAACAGTTATTACAACTATATTCTCTATGCTAAAGCAGTTAAGAACATACAAAGAAGATAAAAAATTGAACTTCTAGAGGTTAAAACCTACAATGTTGGAGATAAACATATAGGATGGAGGAAAAAGCAGATTAGACACTGCAGAAAAAAGATTAGCTAACGTGAAGATATAATAATAGAAATGATCTAAAATGAAACAGAGAGAAAACAGGGTTTTTAAAAATGAATGGAGTATCATCAGGGGCGTCTGGGTGGCTCATCAGCTAAGTGTCTGACTCTTGATTTTGGCTCCAGCCACGATCTCAGGGTCATGAAATCAAGCCCTGAGTCAGGCTCTGTGCTCAGCAGGGTATCCACTTGAAATTCTCACTCTCTCCCTCTGCCCCCACCCCCACTCACATGCACACTCCTCTCTTTCTTTAAAAAACTCATAAACGAAATCTTTTAAAAAATGAATTGAGCATCATCAAAGTGTGGGAAAACCTCAAGAAAACTAATATTAAAAAAAAGAAAACTAATATATGTGTGAGGAAGCAGAGAGAGGGAAAGAGATTGAGAGAGCAAGAGACCGAAAAAATATTTGAAAAAATAATAGCCCAATTTCCCCAAACTTCTAACAAGTTCCCAAGAAATGCTGATGCTACTAACTCACAGATCACATTTGGAGAATTGCTGGCCTACGATTTTGCACACAATTTGGTGATGTCAGATGGTGGGAGGATGTGGCTCTCAGTGGTTCCAGCCCTAAACTGGTACAGTGGCCTCCTGGGCCCACCCAGTGCTGCCCTGCAGCAGGGCGACCTCCCACTAGGCCGGAGCCCTTGCATGCCAGAGGCCAAGTCCCAATCACCACAAAGGGTGAAGGATTCCAAGTGGCTGGAGCCCCTCAGCAGGGATTGGTCCCGATCATGGGGCAGGGTACAAGCCTGAGTACCAAGCGAGATGGAGCCCGGGTGGCCAGGATAGCCAAGGAGCCCAAGCAGGCTAACCCTTTATCTGTGTCTTCATCCACAAAAATCCTCAAGAAGGGCCATCAGGCCCTCAACTCCTCACCCCACCCACCCTGACCAGTCTTCCCTCACTGCCACTACAGCCTCCCACATTCATGCCCTGTAGTGGTGACACATACAGCCTGCCCCATCCCCAGGACCCCTTCCATCCTACTCTAGCTCAGGATGGTTGGCATTGTCTTAGCTAGGCCCACAGGCTCCCCTCAGCCCTCCACGTAGTCCTGAGGGCCTGTCCCTCACTGGCCCAGCCAAGGATCCCACATGCATGGGCCCTGGGGTTACTGTACAGAGATGCCTGGAGCTTACACAATAGGGGTATCCTCACTAGCCCTGCCCCATACTTTTGTTCACACATCTAGACATGTCCAAGGTCTCCTGTGCAGCTTCTGAGGAGACCAAGACGTAGCCCAGAGACCCAGCCTCTTCTTGCTGAGTGCACAGCCTCACAACAGCTTTCCCCACCACCTGCCAGATCTCCTGCCTGTGACACTGCCCTGCCTCAGTCTCCCTACTGCTGTCCTCCCCCCACATGGCACCAGGACAATCCAGCCTGGACAGTGATTTCCACATACCACCACCCAACCAGTCTATAAAGGAGGCCTTCCGTGGAAGTTCCACAGTCAAGCTTCTAGATACTGCAGGCAAAGCAGGGCACACCTAGTGTCTCCAGACCCCTGAGGCCGCCCACTCAGCCTGCTGGGCATCTGAGCATCCCTATCAGCTCTGCCTGGCTCCCTTGTGCTTCCCTGACACCTGGCTCACAGTCAGAGGGAACCCAGCCTGGCCAACACCAGTCCACATGCCCTCCAGGAGATCCCTCCCTGCCCTTTGGGCAGAAACTGCTCTTTGTCCAACAGTTTCAGAGAGGCCGCCAGCCAAGCTGGCATAGGACACAGCTGTCACCTCCGTTCCTGTCTCTGTGGGAACTCCTCATGCAGTTCCCATCTGAACGTGCTCCAACCAAGCCTGTGCTCCCCAAATTCAGCCCACCCCTGACAGGTGCCGGCGTGTAAACAGAAATGTGTCTAGGTGTAAGTATGCACACACCAGCTATGATGCTTTAGAGTGATCGAGTGTGAACCTGCACCTCATACAAACCCAACCGTATGCCCACAGCAGAAAGGTGGATCCAAATAAAACCAACTGATCCTTCCAGCTATTTCCCCGGGAATCTACAACACACCACGTGAATGGTGCTGGACTTCAGCGCTGGTCACCCCAGTGCTGGCCTCAGACCCAAACCTGGGAGCTTCCCCCACGAGTCCAGTCAGCGTCCACTTATTCATCCTGCACTTACAATGGGAAGCAGCACCAGTAACAGGTAAGAACACTCAGGGGCTCCTGCGTCCTGCTGTGTCGTGGCCACACCCCCGGCCCTATGCGGGAAGACTCACCACTAAGGACCTCATTGTTGTTCCCCCAGAAGTCAGCTAACTTGGATGGTCTGTGGTAAAATTCGTCCCTGTTGGCTGCCAGGATGAGCCTGAAAGACAAAGCATGATTAAAGGTCTCGGGGGAAAAACAGAAAAGCCCTATTTTTTTCTGCTATTAACAAAGAAAATTTGCCTCCATAGCAACACAAGAGAGTCCTAGAGAGGACAGGAACCCTCAGGAGACAAAGGTCAGTGATGGCTCCAGACAAGCAGGTTTCTCAAGGAGCCTTCAGCCAAGACTGCCCCCGGACTCTGCCAAATAAAGAGGCAGATGCTGGGCAAAGACGCGTAGCCCATCCCACCCTACACACACCACTCGTCACCCAGAAAGGGCAGCAGGACCTGCATAGGTGACAGCCTTGAGCAGCTGGCATCAGGCATGTCCCCAGGTGCCCCAGTGCAGAGAAGTGCCCCTTGTGCCTGTCTGTCCCTTCCCCTGAAGTTACCCCTGGTGAGCATGCCCACCAGAAGGGCCCTGGGGCCACCTGGAGCAGCAGCAGAGCACAGGATCGCTGGAGGCTGCCGTCCTGCATTTTGGGGTGTTTGGGGAAGTGGGTAAGAATTTCTGTGGCTCTCTAGTTTTGTTTGCATCATGAAACCAACAAGTTTTTTGCTAGCAAATAAAAAAGATGTCAACGTTTTCAAAAGAGCTCTATTTTTTTTTAATTAAGATTTTATTTATTTATTCATGAGACACACAGAGAGAGGCAGAAACACAGAGGGAGAAGTAGGCTCCATGCAGGAAGCCCTATGTGGGACTCGATCCCGGGTCTCCAGGATCACGCCCTGAGCCAAAGGCAGACACTCAACCGCCGAGCCACCCAGGCATCCCTGCTCTAGTTTTAACATAGGAAAACAAAGTTTCTAGTCAGCTTTGCCATTTTCAGTGAGGACACAGTGACTGAGTGGGACTGCTACGTCCATGAGATGTGTAGGTCTAAGAAGTACAACCAAAGAACCCTCCGAGCACCAGCGGCAGGTGTACAGAGGCCGCGGGGCCAGGGGCTGTGGCTTAGCCACCTATGCTCACGCTGGATCTGAAACCAAGTTAGTCCAGTCGGTGGTCACATCCTAAAGTCTTCAAAAATAACTTTTCTCTTGACTCTTAGACTTTTATGTACATGTAGGAGCACCTGGGTGGCGCTGCGGTTTAGCGCCTGCCTTTGGCCCAGGGCGCGATCCTGGAGACCCAGGATCGAATCCCACGTCGGGCTCCCGGTGCATGGAGCCTGCTTCTCCCTCTGCCTGTGTCTCTGCCTCTCTCTCTCTCTCTGTGTGACTATCATAAATAAATAAAAATTAAAAAAAATAAAATATTAAAAAAAAAACAAAAGAATTTAAAAAAAAAGATATCAGGGTCCTGGGACTGAGCCCCACTTGGGCTCTCTGCTCAGCGAGGAGTCCCCCTCTCCCTCTGAGCCTCTCCTCTGCTTAGGCGCACACACTCTCTCTCTCTCAATAAATAAATATTTTTTGTTGTTGTACAAAAGAAGATTTTTATGAACATTTACTTATGGTAAAATGTGGGTTAACAAAAAAGTTCATAAAATTAAAAGTGAAACTGGTACCAGCACCACAGAAGTGCTTTTACCCTGGTGCACACAGCGTGTGACACCACCCACCCCCAACTCTGCACCTCCCCATGCAGCCCCAGCCACAGGCACCAATGTGACCAACGACTGTGGGTGGCTAGTCACACCCTCTGGATCTGCCCTAGGAGTCTCACCACCTTCGGGACACCTGTTCAGCCTGTGGCAGCTCTCCAGGCTGCTCCAGGTCTTGGGGACAGGCATGCAGGGAGAAGGTCACTGTCCCTGATGTGAACCCCAGCCATTCGCAGGACAATCCTCTGCAGCTCTAACTGCCAGACCACAGCCCCAGGCTGAGACAGGCAGCCTGAGGGAGAAGCCAGCAGGACTCTGACCCCATTTTCAGACACATCTGCTTTATCCCTTCCTTCTGCGACTCGATCTGGAGCCAACCCGGCTGGCACTGCTCCATAGGCTGCTTGTGTGGGCCGGGTGCCCCACAACCCCTGTGGGCGGTCAGGAGACACCCAGCAATGCTCCCCAACTCACTCGTCCTGCCACTTGTGCTTAGAGGGGGCCAGGGATGCGGGGAGGCAAGACCCAAACTGAGCTTAGTGCTATTGGCTTCTGGTTCTGATTCTTATGTAAGTCTCCAGAAAAGGAAAAATTAGGGAGGAAAAAAAAAGCTGACTGAGCAGAACCTTTCTCTCTTAAGATTTTCAACTCCTACTATTTTTAAAATAAGGAGCAGTGACATGCGTTTGTTGGTAACCATGAATATTAACTGCCAGGTTATTTTTGCAACAAGAATCACTATTTAGCTGAATTGCTAGTGGTTTGCTGGGGATTTCATTAAATACCTAATTGGGAAACACGTGGGCATGATAAGTACCCACATCAAGGCTCCAAGTAAGAGAAAGTATTCCCTCACTCACCACCTCTGAGCACAACACCAGTAAAAGTCCATCTGTGCCACAGCGCCCAGGGGCAGGGCACATGCCTAGCAGTCAGGGGATATGAGGACAGCAAGTCACCCATGGCTTTGTTTTGTTCTAATAACTGAAACCACTAACTAATTATATATCATCCATGGGTGGGCATTCCTCACCTCAACCATGGGTGAGTCTGTGCATCATCTGGGGGTGGGTGTGTGCAGTCTGGAGGTATGGATGGGTCTGTGCGTCACCTGAGGGATGAGTCTGAGCACCAGCTGGATGGGAAGAGTCTGTGCCCCACTTGGGGGTATGAGTTTAAGCACCACATGGGAGAGTGAGTCTGAGCACCCTCTGGGGGATGAGCCTGAGCACCACCTGGAGTGAGTCTGCATACTACCCGGGGGGTTGAGTCTAAGCACCACCTGGGGAAATGAGTCTGCACACCATCAGGGATGACTGAGTCTGCCCACCACCTGGGAGGTTGAGTCTGCACACCATCTAGGGGGTGAGTCAGTGCATCATTTGGGGTTGGCCTGTGCACCACCTGCATGAGGGGAGGGTCTCTACACCATCTGGGGAGATCTTAGTGCCAGGTAGCAGGTGCACAGACCCATGCCCCAGTGATGTCACCAGCAGTGATGAGTTCCATGAAAACCACCAGAAGGATATGACAACTCACTCAGCAGCCCCTCCAGACTGGAGCCAACAAGGGTAATTGGCTCATGAGTCTAAAGAGACATTTTGATAAATGGCTTGGCCACAGTGGTTATATGACAGCCATGACAGTATTACCCAATGGGAAGTGTACTGATTTTCTATGGGGCCTCACAAATTGCCACAAACATAGAATATACAGCGGCTTAAAGCAACACCTACTCCTCATCTCAGTCTGTGGTCAGGAGCACAGGCCTGCTGTGCTGGGTGCTCTGCTCAGCGGCTCCTGAGATAATACTTGAGGTGCCGACTAGCAGGGTCTCCCTGAGACTTGGCGTCTTCCTCACGTTCCTGAGGTTGCTGCAGAATGCCCATCCTAGGCTGAAGTCACTCCCAACTCCTGGAGACCAACCCCAGTTCCTGGCCATGGGCCCCCTTCAAGCATAGCAGCTTACCTCTTCAGGAGGGGCCTGGTCCCACCTAAGGGTTCACCTGATTAGGTCAGACCCACCAAGGACAACTCCCATCTGATTAACTCCAAGTCAACTAATTAGGGACTTTTTCACATTGGCAAAATCCCTTTGTGTTTAGCTCCACGGTCCCACACACAACCAGGGGAATGAATAACACAGGTGTGTACAGTGGGGGTAGGAACCTTGGGAACCATAGGCCTACCACAGGGGTTATGGGAGCTCACATTTTACTTTGTACATCTTGTAGGGGATGACTTTTTTCCAGAGCACGTAGCCCTTTATAATCAGGGAAATAACTTGAATCCCATAGGAACGCCGCTGCCTCCACAGGGCAAGGTCATTGGGACCCCGAGGCAAAGCTGCAGTCCAGCACAGAAAAGCTCTAAGCCAGCATATCACAGGCTGCTAAAGTAATTTCTTATCTGCTATGCTCCTTGCTGCAGTGCTGCAGAGATCGGTACTAAAATTCAAAATGAGCAGAACCAACAGGCACCCAGACAGTACTCACACTGGGTAACTGTCATCAAAAATTCCAAATGCCAGGTAACAACGGGCATGGGAAACAGCAGCTGGGACCACCCAGGGGAATCCCACATCTGGGCAGGGGCCATAATGCACCATGCCAAAGGTGACCCCAGGAGAGAGGAACACCCAAGGAGCCCATCTTACCAGGACCAGCTCAACACCAAGACAGATGAGGAGGCTCAAAGGCATTTGGGGGTTCATGCCCAGCCAGTGCCTACAGGCAGCCAGCATGGGATGTGACATGGAGATGGCTGGCACATCTGGAGGGATGGGTATCCCCAACATCGAGGGGCAGGGTGACAGTGATGTGGTGGATGAGAGGTGTAGACCATGGGATCCATGACACCAGGGCCCAGCCCAGTGTCAGGCCTAGAGATGCTCCACAGAAGTGGCCATGCTCACATTCACTCCCTGGGCAGTTGCCGAGCAGGCTCCCCTCCCTGCCTGCACCCAGTACGTGCCACTCAGCAACACACTGTGACTGCTAAATCTGGCAGCACAGATGCATGCTCTGCTTTCTCTAGTGGGGAAGCAGATGATACGATGCTTGCATGAGGCCCAAGAGAAGGAGAGATGCTTCAGGAGCCATGCCTTTCACCAGCAGGCCAGCATAGTGGCAGGCACAGACCAAGTGCCACCATCGCCGGGCCAATCCCAGGCAGGGTATGACAAGGACAGGCTCATCTTTCAGGAACTGAGTCCTGGGAAACCAGAAATCACATTCCCATGAGATCAGCATCTGGCAATGGCAGAGCCGTGGGTGACACTGCCCACAGCATCAAAAGTGAGGATGTCCCAGTTTTTTCTGTAGGGCAGAGAGAAAATGTTTAAGTTATTATTTACATATATAGTTGACCCTTGAACACAGGGGTGAGGGGTAGCAACCCCCTCCCCGCACAGTCAAAAGTCCATGTATAACTTTTTTTTAAGGTTTTATCTATTTATTTGAGAAACAGAGAGAGAAAGAGAGATCACGCACATGCACACACAGAGGGAGCAGCAGAGGGAGAGGGAGAAGCAGGATCCCCACTGAGCAGGAAGCCAGAAGTGGGGCTCAATCCCAGGACCCCAGGATCGTGACCTGAGCTGAAGGCAGACACTTACCCGACTGAGCCACCCAGGAGCCCCAAAAATCCACATATAACTTTTGACTCCACCAAAACTTAACTACTATCGACCTGTTCACCACAAATCTTACCAATAACGTAAACAGCAAATTCACATGTATATTATATATTATACTGCATATCATATTTTTACCAAAAAGCAAACTAGGGAAAAATAAAACATTAATAAGAAAATCATAAGGAGGGGCACCTGGCTGGCTTAGTTCGGTGGAATACATGACTCTTGATTAGGTTGTAAGTTTGAGCCCCACGTTGGATGTAGAGGTTACTTAGGAAAAATTAAAAATCTTTTTTTTTTTTTAATTTTTTATTTATTTATGATAGGCACACAGTGAGAGAGAGAGAGAGGCAGAGACACAGGCAGAGGGAGAAGCAGGCTCCATGCACCGGAAGCCCGACGTGGGACTCGATCCTGGGTCTCCAGGATCGCGCCCTGGGCCAAAGGCAGGCGCCAAACCGCTGCGCCACCCAGGGATCCCGAAAAATTAAAAATCTTAAAAAAAAATCATAAGGAAGAGAAAATACAGTTACAGTCCCATACTTTATTTATTTATTTATTTATTTATTTATTTATTTATTTATTTATGATAGTCTCAGAGAGAGAGAGAGAGAGAGGCAGAGACACAGGCAGAGGGAGAAGCAGGCTCCATGCACCGGGAGCCTGACGTGGGATTCAATCCCAGGTCTCCAGGATCGCGCCCTGGGCCAAAGGCAGGCGCCGAATCGCTGCACCACCCAGGGATCCCACAGTCCCATACTTTAAAAACTCTGCATATAAGTAGACCTTATAGTTCAAATCCATGTTGTTTAAAGGACAACTTCATATGGCAATGACAGCCACCATTCCAGTTATAAAGTCCCCTTTGCAACCATCTGACCCTGGAGCAACAATGCTATAGGGATGAGTTTAACCCACAAACAAAAACAGGTGTTTCCCGTTACCCCAAGAGTCAAATGATATTGAGGGTGCGCAAGACAGCCCATGGAGCACGAGGTCTCTGATGTGTCCTAGCCACGTAGACCAGCTTTGTGGGCAGCAGAGTCCAGGTGGATGGTGGCTCAGGATACCTGGCTTGTCCAGCTTGGTGGGAGAGAACTTGGTCTGGACAGTGCACAATGATGACACACTGTGAAGACATTCTCTGTCACCAAAAGGAGACATGGGGTGACATGGCTCGGGAAGTCTATGGCACGGCCACCAAAAGACACTCAATGGAATCATGTGGCAGTTCCTCCAAAAAAAACATAGAATTGCCATATGATCCAGCAATTCCCCTTCCCAGTATACACCCAAGAGCATGGAAAGCAGGACTCAGACACTTGTACGCTAATCTTCACGGCAGCATGACTCACAGGAGCCAAGAAGTGGAAATAGTCCAAGTGTCCATCAAGAGATGAACAGATAAAAATGTGGTCATTGTGCCTACAATGGGATGTTACTCAGCCTTAAGAAGGAAGGAGATGCTGACACATGCCACACCACGATCTCGAGGACACGATGCTAAGTGAAATAAGTCAGTCACACAAAAATACTACGATTCCACTTATATGAGGTCCCCAGAGTAGTCAAGGTCATAGAGACAGAGAGCAGACTGGTGGTGGCCAGGGGCTGGGGGGAGGGGAACGGGAACTTAGTGTTTGGTGGAGACAGGTGTCAGTCGGGGACAATGAAGAGCTCTGGACATGGATGGTGGGGATGGTTGCACAACGATGTGAATGTACTTGATGCCACTGAACTGGACACTTGTAAATGGTGAGGATGGTACACACTCCTATTCCTGCTAGTTATGGGGGGAGGGAGGACGAAGACACAGCAGTGGATGCCGAGGTGGGGGGCAGAAGCTGGTGCATTGCAGGCCAGGCCAGGGGTTGGCTAAAGCAGGAGGGAGCCCAAGTGAGGGGACGCCAGGGCAGGTCCTGCAGGCCCAGATGGCCCCTGGCAGCACTGTGTAGCCAGGGCCTCCTCCCCTCCACACTGCTGGCCCTGGAGCCTGGCCTGCTCCCCAATCCACTCCAGGTACCGGGAGCTCATCTCAGATCTCTGAAAGGCCCAGCTGCAGTGTTCCTGCCGAGGTGACCCCTCTGTTCCTCCCACACTCTTCTCATATCACACATACACAGGAGCACAGACACTAAGGGCCTGCAGCCACCTGTTCTCACGGGCCAGAGAGCTCCACAGCTAGAACAGGAGCAGCCCCTGGAAGCCCCTCCGGCCCTCCCACCCAATAAGGTAAACGAGTATATTGGGTCAGTCACCAGAGGCAGCATATTTCATTTTTGGCTTAGGGCTTTGGAATACACTGGAAAGAAACACTAAGGCCATCACAAATCACAACCCACAAGGAATCATTATGGGAAGACATCTTGGCAGGGACACAGGTCCTGCATGAAAGCAAGAAAGACCTCCTCCCTCCTTCTTCTCATGTTTATCCTACTGGCAGGAGACTGGAGGTAGCCTCGGGAAACAGCATATCCAGGGAGACTGTGGCTGAATCTGCTAGTAAACACAGCCAGCAACAGACGCAGTGACCGTCACACTGCGTGTCCCCGTGTGAGGAATTCTTCACTCATCAGGTAGAACCACAGTCATTTTGTTGGTGTGTGAGAGTTCACATGAGCGTAGAAGGGTGCACATGAAACCTCACGAGCCAAAGGGGCAGACCTTGTCAGGAATTCAACTATTATGGCTCAGTCCCAAATCTGCCCTTTTTTGCCTCCTCCTGGTAAAGGAGCTGAACTTTGGGGCTAGTGCCGTATTAAGTTTGGTCAGTAGAGGGCACTGGAGAGACACCGCAGGGGGAGAGGCTTCTTTTCCTGGCTGCAGGGTGCTTCCTCAGGACACTCCTGCAACATGTGTGGCTCCCCCAGACTCAGCCCAGATACACACAGGGCTTCCCCCATGAGCCCAGTGGCCAGCAGCTTCCCCCAACAGGCTCCTGTGACAGCTGCCTGCACAGCAGAGGCCAGACTCCTAGAAAGTTCTGCTGCCATGGCCTCCCGGTGATTTCTTTGCCATCCAGGGTGCCACCGCTGAGCCTCTCCGGCAACGTCTAGATCTCAGCCTAAGGATGGAGGATGGGGCTCTGCCCAAGGCATTCAAATCCTCTCATAGTTAATAATTCTGCAGGTTACACTGCCCCTGCCCAAGTCAGTACACCTGGATCCTGCCCACTGGCTGCACGCTCACTCAAACAGCTGATTCTGCTGGGGGCTGTTCAGGTTCAGCTCCAGGCCCCTGGCCTGGCCCTGCTGTCCACTCCACCGCACAAAGGGAACACTGAGCACTCTTCATTCCCTGACCCCTGGCCTAGGATGAGTTTCATTCAGCACAAAATTAGGCAGCATGGTGTCTGTGCAATTTTGCAGGGCGACTCAAATCTAAGAAGCTAGTCAAAAAGGTTCAAATGGTTCAAATCATTGCTGGTATAGATTTTAAAATGATGAAAACTTTCCAGGCAATTGCACTAGTGATGAGTTTCAAATGTCATTTTTGGTTGTGAGTTACCTCTCAGCCTCACACGTGGAAAAACGCAGATGGATTCCCACTGAGGTGCCCAGGGAACAGAGGGGCACATCCAGGGCCCAGAGTTGTGGGGAGGGGGGTGCACTGGATCACGACCCCGCCCCCCGGGCCTCAGTTTCCCACCTCCTCTGCTGGCCCCCACGTTGCTTCTCTGTCCTGCCTGCACAGCGACCTTCAGCAGCTAAGTCTCCGCACCTATGTATGTTAGTTCAGCGTTCCTGCCACGGAGTGGTATTCCCCGGCACACCCCACACCGAGCGACTGCTGTTGGACAGGGCAGGCCCAACCTGTATAGCTTGTCCCCACCTGGGCGCTATAAGGACTGTGGGGCATCCAAGGCCAAGCGGAGGACAGCAGACACAAAGCAAGGGGGTTACCTGTATGCATTTTTGGAAACGGGACGAGGATCGAACTTAAAGAAGATGATGCACATGGATCCCTGAGGGCAGCTTTATTCACACGGAGTCACCAGTCTGTGGGCAAAGGAAAAAAAACGCATTGAATAAATGGCAGACAATACAAAACTGCCTCCCCAAACCTGCAATGCTCCCCGGCCCGGAACAAGACCGCCTCTGGGATGCCCCTGACCCTCACTGGACATGGCAAGAACCATATGCCAGATACCATGGCGTTCACCGGCACCATACAACCATCTCCCTAAGCGCTCACACACATGAGCGCGGGCCAGACTGTCCCCCAATGCCTGCAATGCTCACTGGCCCTGGGCCTGCCACTGGAGGGTGGCCACAGGAGCAAGAACAAGAACCACAGGCACAGCCAGGGCAGGAGGTGGGTACCCTCCCACACCACACATGGGTGGCTCTGTGGTCTGCTGCATGCCTACCACCCAGACTGAACCACCCCATCTCCTGGGAGTGGCACCAATTCCAGTCCCCAGTCTGTCAAGGCAGGGCTACGTCATGTCTGACCGGCCTGAGGATGCTCTGCAGCAGTGTCCACAGTAGGCCCTCAGCACATGCCTTCCACCCATGACGGCACAGACACCGCCAGGGGAACCCAGAGGGCCCTGTACACTCCATGTAAGCAGGTGGAAATGAGGCGCAAAGCACGCATGCTGGTGATGTGGACACGCACCCAGGTACTGGGGAGTGGGGATGCTGCAGGTCCCCTTGCACACATAGGCCCTGTGCCTGGCAGCCTCTAGGGCCAGCAGATCTTTTCCCACAGCGGAGGTGAGAACAGAGGTGAGATCCTGGGGCCACTGACCCTGGAGAAGGTGACTGACGATCTCTAGTCTTGCCTATGTGCATGAGGCAGGGCCAGTGGCCACAGCCAGGAAACGGACAAGAAAGAGCCTGTGTAGACATTGATGGAAGCCAAAAAGATGCCCCTGGAAGAGCCTCATGAGCAAGACGGGTGAGGGCGTGCTTAGTCTATGTGCATGTATGTAAAGTCTGTGTGCACACGTAAGCATACGGTTATGTATGGGTGCTTGCGCGTGTGTGCTTCTGCATATGTCTGCAAGCATGTGTGTGACTATGCGTGTGTGTCTAGAGGAGGCCATTGAGCTCCAAATGCACTAGCTTGGGGTGCCCTGGGACTGGGGAGGGTCCATGCAGTACCCTGCCCCCCAGCCCAGTAAATACACAGCACCTACTAGACCAAGGTTTGAGGTCCACATCTGTAAACAGGGTCCATGACTTGGGCCCCAGCTGGGGTAAGGTGGGATGGGATGCCCAGACCCTGCCCATCCTCGCTCCAGGTTTCAATATAAACCACGAACACTCTGCCACTCCTTTTCATATTTTTTTTTAATTTTTTATTTATTTATGATAGTCACACACAGAGAGAGAGAGAGGCAGAAACACAGGCAGAGGGAGAAGCAGGCTCCATGCACCGGGAGCCCGACGTGGGATTCGATCCTGGGTCTCCAGGATCGTGCCCTGGGCCAAAGGCAGGCGCTAAACCGCTGCGCCACCCAGGGATCCCTCTGCCACTCCTGACCCTCTGCCCCCAGGCCTTGGAGAAGCCACAGAGGGAAGGGACTAGCCTGCTGTGAGAGACACGGGGACAGTCCTCCCTTCAGGCATGGGAGGAGCTGGGGTGGGCCGAGAAGGGTTCCAGCTCCCTGCTCCAGGCCAGAGTCCCCGCCAGCCGCACACAGCAGTCCAGAGAGAGGCGAACCCCTGCCGTGGGGTAGGCAGGTGAACAGAAGAGAGGTGAGAGCTCCCCTGTATGCCAGTGCAAGTGCTCCCAGTTCTTGGGTCTCTGAAGTAAAACAGTGTTTCAGAACTCACAGGAGGATGTTCTCACCTGGCCGACCTGGCCATCTAAGCTGTGCCTGCACCCAAGCATAGGTGGGTGGATGGACAGGTGGCAGGGGATCTGACTACGGGTCACAGAAGAGCCAAGGAGGGGCCGAAGTCTGAGGCTGGCCCCATGGACATGACCACAGCCCAGAGCCACATGTAGGTCTTCCTGTGGGATGATGCCGTGGTGTCCCTGCCTCTCCACCCATTTCCGTTCACTGGTCAAGCTGGGCTGGGAAGTGGTGGGAGGGGGTCGGGGAGGAAGGATCCACTCCACTACTGTCACCACTGACTCCCAAAGGCCCTAGAGGGCACCACAACTCAGCCCCATGTTCCTCCCAGTCCCTGCAGGCACAAGCATCGCTAACACCTCATGGGACCCATCCAGGTCCTCAGTAAAACCTCAGGCTGTGCAGGTGACATCACCATGGAGACCAGTGCCACAGCAGAAGTGCAGGGGCCAGGAGATGAAGGGCCCTGTGACATGGGCTGCTGGCCGCTGGCCCTCACACAATGGAGCCAAAGGCAATGCCCAATACACAAAATGGCCCTGAGGTGACAGGAGCAGGCTGGGTTCCCACCCTCGGGGACCCTGGTTGTGCCCACAAGGGCCATCAGCCTAGGATCACCTGATGGGTGATCAAGACCTGCCATCAAGATCACCTGCCATCAATACTGGTGGGCAGGCTATTGGAACTGATCCTTCTAGTAAAAACAACTCAAAATGCTTGAAAAAATATGAAAACATCTTGAAAAGAGCCAAGAACTAACAAGGTCATGCAGGATTTGGCTACTATCTCAGAGAACATGGAAACCCAGAGAGGAAAGGAAGCAGAGTACACTGGCTATTCCTGCCCTGGGGCACTGGCCCACCTGGGCAAACTGGGCTTGATGGCCGTGAAGGTCAGAGAGACTGAACACAAGGCCAAGGCTGCCCCAAGAGGGGAACATGGTAGGAGACCCTCCCCTAAGTGGAGCTGGGACCCTGACAGACAACTCCTAGGATGAAGGTGGGCTAGATCCACAGCCACCTCCAGTGCCACAGAGACAGCAAAGTAGGGAGAGTCCCTGAGAAGCCACAAGAGCACCATCGGGGCCACACTGGGGGTCCAGGGATCCTCATGCTAGACTTGGATGGAGGGGCTCGAGCACCAGTAGTGCTCCCAGGCACCTGGCGAACCAAAGTTCTCATCCTCATGCTACACCTCTGAGAAGTCTCACAGATCATTTCAAGGACGAAGAGCGGGGCCGTCAGAAAGAACACCACATAAAAAAAAATAATATTAATAAAAAAAGAAAGAACACCACATAACAAAACAAAGCACCATAAGCATGAAACAGCAGAAAGCAAACCCCACACGTCTCGTAAACCAACCACACTCTGACTGCAGAAAAAGAAGCTTGAGAATATTTGCAGGAAAAAAAATGTGAAAGAGTAAACCAGGAGTTTCACGATGCACCGGAAAGGACTCCTAGAACCAGAAGCCCTAGTAACTACAGATTAAAATTCATTTAAGATGAGCACATGAGACACAACTGATGAAACAGGTCAAACTGGCCAGAACACTGCAGTGCAGGGAAGTAGGAAGCATGCAGGGCCTCCTGGGGTCCTGGGTGTCCCACCCGCCAGGTCAGCTGATGAGCACCTGCCACACAGCCGTGGTCCAGCACAGAAAACAAAGGCCTTCTCACTGCCCGGGGCTGGTCTCTCCCACAAACGAGAATACTCCAGGAGAGGCCAACTGGCACTGTCTATGGCAACCAGGCCAACCGCGGTCAGCGGGGGAAGCCCTGCCAGCCCATCACTTCCGAAATCCCACCCACCCAGAGCCCTGCCAGGACAGAGGATGGTTCTGAGGATTGCTCCACCGGGGACATGCTGCCCCACCAGGGACGTGTAGCTCTGGTTGTCAGAAGAGGCCATCGCGTTGGCCTTGGCCTGCTGTGCACCTCTCCGGGCGGCGTACCCAGCTGCTGGGTAGGGCCATCCTCCAGGGGCAGCTCCGGCTACTGATGCTCACAAGCCAGAAGCAGAGCCCTCCAACTTGGCTGCAGGACCTCGTCATCCTAGCCAGCCTGTGTGGGTGGCAGACCAGCCCTCCAGACAGTGGCAGCAGGGAGGGCTCTGTGGTTGGAGGCAAGGCCACTGATGGGTCTCCGGGCAGCCTGGCGCCGGAGGTGTGGGCACAAAGCCCAGGGCTGCGGCCTCGATGAAGACGTGGTCATTGGGAGGGAAGGACCAGAGGAAAGCCAGCCCCTGGGGAGGGGACCATCAGGAACTGCCTTTCTCTCCAATCCCTCACCCCCCACTCAAGCCAGGCCCGCTGCCCACTGGCCCCACCCCTTCTCAGCTCCACTTCCCACCACCCCAGCAGCCTCGTTTACCTCGGCAGGACCCGCGGGTGCAGGGCCCTTCTCCCAGCATGCCTCCTACCCAGGCCCTGGTGAAATCCTCCCTGACACTGTGCCCGATGGGCCACCTTCTCAGTCCTGCTGATTTTCAGGGCTCCCCAAGCAAGTTCTGGACATAGCCACCGTGGTCCCAGTCACTGCCATGCAGGCTGGAACTCCTACCAGTGGCAAACAGGGTCCTGCTCCTGCTGTCCCACACCTGCCTGCCTGGCCTCTCAGGGCACTAAGGAAACACCACTCTCCCCTTCCCCCAGTTCTGAGACCAGCACAGTGGGAAAGGGACGGGAAAGGGCTTCAGTAGGCCCCGCCGTGCCAGGTGGGGCTGGGGCTCATCCACATTTGGTGGCCTCTCTGCTTGTCCTGGGGAGTTCACCCTTGAAGGACATCCAAGCTGGTAAAATGTGTAAGGGAGGGCATCTTGAGCAAAAGAGTGCCTGGCTTTCTCAGTGACATCCCTGCCCACTTGTCCCCACCCTCCACCAGGCATGCAAGCCCAGGCCCCCATGGAGTGTTTGCAGGCCGCGGCAGCCCACAAGCCAGGGCCAGCCTACAGCCAGAGAAAGAGACAGGCCAGAGGGTCCTGGGGCTCTGATCAGGAACGTTACCCATGGGCCTTGGAAACCTCGAGGTGGACACCCTGAGGTAGCAAAGCCTGGCAGCCTCCAAGCATTGACGGAAGCCACACCCACCTCTGCATGCTGCGCCCAGGATGCTGTGTGCCCCAGCAGGCGAAGGAGGCTACCGTGGTGATGGGCACACCCACCCCTGGGCTTGCAGGTGGCAGTTAAATGTCACAGACCCATCTTTTCCAGATGTAAAGGGCTCACTTTCCCTCCTTTTCCCTTGTTTGGCCCCACAGCAATCAGGAGGGCAACCAGGTAACCTAGCACCTGGAGAAGAGTACCCTCACTGAAAAGGGCAAGGTGCCACGGAATCTGGCTCTCTGATAGGGTGACACCCAGATCCAGAAGAGGCTGGGCCCCTGGGGCAACAGACCAGAGGAGAGGACAGCTGTTGAAAACGTTCCCACGCCAGGTGCTTCACAGGTGTGGGTCCCATCTCACCAAAGGTTTAGGCAGTGTGCCTGAGGTCACCAGAGGGGCTTGTGGGATGCCGGCCAGCTGCACTCAGAGTGAAGGAGCAGGCACAAAGGAAGTGTGCTAGGTGCTGGAATCAAGTGGGTCTCCCTCCCTGCATCTGCTCCTGTCCCCCCAGAAGGCCAGGATGCCCCCCAGCACTGCATATCCACAAGCCACTTCACCCAGCCACATCATGGAAACACGAAGCCACCATGGCCACTGTAGTGGCCTCACCATTCTCTCAGTGGTCAACCCACCCCGGGAAAGCTAGTGATAGGTGACAAAAGATCACCATGTACACACATAGTCCCACTGGGACCCACAAATGCCACAAACTCAAGGGTGCAGCTGAGCCTCGGAGCTGCCCACAGGGATGGAAAACCCCAGACAGTGGCCCACGCCCAGGAGGGGAAGCCATGTGCACAATGGGGCTGGAACATGGAGCCTGGGAGGTGCCCAAAACACCTGCATGGCCAGCGGCTGGGGGAGGGGGGGCGCAGGCGGGGGCGCACATCTCACACTGTGTTTACCTGAAGAGACACTTCCTATGCCCCCACTGGCGAGGAGATGGCATCAGCAGTCAGTTGCTCAAGCTCCAAACCTCTAGGGCATCCTCACCATGGCTTCCTAGCGATGCTACCTTCCAGAACTCACACAGACTCTCGGAGGTACCCACGGCAACCAGGCAATCTTTGTCATAACCAAGATTTCACATAAAAAGCTGACCTCTGGGATCCCTGGGTGGCGCAGCGGTTTGGCGCCTGCCTTTGGCCCAGGGCGCAATCCTGGAGACCCGGGATCGAGTCCCACATCGGGCTACCGGTGCATGGAGCCTGCTTCTCCCTCTGCCTGTGTCTCTTCGCCTCTCTCTCTCTGTGACTATCATAAATAAATAAAAATTAAAAAAAAAAAAAAAGCTGACCTCTGTGACCCAATGACGCCCTCATTTAAAAACCTACACAGGACTTTCCTGAAATTGAATAGGACCAGCATGAAGTCCTGTGGGGAACAGACAGGGACAAACAGAGACTGTGGCTCCAGCTGAGCAGGTGCACGAGGCTGTCCATACACGGAAGAGAGCAGCACATCCACACACCTCACACCTGCCCACTCAGCCTGGGACTCCCTCTGTGTCCTTGGCCTGCCTAGAAACAGCACAAACAGGGGAAGGAAGTGCTGCCTCCCCTGGGGTGACCTCCACCAGTCCTCCCCCTGGGAACCTGGGCGGATCCAGGGTAGCAGCCACCTGGGCGGCTCAGGGCCCACACTCCCTGGGCACACCTGAGCCTCAGCCAGAAGGATCTACCATATGTGAGACAAAAGCAAAAGTTCACTTCAAACCAAAGCCATGGGCTTCCCCTTTCTTCCCTCTGAGAAAGCCAGAGGAGGCCTTCCTTCCAGACCACCACTCCTGCCTTCCCCTGCTCTAACCACCTGGTAATGCAAAACCGGAAGAATGGGTCCTGAGTCCGGCACCAGTCATTCTTAGCACATGGTGCTGGCTGTGAGGCACAGGCACAGAAGCTTTCCAGGCACTCCCAGCCCATCTGCTGAGGCTTTCGAGAGTTCTCTGCAAGCTCCATCCTGCCTGCTCCCCCGCCCCCTCCAGCTGGGACCTCCTTCTTCCTCCCCTGCCTTCCAGAGGAACCGAGAGAGCTGTCCTAACAGCCAAGTGCAGCCAGATCCGCTCCCTCCTTCAGAATAACCAGGCTCTTCAGTTGACTCAAGCCCCCAACGTCACTCCACACGGCGTCTAACAAGAGCATGACAAGAAAACGACTCAAGCAGGCAGGCAGGAACCTGGCCAGAGATGGGTCCGGGCCACATGCCAAGAGATGCAGTGACCCTGCCATGGCTTAGGTGAGGGCTGGTCGGCAACTTCAGGAGGCCCCTTGGAAGAGTAGGCAAGTGGCGTCCACAGGCCATGCTGACAGGACCTCACTGTCCCCCCTGCCTGATGGGGAAGGACCTGGCTGG
This sequence comes from Canis aureus, assembly GCF_053574225.1. NCBI lineage: Eukaryota > Metazoa > Chordata > Mammalia > Carnivora > Canidae > Canis > Canis aureus. The sequence goes on along the minus strand of NC_135637.1, from coordinate 35,667,964 downwards.
GGGATGGGGAGACCGCAGCACTGCTGGGGGTGGTCGCCAACCCCCTATCTCCCTCTTGTGCACTCCAGACGCCACTCAGCTGCTGGCCCATCCTGTGTGGAAGCCAATGGGCATCACACACCAACAGTGCCGGCCACGCACACCAAGCGGCACCATCTCCTCCAGCGTTTGCACCAAGGCCTGCCCCCCTCCCTACCTCCCAGCCCACCTGTCCATCCCCAGCCCAAGGCTCCACACCTCCTGCGGCCACAGCCGGCAGCTCCCGTGGGCCTGCGGAGTCTGGTTCCCACAGCCAGGTTAGCCAGGAGCACAGTCTCATCTGGGAAGTTTCCAAGTACACTCATCCTGCAAAAGCCCCATATCTGGTCGGCTGTGTGCCTCCTGATATTTCTTAGCAAAATATGGGCACGTGCTCTGGGGTGATCGTACACACAGGATCCCACTGCCCTGTCTTCCCGCTGACTGTCTCTACCAAGGGGCAAGTGTCCCCAGCCTGCTAGCTGCCGCACGGCGTTCCCAGGGGACATGTACCCTCATGCCGCCTCTTGGCTCTGGATGGTGTTTCAGTCCCACAAAGTTTCTACCCCCTGCAGAGTACCACAGAGGAGCCCCACACGCACGCTCTGCACATGGGTGGAGGATCTTCCTAGGACAGAGACCAAGAAGGCGGAATGGTGGGTCAGAGGATGATGCTCTCAAGTGAGTAGAACTGGCCAAACTCCCTCCAAACATCCCGGACCAGCCACTGGACCAGGGGCATCCACCAGCACCACAACCTGCCACTGCTGCCCTTCTCGGGGTGGCAGGAAACACTCTCACCGGGATTGTACTGGCAACTCCCAGAGGCTGCACATCTCCCAGGCACCTGCCCACCAGAGTCTACAGATCACCAATTTGGGTACTGAATGCTGGGCTTTTGCTGCACTGATCTGTAGTGCAGCACACGTGGTGTGGGCAGGCTCACAACCTGTCTGCTCCGTGAGCTGCCAAGATTTCCTCCCAGTCCCGCCCAGCCCTGTGGCCTTGCCTGTGGCACTGCCTATGGGAAAGAGTCTGTTACTTGACCACAAGTTTTCCCATCCCTACTGCATCGCAGCCACCCTCCCTATCCCAAAGTTAAAGCCTCTTTCCCCTGCCTTCTTTGTATGGTTATATTTTGGCTTAGTTCTCAGGTCAGCCTATGCCCTGTTCCGGTGGGTGGTGTGAGGTACGGACCCCCTTGCTTCCCAGCTGCGGGGTGTCAGGTCTGCCCCACCTCAGCCAGACCCTGGACACCCAGTCAAAGGGCTCCATGGGGTCCTGCATGCTTGGCAGGCCTCTTAGCTTCGGCACATGCTCCGGTATCTGGAGGGCAGGTCTCCCTCTTGGCTATTCATAGAATCTTCTAAAACTCTAATGAATTGTGCTGGGCCATTCCCCACCCCTGCTCATCACACCCAGCACTGCCCATGTGCCAGTGTCTATGAAGTGCAACAAGCAGGTAAGTCTTGAGTAAGCCCGGCTCCCTAGCAGCCCCATGGCAGAGACAGCGCACCACCCCAGCTCTTGCCCAGAAGCGAGAAATAAGCGAGTGTCATCATCCATGAGAACAGAAGTCAGGGCAGGGCCACCTGATCTGGGGAACAATAGGAGGCATCTGGGTGCTGGCAGTTTCTTGGTGGGGATGCTAGTTGTCTGGCTGGGCTCCCGGTACAACCCATGGAGCTGGACATTTAAAACACATGCACTCTCACAGCAGGCATGTTTTATATGCACTCTTACAGGCAGGCTGGCGCATGGAGAAAAGAAAGACCGAAGAAGAGGCTGTCCGTGGGAGACCGAGCAAGAGTAGACACAGCCCCGGTGCAAACCCTTCAAAGCAGAAGCCAGTGCGGCCGGGCTCTTGTGAGTTCTCCACACTGACACCACCACCTGAGCAGAGAGCAAAACCACACCTGACAACCAGGGTGCCAGGGGAGGGGCACCTGCACCGTCGGCGGGAGGACTTTCCTTTGTCAACTGAAAAGGCAAACAGGCTCTGGAGAGGGGGCACACACCAGGTCAGAAGGCAGCAAAGAATGATAGAGACGCACATGAATGAATGGGGACGTATTGTGGTCTCAACACAGAGCCAAGGCGGCCTACACACTTGGAAAGTGAGGCTCCCCGTTCACATCACGTCCATCCCCCACCTCCCCCCGGCTGGCTGCACACATGAAGGCTCTGAACAGAGGTTACCTGGGCCAGAGAACCTGCAGCCCCATTTCACTATGCGAAGCACTTTACACATTTTGGGATACATTTTCAAGGCTAGCCAGCCTGTCTGTCTGTCAAGGCCACGCAGGGGACAGGGGCCCTCGGGCTTCACATGACAGGGCTGAGGAGCCAGGTCCCTCACCCTCACTCTCACCCCGGTAAAAGCAAGCAGCATGCAGCCGCCAGCCCAACCCGCACCATCACTGTGGCCGCCCCCAGGGGCGGAGCTGGAGAGCCTGCGCTGCTCTTTTCGCATGATGCGTAATGTTCTCCCAGCAGCTGCCAGCAGAGGAGGTAAACACACATGGGAACACAGTGTCGCTGTGCTGTTCGGGGGCCTTGGCTGAGAAAGCCCTGACGTCTGTAAATATTCTGAGCAGCCAGCCCACTGCAACACCCCACCCTCCTCCCAGCTCAAGATTGAGGATTCTACAATCTATGTTTTGTCATTTTGGCTAAGTGGCATTTCACCATGACAAATTTTCTACGGGGTACTCTCTTCTGAGAGCTCCATGATGTTTTGGGAGCACTAATTCAACTCCACACCAAGTGTCGCTGTCCCTCACAAATGAGGGGCAGAAGGAGCATTACATCAAGCTCTGGACACAGGGCCACCCCTCTACCTCAGCCTTTCCTGGCTTCCCCACAAGCCAGGGGCCAGCCCAGCCTCACAGTGGCCCCCGCTGCCTTTGTGCTCAATAAAGGACGATGGAGTACTCCCACCAAGATGTACCCTGAGTGTCAGTAGCCACCAAGAGATGGTGGACAGCCTTTTTTTTTTTTTTACTTTTAAGTGTGCATGTATCATTTTTGCAAATCTAAAAAAGAAAGTTAAGGGGGGGGAACTACACTGATAACCTGGGAAGACTGCTTCCTGGGGTGACCTGGGGTGACCTTGTTTCCGCAGAGGCCATCACCCAACCCTATGGTCTGGACCAACAAATGCCAGATTCTGCGGTGATGCCCTCACTCACTGACGTGTTGTCAAAGGATGGACCCAGTCCCTGAACATCTGGAGCAACAATGACAAGTGTGGAACCACTTCTAAAAGCCCTCCAGTCTCCCTGCCATGGGCCATTTACCTCCAGACATGCTCTGGAGGCACCTCGTTTCCCCACAGAAGTCCTCAGAAGTAACAAGCACACATCTTCTGTGGGCAGGCAGCAGAGGTGCCTACAGAGAGCTCACCCTCTGATGCAGAAGCAGGCACGGGAATGAGACCCCAAGACACCACACAGAGTTACATCCACGGTGAAATGGAATCCAAAAGCCCACATAAAGAGGTCACAAAAGAAGCATGGGGCCATAACAACAGTTTAGGGGCTGAGGGGCCGAAACAGAATTGACAGCCCATTTCCTTCATTCAGGAAAGGCTGCGGTCACTACATACCAGAGCAGGCAGTGGCAGCAGCCCAGTCTGAGTGGCCGGAAGCCTGTGCACATGCCAGTAACACGAAGCCGCAGGACTGAGGCTAGTGGTCAAAGGCCGGCTAAGGTGGAGGCACCAGGGCAGCCCACCCACCACACGGGAGCACTAGGATCCTGGAGACAGGGGACAGAACCGCTGCTGTGTCCTCCTGCCTCCGCCCCATCAGACAGGTCACCCCAGGATCCTGAGACAGTGGCCCAGGTGGAACAGAGGCACTGGGACCTGGCCCTGGCTCTGAGTGACCTTGGGAACACCACCTGCCCCTCAGCTGAAGTGTTCTTAGCTGTGGACAGCATCTGACCAATGAACGCTTGCCCTAAAAGGTTCCCCAGAGGTTTAACAAGCAAGTTCGAGAAAGCATTTCCAAAGTGCTACCAGCTGCAGGTATCCCTTATAGCTGCCATGGCGTCACCACTGCCTCATGGAAGAGAGCTCTGAGCCCAAACAGCAGTCAGCAGGTCGGGAACAGGACGCCAGGCCAGGCCTGGGCCCAGCATGTGATACCCCTGCTGGAGGAAAAGGCTCGGGGACTGGTCCAAGGGCAGGAGGCTCACTCTAGGGAGGCCGTCAAGCACCTGCCACGCTGGGGTCGGGGAGGGGTCCCCTGCCCAGTCCCCCTTCGATGCCCTGACCAACGGAGCCACCCCAGAAAAGGCGTGAGCCAGCACTTGCCTACTCAGACCTCGGCGGTCAGCCGGCGGCCCGGATACCGGCCCCGGGGAGGCGGCACCGTGACTCAGGGCTTCAGAACCGTCTGAGGCCGTAGCCCACCCACCCCGCAGCGACCGCGCAGCTCCCAGCCCCGCCAGGCTGCCTCCCCAGCGAGGCCCGCCCGGCCTGCCCGTGGCCCCGCTTCCCATCCTGGCGGGGTCACTGGACACGCCTTCCAGGAACCCATGGGGCTGCGTCGGGGGCCGTGTGGGGTCTCTCGTCGGATTTCCACTCCACGCCTCGGGAAAGGGAACCAGGCAGGGCGGGAGGTGCGGTCCTGCCCCGCCCCTCCCCGCCCGCGCCCCCGGACCCCGCGCCCCCGGTCCCGCGCCGGCCCTCCCGGGAGGGAGTCCGCCGGCCCGGCCGCCGACCGCACACTCACCGCCTCCGCCGCCGCCGACTTCCGGGTGCCGCGCCCGCGCGCCCCCGCCGCCGCCCAGGCCCCGCCCCCGCCCCGCCCAGGCCCCGCCTCCGCCCCTTGAGCGCTCGCCATTGGACTGCGCCGCCAGGGGCGGGGCCGCACGCCGCGACCCCAAGCGCCGTTGGCTGCGCGCGCTGTCGCTCGGGGGCTGCAGCCCTCCCGGCGCCCCGCCCCCGGGGCTGCGCCAAGCCTCGGGGCTGCGCGGGCGTCTGGGGGTCTCGTGACCCCCGCGGCTTTCCCAGCTCCCCAGCCCTGAGGACGCCTGCGCGAGGTCGCTGCCCCTTGCGGCCGCCCCAAGGGCATGGCTTCGCGGACCCGTTAGGGCGGCAGCCTGAACTCCGGGGGCGGTAGGTCACCAAACCACCTGGCGGTCTTCGCTGAGAGCGATAGGGGGATGCCCACTTCCGGACCCGCCCCTCAGACCGGGTCCTGGGCCACACCCTGTACTGGCTCCAGACCTGGCCATCCCTGCCTTTTCTTTAAGGCCCCCAGTTGGGTTTTGCCTCTGCCATTCTGGCCTTTGCACCGCCTCCACCCCAGCCCCGCAATTCCTAGCGCACACAGGAAAGACCCTGGACCGGGCACTCCAGACCCACCCAGCCACTCTGGCCTTTGCACCCCCACTCTACTACCCACCCACCCACCCCCTGCCGGAATCCTGGCACACTCAGGAAAGACCCTGGACCAGGCACTCCAGACCCACTCAGCCACTCTAGCCTTTGCACCGCCACTCCACCACCACTTCCACCACCACCCACCCTACCCCGGAATCCTGGCACACTCAGGAAAGACCCTGGACCAGGCACTCCAGACCCACCCAGCCACTCTGGCCTTTGAGCTCACTTAGAGGCTGTTCTGCAGGTCCAGGCCCTAGGATGAAGAATTGGACCACCCTCAGCTGTAATGAGTGAGCAAGAGGGCAGGAAGGGGCACTGACTGGGGCCCTCCCAACAGGAGAGAGGCATTCACTGCGCTCCCTGCCTTCAAAGACCTCTAGGCTGTGTCTGGGGCCTGAATGCAGGGAGAGTGGAGAGTCAGGGGACAAGGGCCCAGGGCCTACTCCCAAGTGGGCGCTCAGCAAACTATGACAAGGATGACAGTTATGCTAAGAATAGTAACAGTGTGCTAAGCACCCTAAACCCAGGGTCCCTGTCCACAGCTATTATTCCCCCCATTTTACATATACAAAGGCTGAAGTTCAGAGCAGCCATGTCATTTTTTAAAAAAGATGGCAAATGGCAGTGGCTGGATTAGCTCCACAGTCCTGTGTGAAGCCCTCCTGTCCTGTTCCTGACTCAGAGCACTGATGTCCTGTGGAAGACTGGGGTTTAGAGAGGGAAGGGGCCTGACTGGTGATAGAAAAAGGCAAGTATTGAATCCAAACCTGCCTGATGCACCCAAATGCCCATTCCACCCTACTCTCTTGCCATCTTTTCTGTGCTCCTCCTGGAACCCAACAGAAGCCCTTTACAGACATGGACACCGAAGACTCCAGATGTCCAAGGATTCATGGCCAGCAAGTGGTCAACCTAGCCTGATGCATGGTCCTCCCTCCCCATATGCAGCAGCAGAATCCTCCTGAGCTGGTACCAGTGATTTCCCTCTGAGCAGCCAGACTTTGCAATCCACCCAAGAGGCAATAAAGTTAGATAAGCAAGACTTGGGGCCGAGGCGTGTGTGACCTCACCCTGGGGCACAAGGCAGCAGTTGCAGAGTACTCTGCCCCCAAACCACTGGGCCACACGCCTCAGGAGAGGTGCTTTCCTGTTATCAACAAAGAGAGATGAGCTCATGCATGGGTTGGACAGAGGTTCAAATCCTGGTCTGCCACGAAAGCACATAGCTCTGGGCCAGCCCCCTTCCAGCTACACTCTTCCCATCTAGATGGAGCCATGTCAGGTACTCACTCTGATCTGTCTCCACTGACTCCAGTTGACAACATTCAGTGCTAGGGAGCAGATAAGATAGGATAAGATGGGTTTGGGCAGGAAGCTGAACTCTCGGGTATTAGGGATGCAAAGAGTTCACACATCCTTAGTTGGGGAGCTCACTACCTTATAGTCACCCTTTTTGGTCTCTAAGCATTTGCCACTGTTGAGAAGTTCTTCTTGACCTCCATCTGAAACCTTTTTCCCCCTATAGCTTTGCTCACATGTCCCCGGGATGTCCCCACAGAGCTAGGTGGAGGTGGGGGGAGAGGGAGGAGCCTAGGGTACTGGTCCCTGTGCCAGTGGTCACATGGTAGGGACTCTCCATCCTGTTTTTTGACTGTTTCTGACCCCTGCCTGCAGCCTGGGTTATGGTAGGCCTGCTGCCTGAGAATGGCCTTGAGTTCCTTGGAACCCACACTGTCCATCCTACTCCTCTGTATATAGCTGGTGACCCAGCTTGGGGGACGGAATCCTGCCTGGAGCGGGAGGCGGGGAGGCAGCCCCCACCTAGGACAATTTTGGAGCATGATTCTCCCTTTTGCTCTCTCACCAGAGCTCTGTCCAGCCCCTCCTGCCACCATCAGCAAGTGTGTGGGGAAGGGTTGATGCTGAATCACAAGCTCACTATGAGAATAGCGCTCCAGGAGGACCAGGGCCCAATGCCCCTGGAGAAATCCGTAGGGACAGTTTGACTAATGGAAGGAAGAAAATCCCTCCAGCCCACACAGCAGCTGGCTCAGAATGTCACCAATGGTGCAGCTCCATAAGACAAGAGCTAACTTGCTCACAGAGACTCCTGTGTTCCAGGGAAGGACACTGCACTCCATCTTCCCAGAGATACAAGCAACATCGCTATGCCAGAGTGTCAGATGGCTCTCACCTCCAGTGCCCAACTTCAATTGACCAGCAGTGGCTGACTGGTTCTAAAAGGGTAGGATGGATTTGCTATGTGTGCTAGGTACTACAGGGGGAACCCAATGGTGGTACCAGTGGTGAGTTCTGGCCCTACATCACTTCACTTTCTTTGTTAAGAGGAAGCAACTTATGGGTGAACACTCTGGCTCCCTGATGTGGGTGGATAAGACATGAATGTCTGGTCTCCCCATTAATGCTGTCATGGGTCTGTGACTCCCTGGGTAGACATGGGGAATATGATGGGCTGAGAATCTGGTCATCTCCAGGTGCAACCAGGACAGGAAAGGCTTAGAACTAAGCCAGAGTCCCTGGCCAAGGGGCCATCATCTCATGAACCCCCTGAAATAAGCCCCAACATGCAGCACCCCTATTGGTACCCCACCACACACACCACAAAGTTAAGTGGAGCTGGCCAAGGATTATGGTTCCATTTGTGGTCATATATGTGTGCTTCGTTTCCCTCCAAGGACCAGGTGTCGGCTCTCCACCTGGCAGAGAAATGCGACTTGTGCTAAATTCCATTCAGGTGGTTGCGCCCCCTACAGTGTTTCTCCAAGACCAGAGGTAGGGTGGAGGAAACGGGACACCAGGAAGGAGGCTGGTGACAAACACACAAACTCCTCCCTCCACCCCTCCCGGACCCTGAGCTGCGGTGATTTGATAGAGGAGGGGAGGGCAGCCCTGCAGGGTGGGCCGAGCCGAGGGGTCCGTGGATTCAGGCCTGGTGGAGGAGGACAACCTCTGGTTCGCCGAAAGGACCTTCCTGCCCCGAGAAACACGGCTCCCCATCCAGGCTCGCGGAGCCCAGGTCGGGCCGCGCCCCTGCTGCGAGAACCCCCCAGGCCCGGGGGTGACGGGCTAGGCTTGCACCCGAGTGACCTAAAGCAAGTGAGAACCTTTCTGAGCTTCGATTTCCCATCTGTAGAATGGGAAGGTAGCACAACTCTCCCTCGCAGAGTGTGCGAAGAACACAATTAGATCCGGACAGGAGGGCGCGGCGCGCCCGGTGAACAGCAGGCGCGGGAGAAGGATCCCTGCGAACTAGGGGCGGTGATGGAGGCAGCGAGGCCAGAGTCCTGGGAAGGGGCGCGGGGCTCGCCAATCAATCCCCGCTCGGTGCCGGGGGGCCCGGGCAGGTCCTCGAACGCCGCCGAGAGGGGGGCGGCCCCGAGCCCGGCCGCCGCCGCAGCGGTCCCGGCAGGTGCCGGGGCCTCGGCCACTCCACGGAGGGGCCGGCGGTCGGCCGGGACGGACACCCCGGGGGCCCAATGGGAAGCCGGCGTCTCCCAGCGCCCGCCCAATCGGCGCCGGTTGCCGGGCCGCCCTGGGTCTCCCGACCAATGGGAAAATTCGCGTTCGGCTGGGGCGGGGCGGAGGGTCGCGTCGCCGGCCAGACCCGCTTTGCGCACGGGCCGCGCGAGGGGCGGGGAGGGCTGGCCCGGGGCTGCACGCTGGGCCCGGGAGGGGTCCGCCCCCGCACCCGCCCGAGTTGAGGCCCCGCGGAGCGCTGACCCCGCCGCGCCCCGGGGACGCCGCGCCCGGCGCGCCCAGAGACCCGGGGACGCCCGTCTGGGGGCGGGGGCCACGCTGCGGGGCCGCCCACGCCGCGCTCCAGGTAGGCTCGGGCCGGGGGCGGGGTCCGGAGGTCGGGGCCGGGATGGGGCCGGGGTGGGGGCCGGGGGTCGAGGCGGGCTCCTGAGCGGAGAACCGAGGTACGAGCCGGGCCCCGCCCCACCTCGCCCCTCGCGCCGCGGTGCGCGAGACCCGGGGCCGCGGGGGCGGGGCCCTTTGTGCGCGGTCTCGGGGCCCCGGCGGGGCGGGCCGGGGCGCCCCGCACAGCGCGCCCCCGCCGAGCCGCGGCCGGAGCCCGCCGCCCGCAGCCCCGCTCGGCCTGCGCGGCGCTGGGCGCCTTGCCCCGGGGCTTGGGGGCCGGAAACTTTCCAGGGGCCCGAGGGCCGGCGGGGCCGGGGAAGTTTCCCGGGGCGGCGCGCCCCTGGAGCCCGCTGGGGCTCGGGAGCCAAGGGGATGTCCCCGCTCCCGCCGCTCCCGCCGCCCAGAGGGCGAGGGAGAGGATGCCGCCTGGTGGCCCTGCCTGGTGCCCGCACCGGGGATCCCCCCACTCCCGCCGCCCGAGTCCCCTCGGTGGAACACCGGGCCCGGCAGAGGCGGATGCCCCCAGTCGGCGCGGTACCCAGCCCGGTTTGCTGAGGTGTGGCCCGGGGCGGGCAGCCTGACATCCCGAGCCTTCCCCGTGTAATCTTTAATTAAATGTTGGGTACTTGAAACGTACTCATCTCTGCGTAACGTATCCCTGAAAACGGAGCTCCGGGACTCTGGCTCCGCTTTCCCGTTAGACCCAGGCCTGTTTAGAAACAGGGAAGAGAAAAGAATCATGCCAACAGGGTTTCATCCTTTGGGCTAGGCTCTCAGTGTAACCTCGGGTGCTTGCCCCTCTCTCACACCCCTTCCCACTGTCCCCTGCAGGGCACACACCAAGTCAGGACCTGTAAACCCAGGGGATTGGCAGATGAGCGGCTTAGGGCATGTCAGGGCACTCCCCCGCCCCGCCCCCCTCTCGTGAGGACCTGTGGGGGGGAGGGGGGTACTGAGAGCCTCGATCCCCTCCCTCTGCCTCCCCTTGAGATGCAGACCCCCCAGCAGCAGTCTGCTGGTCCCAAGCAGGTCCTGCCTGTCCTGTGTTCAGTGTATCTCTGGACTTGAAATGGTGCTGCACACAGGAGACAGAGCCTTCTCCACAGCATACTGGGCTCGTGGCCAGTTGTTCTTTTTAATTAAATGTTGAGTACTTAACCAAGTAGTAGGTGGCCCAGGTCTTGGGTCCCGCCGCAGCATGTGGGGCTGTGAATCCACAATTCATGCTTTCTTCCAGCCTTGCCCTGTCCCACCCACAGTGCCATGTCTGTTCCCTGCTCCCTAAAGTCTGTGATCCACCGGCACCCAGCACAGGGCTGGGCACAGAGCACTCACTGTGCTGGGGATTCTAGTCCTGGCCTAGGCAGGAGGGTCACAGCCAAGTCAGCCTTGGCCCTGCTCTTCACAGTCTTTTCCATGTAGACAGAAGAACCTGCAGTCCACAGGTAAACTGGGCCGGCTCTAAGTCCTACTAAATTAGCATCCCCATGCCACAGTGGGGTTGCACAGTGGCCCCTCAGATCTCTTCCCAGGCTCAGGGGTCTCTGCATCTCAGAGGCTTGGTGAAGGCAGGGCATCTCTGTTGGTGCTGCGTAAGGATTCAGGGCAGATTTACCACACCCTCTTCGCCCAAGGGACAGGCCTGAGAGTCGTGAATAGAGGAGCCCCTAGCCAGTCCCTAGTATCTGCCCTGTGATCTGATCTCAGCGGTGGGAGGGAGGTGAGGGCAAGCTTGACCTCAGGACAAGCCCTGGGGGCTGCCAGGAGGGCCACAGGGGGTTTGGGAACCTCTGAATGGCAGCTCAAGTTTTGCTGCCAGCTTCCATCAAGATTGTGATAAAGTCTTGGTCTGCTCAGCAGGAGACCCAGGACTAGGGAATAATCAGAAGGAATACGAGGTCAGGAATCCCTTATCGGGCCTTCCCGGCCAGGACAGCTGCACAACGTGGTTTATTTGATAGGTCAGGAAGATGAGCCCAGAGTGCATGGACACCCATTTCAGCCGCATCTGTCCCTCCTCCTTCCCCCCACCGCTGGTCAGGCATAGGCCCTTCCCCCTGCCCTGGGGGATCCCGAGGAGCCAGCAGCCTCCAGGAAAGCAGCGGGTGCGGCCACCAGAGGGCACCCAGGACCGCCAAGGCTGGCAAGCCTGACCCCGCCCAGCCACCTTCAGTGCTGGGACCCTTCGGGAGGGACCTGGTGGGGCCTGCTTCAGACTGCTTGTCCAGGGTATGCAGCTGGCAAGGGGCAGGGATCCCTGGGGCAAGGCCTCTCAGTAACCCCAAGAGCCCCTCACTGCCTTTGGTGCAGGCAAGGGGAGACCAGGGACTGAATGGCAGGGTGACTGCCCACAGGCTTGGGCAAGGACAGTGAGAAACAGGCCCTGAGCGAGGCCTCCTTCAGGCCTTCACCCCAGGGGCCTCCTCAGCTTCCATAGGCTGACCCTGCCCCCACCCAGGGGTCCAGGCAAGGACTCTGAGCCGCTTGCAGCTTCTTTTCACTGCATCTGTGAAAGAAGGTGTGACAGAAGCAGGTGCCTTTTCATGTTGTACCCAGAGTGGCCAGTGGCCTGGAAGAGCACGTCCAGATCTGTTATGGTGGAGGAGAACATGGAGCTGGAGTGCAGAACAGGCTCCTAGGCAGACTTGCCTGCCCCCCCCTCCCCGCCCCCACCACCTAGCCTCCTCATCGTCTGCCCAGCCCACCTAGCCCGGGGCCCATCCCTCCTTTGGACTCTGCTCATGGAGCTGCCTTGTGCCATGGATGCATGACAGGTCCGTTTGCAGGACTGGCTCTGTGTGGCAACCCCTGTGGCCTGGGTTCCTGCCCCTATCTGAGATGCAGCAGGCCTTCCCAAGATTGGGGGCAGACTGGAAGATTGCCGGGCGCCCCAGTGTGGGGAGGCCGGTGGTAGGGGTAGGCCCCGGCTAGTATAGCCAGGGGGAGTTGTCCCCACTTCTCAGGACACTCCTCATTTGGGAATGGAGCCCAATAAGAGGCAGGTTTCATGACTCCCTTTGCCCCAGAGCTCCTGGGTCGGGGGTCCTTGGTCAAGTAAGTGACCCCAGACCCCACATATCAATCCTAAGGGAATGCTAAGTAGGGATTCCTAAGACAGGTACCTCCTGCATTCTCAGCACAAAGCCTGTCATTCGTTCTCTCTTCATATCCACACCTGTTCACTCCCTCAGGGCTCCTGTCAGACTCTGCCTTGCCCTCACCTATACAATGTCCTGTGACAAGGGTGCCCTGGAGACCCATGCCTCTCAGAGCCGCCACCACCCTGCATCCCCCAGTGCCTCCCACTTCCCCTACCCTCCTCCTCCAGGAAACCTTTGGTGGCTCTCCCCACTGGTGTCTGCTACTGGCTCTCCTCCATGTTTATGGAGCTCTTATCCTGACCAGAGCCCCACAAGGAGGGAACGTGTTCTTGTGGCCAAATATCCCCAGTTGAGGTGGGGACGCTGGGAACAGAAAGACATAAGTTCAAATCCTGGACCAAGTTTCCCCATCAGAAAAATGGGGTATTGGGTCAATCCAAGGCACCTAGCAAGAGTGACATGAGGGTGTACAGCCAGCACCTTGTGAGGCTTTGCTCGAGGCCAGCCCTGAGGGGGAGCTTGGCAGTTATCAGGACTGATAAGAAAGGCATGTGGCTATCTATGGGGCAAAACCTATGTGAACATTTAAGCCAAAAACAGAAGCAGACCAGAAACGTCACACTCCAAGCAGAGCTGCTTCCTGAACCTCAGACTTCAGGGTAGGAAACGCAGCCCCTATGCTGTGGGTGGGGTGGGGACCGTGGGTGGGCAGGCTCTCTCCCAGACTGCCCTCCCAGGCACACACGAGGGTGAGTGTGCACAAACCCATACACATGAACACACACACCTACCTGGCTCGGGCCACTGTTCTTTCTTGCCTCTGACCCCACGCATCCTGATCCGTGATCCCACCATGACTCAGAGCCCCTCCTTGTGATGAAGGAGCTGCTGTGAGATGGGGACACCTATCCGCAGGGACCCCAAATAGGCCATGTCCACAAAGGAAGATTAGATAGAGGACCAATCTGGGAAACACAGTAGAGCCCAAGGGAGACAGCTTCTGTCATCCTGACCCACCAAAGCTGGCTTTCTGTTTGCAGCCGAGACTCCCTCCTCTTGTTGCCACCCTGGCTTTGTTTTTTGTTTTTTTAAAGATTTTATTTATTTATTCATGAGAGACGCAGAGAGAGAAGCAGAGACACAGACAGAGGGAGAAGCAGGCTTGTCGCAGGGAGCCCGACGTGAGACTCGATCCTGGGACCCGGGATCATGCCCTGAGCCAAAGGCAGATGCTCAACCGCTGAGTCACCCAGGCGTCCCTGGTTTTGGGTTTTAAAGATTGTAGTTCTCAGTCATCTCTACACACAACTCAGCTCAAACTTAAAAGTCTGAGATCAAGAGTTGCATGCTCTACCAACTGAGCCAGGCAAGTGCCCACCACCCTATTGTTCATTTTTATTTTATTAAGATTTTATTTATATATTCAAGAGAGATACACACAGAGAGGGGCAGAGACACAGGCAGAGAGAGAAGCAGGCTCCATGCAGGGAGCCCGAAGTGGGACTCGGTCCCGGGACACCAGGATCACGCCCTGGGCCGAAGGCAGGCGCTCAACCACTGAGCCACCCAGGCTTCCCCATATTGTTCGTTTTTATAACACAGACACTCTCTGGCATGGTCCCCAGGCCTAGATACAGTGACAGGGGATGTGTCCCCTGGGGCATGGGCTAGGCCATAAGCCCACAGGGGCTGTAGTCCTGCCTGTGAGGCACATCTAGACATCTCTCTGGCCCCTTGGTGCCAGGGTCTGGGAGCAAGGCTCTTGCCTCACAGGGACACAGGTTCTGGGCTGGCCCCAAGGAGCATCAGGAGAGGCAGGTGGCCTGTTGCACAGAAGTTCTCCTTGCTGTACGTTGATCACGATGAAGCACACCCAACTTTCTGGAATGGGGAAGACACTATGACCAGACTCCAGCTAAGCAATCGCAGTTTTGCAGGCTAGTCAACAGTATTAGAAACATTTATGAGGGATGGTGGTAGTCTGACATAAACCGCAGACACCACAGTCCCAGTCGAGCAGAGATAAGAAAATGTGCATGATATGTGGGTACACATGTCAGGAGTGCCACAGGATGACCTCGGAGTCAGGGGTGACACTGCCTCACCAGGGGTCTGGCCTCGTCCAGAAGGGACTTAGCTTGACAAATTGATCTCGCAAGGTCTCCTCTGGTTTCCCTGCAGGAGCTGGAGCTGGCAGGATGGGCGTTGGGACATGCTGATCTCTCCTCGAGACAGGTGAGTGACCTGGGCTCGGCCTGGGAATATCCCCCTCTTCACATAGGACGGAAGAGAGTCCAGGTGGGCTTGGCAGGTGTGACGGACGGAGGAATGGCCCAGGGTGGTGTATGCTTCTGGTCAGCCTCCCGCTGAGTGGGCACAGCCCCCGGGCTGGACAGGGCTGGGGGTGGGGCCTCACCACTAACCCTGCTTGGATTCACCAATGACCTGGGTATGGACAGCAGCCACCAGGTTGATGTCTGGCTTGAGGGATGAGCCTGCAGTGAGGCTGACACCAGGACATTGACTGGATATGATCTTCACCTGCCTTAACTTGGATGCTTGGCATGGCAATGTCTGGTATCAGCCTCGGCCACCCAGCTTGGTTCTCAGCTCAGGAGACAGGAGCTACCAGCTGGGAACAGACAGTCCTGGGTGTTACCTGTGTTTGTGGGTTTATCTGGTAGCCACTCCTCCAGCAAGAGTAAGGCTTGATGCCTGGGAGGTATGGCAAGATTGGGAAGCTGTGTGGTCCCTGTGTCCCCCAGGTCCCTCTGGAGTGGAAGGGGTGGAATACGCCCTGCTGGCACCCTGGCCTGTCAGCGTTTTCTATGGTGGCTGCATTTACGGAGTGGTGATGGCTGATGAGAATGTCTTTGGCTGTTCTTGTTCATGCGGTCTGGGTACCCAGGCCCCAGCCCAGCCATCTGCTCCTGCCCCTCTGGGTGCTATCTCCACAAGAGGCTTGGCTAACCCAGGATTCTCAGTGACACTGAATATCCAGCGTGGACGGCCTGGCCCAGCCAGTGCTATGCTCTGTGGTGAGAAGACAGTGGCCACCGGCCTGGGAGTGCCCAGGCTTCCAGACACCTCGGTATCCTGTGCCAAGGGCTATAGGACAGGGAGGGATGGGACCTGACTCCTTCTTCCCTATTGCACATAACTCTGGGTTTGGGAAGCTGCCAGCTGGGCTGGTGGTAGCTGGGCGTCTGCTGCCACCTGGAGGTGTGCTACCTGGCCACTCCAGGCCAGGCCAGGCAGCTCAGTGGCAGGCTTCTGGGCCACCTGGGGGCCTCTGCATTGGGATGAAGAGGCTCAGGCTGCATCTAGGGCTCAGAAAGTGGCCTTGCTTGTGGTATAGGTGACATGGTTCCTGGGGGTGACGTTGGCAGGGTGCTGGCCCTGACCCCACATAAGTCCTGGTAGGCCACCAGGCCTCAGCTTGGCCAACCAGCCAGACATAGAGTGATAGCTCTGGTCACAGGGTCTCCCTTAGCCTGCCTGCTGCACTACCCTGTCTCCCAGCATGGCTTGGTTGTTTCCTGTCCTTGTTTATCTCTCTCTGCCTCCTCCTCTTGGTTTTTTCCCAGTTTTTCTCTCGTCTTCTCTGTGTGTCTCTCTGCCTTTTCCTCTCTCTTGTTTCTGTCCTCTCCTTCTTGAGTGTGGTGGTGGATTATTCTCGTCTGCCACAGTGATTGACCATTCACGTCTGCCATGGGCCCCCGAAGAGTAGTGGCGAGTAGTGGCGGCTGGCATTCATGCCATCGCTGCTCTGGGCTGGGCCCATTTCACAGACTGGGAAGCAGAGCAGGCCCTGGCTGGGGCTCCCTGCTCTGTGGGCCCTGAGGTATAGCCCTGATCACATGAAGGTATGGGGCTGGGCAGGCTTGGGGACTAAGTTGGGATAGGGGTGATGACCGGCACCTTTGTATCTCCCATACTCTCCTTTGGGCACTCGTTACTCAGCCGCTGAGCTCCATGTCAGACACTGAGTATTGTGACCCTATCGCCCTGGGGAAGCCCCTGGCCTGGCAAAGAAGGCAGCAACAGAGAAAGTGGCCCACTGTGGAGCTGCAAACTGGTGATGAGAATTTCAGGGCTCCCCTTCCAGGGCTATGGTTGCCCCTCATTGCAGCCGTGCCAGCACTGATGCCACCTCCCAAAACCCACACCCTCCCAACCTGGCCTTGCCCCTTGGCCACCTTGTCATTGGCTCCGCACAGCTGCACTGAGCTGGCTGCGTGGCTGTGACTGCCGGCCCCGTGTTGGGTTGGGGGGGGAGCGGAGATTGATGTCTTTCTCAGTCATTGATCAGAGTCTTTGTTTTATTTTTTATTTTTTTTAAATTTTTATTTATTTATGATAGTCACACACAGAGAGAGAGAGAGAGAGAGAGAGAGAGGCAGAGACACAGGCAGAGGGAGAAGCAGGCTCCATGCACTGGGAGCCCGACGTGGGATTCGATCCCGGGTCTCCAGGATCGCGCCCTGGGCCAAAGGCAGGCGCCAAACCGCTGCGCCACCCAGGGATCCCTGGAATAAATAAAATCTTAAAAAAAAAAAAAAGTATGAATTCTTCCCTTATCTGCAAGTTCTTTTTCAATCTTTCGATTTTTGTTTATGACAATTTTTTCACATTCAGAAATTTTTCATACTTTGTGGTGAAATCCATTGAATGTTTTCCTTATTTCGTTATTCTGCTGTCCTTCCTGAGCATCTAGTCAGGTAAAGGCGCCCCTGTCTTTTTTTGAGTTATTTCCTACATAGTATTTTATGCTGAAGATTTCATCAATCTAGAATTTATTTTGGCATGAATGTAAGTTGAGGATTTGTTTTTCACTTGTACTTGAACCATTTATTTTAAAAGATATTATTCATTCATGAGAGATTGTGAGCAGGGTGATGAGGGTGGGAGGGCAGAGGGAGAAGCAGACTCCCCACTGAGCAGGGAGCCCCCACGCAGAGCTCAATCCCAGGACTGAGGATCATGACCTGAGCTGAAGGCAGACACTTAATTGCCTGGACCACCCAGAACCATTTTTTTAAAAAGATTTATTTATTTATTTATCCCTGAGAGACATAGAGAAAGAGGCAGAGACATAGGCAGAGGGAGAAGCAGGCTCCCTGTGGGGAGTCCCATGCAGGACTCCATCCCAGAACCCTGGGATCACAACCTGAGCTGAAGGCAGAGTTCAATCATTGAGCCACCCACGCGTCCCCCACCCAGAACCATTTAAATATCTATGAACCATTTCTTGACTAACATTTTTCTGTCACCAGAAATTGGAAACATTGTGGAACATGTCCTTGGGTTTGTGGTGCCCATGGCAAGTGCCCAACCCTTAGCCAGTGCCCATGGCTTGATTTAAAAGATCAGGTTGGAGCCTCCCCTTGATCAGTCTTTGTTCTCAAAGTCATGGTTATTCTACGCGTTTACCCTACATGTGCTTGTTGGAACCTGTCGGGTCGTGCTCCCTGGGATTTCTGTGGGACTCACCTGAGGCTTGCAGTCTTTGGAGCCAGTGGGCCCTCCCTGTGTGTGCCTGTGGCATATCCTATGCGGTCTCCCGATGTCGCGGGGCTCTCACAGGAGGGCCTGTCCCCACTCTGAGCACCTTTATTTATTGAAAAGAGGTCCCTGCGCTGCTAGGGTCCTTGCTGCTGCCGCTGCAGAACCTGGTGCAGGATGGCTGTTCTCTCTCGCCTGTGCAACTGTCAGCCAGACATCCAGGCCTTTGTGATCAGACTCATGGGTCATTTCCAGGTGGGCAGGTCCCCTGGGGACCCCCAAGCCCTTTCCCACTTCTCAGGTGGGGCAGGAGGAAGAACATTCTATGTGGCAGGACTTGGGTTCAGACCCTGGCTCTGCTCACGCTGTAGGCCTTGTGAAGGGCTCGGCGCAGGTGGTGCTCTGCTGCAGTTAGGGCAGGAGTGCCGCACCAGCTCCCGGCTGTGCCATCACACCTTCAGGATCATCCACAGCTGGTGGTGTGGCTGGTGCACCCTAGCCTACATCCCCCAGGCCGCCAGGTGAGATGGTACTGCGCTAGCATACCCAGGCTCCCCTGGGCAGTCTCGTGGTAGCATTTAGCCCAGCCCTGCATTTACCTGGCCCCCCAGCCCCCAGCTTATCTCACCCACAGGAAGGCTGCCCACTCTCAGGTGGGGAGATGGAAATACCCCACCCCCATGGCACATCTTGCCAGGTTGACTTTGCAGCTGATGAGTTTGGTATTTAGAATATGCCTTTAGTTAAACTTTTTCTTTTCAAAATATTTTCACTCTCCATGAAATCCTAATTAGGCCATTCATTCATCTGAATGTACTTGCTGCTCTTGCATTTTGCAAGATAATGAGGCTGCGGGGCGGCTGCCATCCCCAGGCTCCCAGGGCCTTCACTTTCTGCCCTGGAGGGAGATGCTGGCCCCGCCATGGGCCATCCCTGCCTGTAAGATCAGGGCCATGGTGCCAGGGGGGTGAGGGTGGGGCACCAAGTATACAGATGGGGAAAGTAGATGAAGGGGTCTCCGCCCCACCAAGGCCCACCCTTCACCTCCTGTCACCCCAGACCCAAGATCAAGCCCAAGGGAGGGACCTCCTAGATCCTGCTGACCCAGGCTCCCCTGGGTGTGCCTGAGGGGCTGACAGCAAGGGAGAGGCCACCAGACCTGTAGATGCCAAATAACCGGGACACCAAAATTCCGTTTTGCTTTTTAAAGATTTTATTTGTTTATTTGAGAGAAGGAGGGAGAGAGAGAGAGAGAGAGAATGCGCTAGCCCCCACGTGCAAGCATGGGGCAGGGTAGAGGGAGAGAGAGAATCTCAAGCACACCCCTGGCTTCCAGAGATCCTGACCTGAGCTGAAATCAAGAGTTAGATGCTTAAATGACTGAGCCACTCAGAGGCCACTCCACCACCCTCGTTTTGCTCTTTTTAAATAATTATAAATGTGTGTTGTTTATAGAAAATGTAGAACATACAGAAAAGAAGGAAAATGAAATCATACCTATCATGGCCCTGTAGCCCGGCACCTCTGTCCTCCCTCAGGTTCCTGGGAGATGGTTTCCATGTGTACGTGTTTAAGTGGGCTGGGGGCTTGTGATCCCCACCTCGCACCTCACCAGCATCTCCCATGTAGGTGTAGGGATGCTTGACCAACGCAGAAGGGTACCTGTGGTGGGGCGTGCTGGCCCCGCCTCTCCTAGGGCCTCTGTACTTCCCCAGGCACACCCATATCTGGCCCCCTCTGGCCCTGGGGCCTGTGTGCACCTCAGCTAAGAGCTTGGAAGCACATCACATCATGGACTCAGGCTGTTTGCAGTCGTCAGGGCCACTGCAGTAAATAAATTTTGCCCAGAGCTGTTATTCTACATTTAAACAACTTGGGCTTGACCTTGAGTTTCAGGCATAACTGGTATGTACGTGCGTGCATGTGCACATATACATGCGCATTTATGCTGGGGACAGAGCCTTGGTGGGAGTCATCAGATGCCTGCAAGGCCTGAGAGTGGCCTGAGGGTGGGCCCCATGACAGCCCTTCTCCCAAGAGGTAGTAGCTAAGGTAGCTATGCTCACTGTCTTCAGACAGCCCACCCAGGGACCTGCAAGGGAGACAGACCCCCTGGGAAGGCAGACAGTCCAGGAAGGAATACCTCATGCGAGGACCACACCTCGCACCTATCCCCTCAACTGTGACATGGGAACCCGGGTGTCCCAGCAAATATTTGTAAAGGGACTCCACTTCTGGTCCTGTGCTGAGGGATGCGGGTGATCGGGAGGCTAGGCTGGTCCTCAGCTCTGTGGGCATTGCACACAGTGGGTGCTAGGGCCTTCTCTCGCCCCGTCGCCTCTGCTCCCACCATCCTTTTCACACATACTTCCTCAGCACCGAGGCTGGTGCCCATGGGGTTTGGAGGCCTGGCCGTGCCAGCACTCCCCCAGAGGATTACCTCCAAGGTGAGTCACTGGGTTCCTTGGAGAGGGCGCATGGATGTTTCTGTAGTAAGAATGAAAGCTTCAGTGATGAGTCTCCTCTGCACACTTGGAAGCCTAGGGCTCAAGGCACCTTAGCACCCTCATTCCTGTCCAGATGACCACAATGGGGGAAGGGCTCTCGGGCTCTGAGGGTGTCATCTGTGCCCCTTGGAGTATACCATGGCCTACCCAGTCTGCCCACCTTGGCTTAGGGTGGGGTCCACCCCACCCTGATGGGGTGAGAGGGAAACAAGGGTGGGGAGGGGAGGAAGGGCAAGGATGTAGGAATATAGGAGACAGGGTAGGCAGGGATACAAAGGGAGGTGGGGGTGCAAGGAGGCAGAGGTACAGGGGAAAGTGGGACTTTAGGGAAGGGAGAAGGAAGTGTACAGGGTAGTGTGGGGCACAGGGGAATTGAAGGTCCCAGAGAGATATGGGAGCATAGAGTAGAGAAGCAGACATGCAGAGGAGGGTGTTAGGGCAGGTGTACAGGGGGAGGCAGGGACACTGGATCAGGAGGGAGGCCTGCAGTGGTTGAAGGGCCTGGGTTCAGGCCCTGGGACAGTATGTTCTAAGTACCCTCACCAGATGTTGGGCCTTCTGTGGAGTACTGGAGCTGGAAGGGGGCTTTCCTGAACACATTGTAGGAGGGCAGGGGTGGGTCCTGGGATCCCTGACTGCCCCCTGTCCCCCATCAATGGGCACAGACTGACAGCCTTACCTGTCACCTCCTGCCCAAGGTGAGTGGCAGGCCTATTGCCACCCAGGCCCCAGAGGGTATAGGGCCATGGCTAGGACCACAGCTGGGGCAGAGACGTGGGTGGGACCAAAGCCATCTTCTCTCTTGGGCTTCCCAGCATGAAGGTGGGGAATTATGATGGGAAACTGAGGCTCAGCAAGCAGAGCTGAGCCCTGCCCCAGACAACTGCATCTTCCCTTCCCAGTTTTCTTGGTAACAGTTCTCTGGCCTTTGTAGGGAGCTATTGGTTATGATGAGATTATTTCGGTATTTGTATTTGAAGAAATAACCCAGATGTTTCTTTGCCAAACCTTTGAAACAGGGCCATTGGTTAATTTTTAATTAAGCCTTTATGCTAGTGAAGGTTTGTCTTTACAGGGCCAGGACATCCAGAGAGGTAGTGTTGCTGGGGGTAGGGGTGGGCGTGGGTGATGCCTCAGGGGAGGACACCATCTGTGACTATGACACAGGGAGCAGCCTTATACCCTGTGGGAACCCTGGGCGCAGCACATAGGCTACCTTGTCTGCCTGCTCCTGGTGACTCTGTCCCCCTGCCCTGAC
This sequence comes from Canis aureus, assembly GCF_053574225.1. Taxonomy (NCBI): domain Eukaryota; kingdom Metazoa; phylum Chordata; class Mammalia; order Carnivora; family Canidae; genus Canis; species Canis aureus. The sequence goes on along the minus strand of NC_135637.1, from coordinate 35,646,298 downwards.
TCCACTGCTCAGAGCATCCCCCACAATTGATGGGCAGGAGGAGTGATCCTCAGACAAGACCCCAGGTCTGAGAAGAATGGCCTTGGGCAGGGGGAAGGGGCTGGGTGGGAGTTGAGGAATGTTTGCTGTCGCCTTCCCTGAAGCTGATGGGGGGCTCTTCAGCCAGGCAGGGAAAGCTCTTGAGCTGGGCCTGGTTCTCCTGCTCACTCCTTTAGCAAATATTTTATCTGGTTTCTCCCACCATGAGATCCCCCACTGCCTTCAGGATACAAGCCATCCCTGGTCCCTGTGACACCAGCAGCCCCGCTCCTTGCTGCATCCACCTTCAGACTCAGCAGGCTCTGCCTGGGTGAGGGTCTCTGTGGACCCATTCCCAGCATCATTCTAGATACAGAGATGCCCGCAGCAAGGCAGCATTCTCCTGAGTCTTCAGGAGTCTGAGGCAGTCCTTCTCCTGACATTTCTCCAGTTTTTTGCAAAAATTGGCCTCACTGTAGAACTCATGCTTGAATTCCTCAGTGCAGCCCAGCATGGGAGCCATAGTACTCTGTTGGTCTGGATACTGTTTGCCAGCTGTTCATCCTTGCTTCCTTCTTGCAATGGAAATGGTTTGAATACCTGCCACCTGCCAGATGCTGTGCTGCCTGCCACTCAGCTCTGGTCTGGAATCTAGCAGGGGCCAAGGTGTTCGCTTTCCTCACCTGCCCCCACATTTGGTGCCATTTGTGGCAGCAAGGGAGGGTTTAGATGTGTTGCGTCATTTTGTCCATGCAGGGGCCTAAGAGCTGTTGACTGAACTTCACAGTGTGATCTTGGGCTCACAGGTTAATTTTCTACAACTTCTTTAAGTCCTGTTCTCTCTGAACGTATCTATGAAAAGTTTCTATTTCTGGCATGTGAAAGGTAGTCAGAAATGCATTGGTCATTTCAATGGGAATCCTGGTTTGGAGACTTAGAAACCTATGTGCTAACCATTTTAGGTTTGTCCTAGTTTATTCATATTCATTATTTTTTTAAAAAAAGGTATTCTGGAATCATTTATGTTGTTGATTCTCTCTTTTATAAATTGTCTGGGGATTACTCATGGGAGAGCTTTAGAAATAGGCAGAGAGAGGGGATCCCTGGGTAGCTCAGTGGTTTAGCCCCTGCCTTTGGCCCAGGATGTGGTCCTGGAGTCCCGGGATTGAGTCCCACATCGGGCTCCCTGCGTGGGGCCTGCTTCTCCCTCTGCCTGTGTCTCTGCCTCTCTCTCTCTGTGTCTCTCATGAATAAGTAAATAAAATCTTAAAAAAAAAAAAAAAAAAGAAATAAGCAGAGAGAAAACGGAGCTTGTTGCAAGGATGTTTTAGTGTTTTTCATTTAGCTCTGGTTCACTTGTATTCATAGTCATTCTTTATTAATAATGAAAGTATTTAAAGCTATGAATTTGCCTCTGAGTATAGTTTTGTCTATTTTCCCCCAGCTTTATTGAGGTATAATTGACAATAATATTGTGTGAGTTTAGCGTGATGATTTAGTACATAAACATTGCAGAGTGTTTACCACAGTAAGATTGGTTAACACATCCTTCATCTCCTATAAATTGCCATTCTTTTGTTGTTATGGTGAGAACATTAAACATAGCAACTTTTTTCAGAGCAACTTCTAAATATTCAATACAGTATTAATTATAGTCACCATGCTGTACATTAGATCCCTGGAACTTATCCATCTTTTTTTTTTAATATTTATTTATTTATTTATTATAGACATAGAGAGAGAGAGAGAGAGAGAGAGGCAGAGACACAGGCAGAGGGAGAAGCAGGCTCCATGCTGGGAGCCCGATGCGGGACTCGATCCCAGGACTCCAGGATCACACCCTGGGCCAAAGGCAGGCGCTAAACCCCTGAGCCATCCCCCAACTTATCCATCTTATAACTAAAAGTTTATCCCCTTTGACCACCATCTTCCCGTTTCCTCTACCCTTTGGCCCCTGGCAACCACCATTCTACAACCCATACATTTTTAAAAAATATTTTATTTATTTATTTGACAGAGAGAGCACAAGCAAGGAGAGCGGCAGATAAAGAGGGAGAGGGAGGAGCAGGGAGCCCTAAGTGGGGCATGATCCCAGGGTCTTGGGATCATGACCTGAGCTGAAGGCAGACCTCCAACAGACTGAGCCACACAGGCGCCCCCAACCCACCCATTTTTATGTATAATGTTTGAATGTATTTTTCACTGTTTCTAAATAGTCAACTCCATATGCTTAACTTTTTATTTTTTGCCTATTTATTTAAAAGAATGTTTTGCATATTCTAAGAGCAAAAAGATGACTCTTTTTAAGTTTTTATTTTTATTTGGTAAAATACACATAAAACTTACCATTGTAACCATTCTTAAACGTATGGTTCAGTATCATTAGGTATATTCACACTGTTGTGCAGCCAATCTGCAGAACTTTTTCATCTTGCAAAATGGACACTCTGTATCCGTTAATGGACATTAATGAACCTATTACCCCCTCTCCCTAGCCCCTGAAGCCACCATTTTACTTGGTCTTTCTGTGAATTTGATCATTTTAGATGACTCATAAAAGTGGAATAATCCAGTATTTGTCTTTTTATGACTGAATTATTTCACTTAGCATGATGTTCTCAGGATTCATCATGTTGTAGCATGTGTCAAAGTCTTCTTCCTTCTAAAGGTGGGGTAATAAATATTCCATTGATAATAATATTCCATGATCCAAAAGTGTATTACCACATTTTGTTTATCCATTTATCTATCAATAGGTACCTGAGTTGCTTCACCTTTTGCTATTGTGAATAATGCTATTATTAACATGGATGCAAGTATCTCTTCAAGACTGTCCTTTCAGTTCTTTTGGATGTATACCCAGGGGTGGAATTGCTTGATCATATGGTAATTCTATTTTTAATTTTTTGAGGAGCCACCATATTGATTTTCTTAGTGGCTATGCAATTTTACATCCCCACTAACTGTGCACAAGAGCTCCAATTTCTCTACATCCTTACCAAAACCTGTTATTTTGTGTTTTCAAGAGTAGCCATCTAATGGGTGTAAGGTGACATTTCACTGTGCTTTTGATTTGCATTTCCCTAACATTAGTAATATTGGGCATCTTTTCATATACTTCTTGGCCATTTAAAAAAATTTCTTCTTTGAAGAAATGTCTGGTCAAATATTTTCCCTGTTTTTTAACTGGGCTGTTTGGTTTTGTTGTTGTTAAGTTGTGGGAGTTCTCTATTCTGGATGTCAATCCCTTATCAGATGCATGATTTAAGAATCTTTCTGCCATTGGGATCCCTGGGTGGCGCAGCGGTTTGGCGCCTGCCTTTGGACCGGGGCGCGATCCGGGAGACCCTGGATCGAATCCCATGTTGGGCTCCCGGTGCATGGAGCCTGCTTCTCCCTCTGCCTGTGTCTCTGCCTCTCTCTCTGTGTGACTATCATAAATAAATTAAAAAAAAAAAAAAAAAGAATCTTTCTGCCATTATCTGCATTGCCTTTTTACTCTGTTGATTGTATCGTTTGAACAGAAGTTTTTAATTTTGGTATAGTTCAACTTTTCTATTCTTATTTTTGTTGCCTATGCTTTTGGCATTGTATCCATGAAATCATTGGCAAATCCAACATCACAAAGCTTTTCCCCTATGTTTTCTTCTAAGAGTTTTATGGTTTTAGGTCTTTGATGTTTAGATCTTTTTTTTTTTTTTTTTTTAAGATTTCATTTATTTATTCATGAGAGACACAGAGAGAGAGAGGCAGAGACACAGGCAGAGGGAGAAGCAGGCCCCACTGCAGAGAGCCCAATGTGGGACTCGATCCCCAGTCTCCAGGATCATGCCCTGGACCGAAGGCAGTGCTAAACCGCTCAGCCACCAGGGATCCCCTGATGTTTAGATCTTTGATGCATTTTTAATTTTTGTAAATGTTGTAATTTACAACATTTATACCTTTATTCTTTTCCATATGGATATCCAGTTTTCCTAGCACCATTTGTTGAAAAGATAGTTCTTTCCCCCATTGAATGGTCTTGACACTCTTGGAAAAAAATCAGCTGACCATATATACATGGAGATTTATTTCTATTCTATTCCATTGGTCTATGTGTCTGCCTTTATTCCTCGACCACAGTGTTTTGATTACTATAGATTTGTAATAAATTTTGAAATCAGAAAGTGTGAGACCTCTAACTTTGTTCTTTTTTATGATTGTTTTCACTGTTTAGGGTTGTTTGAGATTCCACATGGATTTTAGGATGGAGTTTTCTATTTCTGTAAAAAATGCTGTTGGGATTATTGGTAGATCACTTTGGGTAATAGTGATGTCATTACAATAGCAACTCTTCTGTTCCATAAGCATGAGGTATCTTTCCATTTATGTGGGTCATCTTTCATGCATCAAGGTTTTGTAGTTTTCAATGTAACAGTCTTTCTTTGCCTTAGTTAAGTTTACCCTTAAGTATTTTGTTTTTCTTGATGCTATTTTTTTTAAAGATTTTTATTTATTCATGATAGACACAGAGAGAGAGAAGCAGAGACATAGGCAGAGGGAGAAGCAGGCTCCATGCAGGAGGCCCGATGTGGGACTCGATCTGGGACTCCGGGGTCACACCCTGAGCCAAAGGCAGATGCTTAACCGCTGAGTCACTCAGGTGTCCCACTGTGTTTCTTGATGCTACTGTAACTGAAATCATTTTCTTAATTTCCTTTTTAGATTATTCATTGTGAGTGATTTCTGTTTATTGATTTTGTACCCTACAATTTTACTGATTTATCAGTTTGGAGGGTGTGTGTGTGTGTGTGTGTATGTGTGTAATGTTCAGGATTTTCTACATTTAAGATCATGTTATCTGCAAACATAATTTCATGTCTTCCCTTTCCATTTGGATACCTTTTATTTCTTTTTCTTGCCTTACTGATCTAAGTAAGATTTGTAATAGAAGAGGACTTGAACAGAAGTAGTGGCAAAAGCAGCATCCCAGCCTTATTCTTGATCTTAGAAGAAAAGCTTTATTAACTTTTTCATTATCAAGTATGATATAACCTGTGGTGTAAGTGCAATATGATGTGTAGCACATGTAGTATGATGTCAATTTTTGTGTATGGCCTTTATCATATGAAGGTAGTTCCTTTCTATTCTAATTTGTTTTGTGATTATATAATAAAAGAGTGTTGAATTTTGTCAAATGTATCATATGCATCAACTGAATGATCATTTTCTCTCATTGTTTTGTTAATATACAGGGTATTATGTTGATCGATTTTTTTTTTTTTTTTTTTTTTTTTTTTTTTTTTTTGCAGGCTCCATGCACCGGGAGCCTGATGTGGGATTCAATCCCGGGTCTCCAGGATCGCACCCTGGGCCAAAGGCAGGCGCCAAACCGCTGCGCCACCCGGGGATCCCTGTTGATCGATTTTTGTATGCTGAGCCATCCTTGCATTCAGGAATAAATCCCAGTGGGTTATGGCGTATAATTCTTTGATTATACTGCTGAATTCCTTTGATATACTGCTGAATGCTGGTGTTCTGTTGAAGATTTTTGCTTCAGTTTTTGTAAGGGATATTGGTCCATAGTTATATTTTATGGCTTTGGTATCAGGGTGATTTCAGCCTTGTAGAATGAGTTAGTAAGTGTTCCTTTCTTGTTGATTTTTGGGGGCAGTTTGAAGACTGATGTTAAGTCCTCTTTGAGTATTTGTCAGGATTCACCAGTGAAACCCTCTGGTCCTGGGCCTTCCTGGGAGGGTTTGGATTACTGATTCAATCTCCCTGCTAGTTTTAGGTCTGTTCAAGTTTTGTTTCTTCATGGGTCAGTTTTGGTAGATTGTGTGTTTTTAGGAGTTTGTTCATCTCATCTAGGTTATGTAATTTGTTGGTGTGTAATTATTTGTGGTATTCTCTTATAATCTTTTTATTTTAAAATATTATATGGAGGGATGACTGAGTGGCTCACTGGTTGAACGTCTGCCTTCGGCTCAAGTCATGATCCCGGGGTCCTGGGAATCTAGTCCCATGTCAGGCTCCCTGCAGGGAGCCTGCTTCTCCCTCTGTGTATGTCTCTGCCTCTTTTTCTATCTCTATCATGAATAAATAAGTAAAATCTTAAAAATAAAATACAGAGAAAAGGCATACTGAACATGAGAGTGGGGTGGTTTTTATTTTCATTTTTTTACATTTTTCAAGTTTATTTTTAAGCAAGTGAATTTGTAAAATTAAGGTAGCTAAACATGTTCCTTTGTTTTTCTTCTTTTTCTTTTTTGTTTTTGGTTTCACTGAGTATAATTGACAAATTTGTAAGCTATTTGATGTGTATGTCGTGATGATTGGATATATAAATACGTTATTAAAGGCTTCCTACCATCTAGTTAATGAACACATCCCTGATGTCATATTCTTATCTTTCATGAGTGTGTTTGTGTGTGTACGTGAGTCTGTGTTTAGTGTTTGGGTTTGTTGTTTTTTGGCTTGGTTGGACTTTGTGTTTTCATGGATTCATATGTAATCTGTTACACTCATCAGTCCACAGATCCACAGATATCCTGAGACAGTAAAAATACTCCCCACAGGCAGCGTGCAAAGGACTGCTAGGGACAGCTGAAGTCATCTTAAGGCACACAGCATATCAGGGCCTTGGTGGAAAATACATTTCAACCTCTCAGCAGTCCTTGTTCCCCAAGGCACATGGCCTGGAGCTTCTACTTATGGTGGGGTGACACCCAACTGAAATAACCCGATTAGCCTGGACTTCACTGGGCAGTCCAGGGCTCCCAGTGAGCCATGTTTGCTCCTTCCCAGGGAAAGATCCATCATGTGAATGGCAAATCATGACTCCGAAAATCCAGGAATTTCACCATGAAGTTTCCGTAAGGAGTTACAGAGCTAGGTTAACTTTTTTAAAGATCTTGAGTTAAGGAGGCCAGGCATCTTGTTTAACCAAGCTGTCAGCTATTCCTGGCTGTAAAAGAGTGTCTGCAATACAAGAGATGGTGAGTGGGCAACAGAGTGTACAGCTGACATCTGTGGATGGATGATGTCCAGCCCCTCCAGGATGTGGACAGCCTGGCCGAGCACGTGAGCCCGAACTTCAGCGCGCCTGGGAACATTTGCACAGTCAGCACGGCAGGCCAGGTGCTCCTCCTTCCCGCGCTGCAAGGCTGACCTCGAACATGTAGGAGACTGGGGGAAACAGCAGCCTACCAGGAGGGAACCATAAAATGCCAGGAATAGACACATCCACACTTTTCTGAGCTGGTTTTCTGGACAGAAAGCTTTGATTCCGGCTGTAGGCTGCCAAGCCAGCTGGAGACCTCCTCTCTTGAGGGCAGTTCCTGACTATTTGGTGGGGGCCGCTCTGCTCTTTGTTCCTCAGGGAATTCCTGTTAGGTGGAAGTTTCGTCCTGGGATGTATTGTCCACATCCCTGGTCTTCCCTCTGTCATCAACTTCTTGTCATTTTCTGCTGCTTTGGAAGGACTGGCCTGTTTGCTTTCTGCTCCCTCACTATGTGCAGGCATGCTGCCCTGCCCTGTCCTGTCCGCCCTGGCTTTCTTGAAATCTCCATGGGGGCCTCGTCGTTTATGATCACTCCTTCTCATCATCGGTGCTGTGGGCACCAGTTCATGTGCTGTGGGCAGTTTTATGCTGACTGGGTGCTTCTGTCCAGGGTCCATGGCTCAGACACCCTCACCTGTCACAGAGAGACTTTGATGTGGACCAGACACTGGGACCACTTGCAGACTGTGCTGTCATTGACAGGCTTGGCCTCAGAGGTCTTGTTGGGGAGCAGCCTTGCAGGTGTTCAGGACAGTAATGGGGTCTGCATGGGATGCCGACCCCTACCAGGAGCCACAATGACTAAGGAGGGCTAATCCTACCTTCCCCTCCTGCAACAAGGACCGGTCAGGACTTTCAGGTCACCCACCGCCTGTTTTCCCAGTGGGGCAGGTAAGGTCCCACAGGGCAGCTGTGGTGAGCCCAGTGGCAGCCACATGGCAGTGTGGACGAATGTGGGTGCATCGTGCATCCCTGTGGGTGTGTGTGTAACCCTGTGTGGCCGCCACATGTGCCTGCAGGTGAGTTTTAGGAGGTCCCCAAACAGTACACATGCCTTCTGCAGTATTCCTACCTCCTTGGGGCAGGGGCAGGACACACAGACAAGTCCCCCTCTTGGGACTTGGTATGTGTGTGTGTGGGGGGGTGGGGAGCAGAGGGGAAGCTGCACAGCCTAGTCTGTGCTGGGTGGGGGTGGGGCGGAGCCCCCTGCCCTTTCCCACTGAGTCATTTGCATATAAAAGGGGGGGAGTTTGTTACTGGCTGGAGGTTGGTGGTGTCTGAACCTGTTGCCATGGGCACTCCTGAGCTTCAAGAGCAGCTGAGCTGGCTCCCAGCCTGGAGAGGGGGTTAAGGAGCAGCAAGGCTGGTTGTCCAGCTAAGCCTCTGGGAGGGAAACGATGTTCCTGGGGGCCTGGGAGAAGCCTGAGCTGGCCATGGTCACCTGCTCGTTGACCCTCTGCAAGAGCATACTGGAGAGGCCCCCGCCCTTGGATGCTGTGGGCCTGGGGCGAGGCTGGAAGGGCCTGGAACCTCCCTTCCCGGGGCATGCTCTGCTCTCACCTCTGACACATCCGGAATCAGATGGCCACAGCCACCCTACCTCTGTCTGCGGCAGCCGGAGAGCCTTCCTGCCACCTGTGGTGCTGGTTGGCCCCGTCCCGGGTGCTGGCTGGGCTGTGGGTGCTGTGCCGGCAGAGCCCAGTGGAGTCTCCCGGCCTGAGTCCCCAGTGTGGTTCCCGAGGAGGGAGGGAACCCATGGCCAATTTCTACACACATCATCTCTTTCCCAGGGAACCTCCTCCTGGAGGCTGGGGACAATCCTGCTGAACCCCAGGCCCCATCTCCCGGGGTGGCAAGAACCTGGGCTGGGCTCTGTTGGGAGCCCCCTTGGCTATAGGCCGCACCACCTCCTCCCTCCCGGGACTTAGAGAAAAGTGACCTGGTGTTGCTGCTGAGGGTCCAATGCAGGCGCACTGGGGCCTGCCAGCGGCTGGCTGTGTGACCGCAGAGCAGGGAGGGTGAGTGAGGTGTGAGGGGCGCTGCCGTGTCACGGTTGGTCCCTTGGCAGCCTCCCCGGGACCTGCGCAGATCTGCCCACAATGGGACTGGTCTCTCCCGGGGCCAGGCCTGCCTCGTGCCGCTGCCCGGGCCGTGGCCTCCACCCCTGTGGCTTAGTTAGCAAAGCTGCTGTGGGTCAGACTGAGGTTGCTTGGGGAGGGCTTGTCCGGGCGGGGCGCCCAGCAGGCAGGGGCACTGCCAAGTGCCTGGTCAGCAGCCGGCAGGGTGGCGGGGACCCACGGGCTGGGGGTGGGGAGGGGCTCCAGGGCTGGGAGCCCGGCAGGGTGAGCCTCCCTGTGTGTGGAGCTGGGGCCCTGACAGGGCAGCCTTGCTGGGGGGCGGGGGAGAGTGCTCGGTGCCGGTTCGTCCCCAGGCCTGCACTGCCCTCAGGGTCTCATTTCCCTTCCCCTGCAGCCAGCCACACCACAGCCCTTTCCCTCTTATCCAGATCTGTGCTGAGGTCGCTGCCCCCGGCCTTCCCCCCCACCTGCTCCCCCGGCCACACCGCTGGGGAAGCTGCATTCTCCTCTGGGCAGGCCGGCAGAGACAGGACCCCCTGTAGCAGGGGAAACCAGGCCACAGAAGCAAGGGGCGTGAGCTGGGGTAGGCCTGGATGCCGTGTGTGGCCCCTCAGCAGACCTGGTGCCAGACTTGCTGTCATCCAACCTGTCTGCCTACCAAGGACTTCCTGTGCCCAGTTCCCATCAGGTAGCAGTTTTCCCCACTGCCAGTGCCTTTTCCTCTTACCGAGGCAAAGCATGTTCCTTGTCAAAATGATGGGAAAGACATGGAAAATCCCCCAGACTTCAGCAGACAGCTGTGGGGCTCATCCCAGGGACCCTTCTGTGGGCAGCTGGGGCAGGTGGCACTGGGGGGTGGGGGGCAGTCCCTGCTGCTAATCACCAGGCTCTCCCACCCTAGCTTCCTTGGCTCTGCAATCCAAGAGGGGGATGGCTGGGTTGAGGGGCCCTTCCTCACCCCCCAGAGGCTTACTGGCCACAGGCTCCTAGGGGCTGCACCTCCACTGCCCCTCAAAGGGGCTTTGTGCCACCACAAAGAGGCTCTGTCCCTCACAGAGAAGCCTGGGTGTTGCCATGGTGACAGAGGGGGCCAGGAAGAAGGGGGTCCACCGTCTTGGTGGGGGGAAAGGGCGTTCCTGGTGTGCACAGGCCAGTAGCCAGTGCGGGTGACTGCTACACTGGCCTTGCTGCAGCCCTTGGCCTGGCTAGACAGCTGCCCCAGCTCTGCTTTAGGGAGGCTGTCAGGAGCTGTCATGCAGCCCTTGGTCCCTTGGTAGGGGTTGAGCTCCCAGGCTCTAGTGCCAATCAGATCTGTCTGCTTCCGGTCCCAGCCTGGCTTTGAGCCTCAGCCCCCTCCTCGGGAATGCCTCGGTCCCTGTGCTCACCCCAGAGCGTGGCAGGGTGGGGCTCTGAGCCTGGGCCCTCATAACTACCCCAGCGTGCTGCTCTGCTGTCCTTCAGATGGGGTGGGGGGAGGGGGAATGTGAGCCTCTGCTGGAAGGGGAGCCACTCAGGGTACCTTGGTGGCACTAGTGTTGGAAGTAGCCAGCCACTGACCCCACACAGTGGGGTACTGTCGGGCTTGACCCCTCTCTTGTCCCCAGTTTCCAGTCTCACGACCAGGGTGGAATGAGTGGGCTGCTAGTGCAAGCAAATAGGGCACTGTGACTGCCAGCTCTCACCCTTCCCATCTGGAGCCCCATGGCTCCCCAGCCCTGGGGCCTTGGGCCTTTGGGTACCCCTGGACTGGTTGCTACAGGGATCTTCGAGGAGGTGGATCCTCACTGCCCATACCCCACACTTGGAGCCTGTAGGGTATTGCCCTTGGGCTGTGGCTGCAGCCGGAATCTGGGTCAGGTGCAGGAGGGACAGCAAGGGGGCTGCCCTGAATCCCAGCCTGGGGCCAGGGGGAGAGCTGTCCATCCCTATGCCATGAGTTCTGATAGAGAGCAGTTCTCAGGGAGCCCAGGAGACTTAGGGAGGGTCACAGTCAGCACAGGGAGCAAGTGTCTGTGACCTGCCCCAACGGAAGTCTCAGGCCACCCGTTTAGGTGCCTCTGGTGGGGGCCCCAGAGGCTCAGGCCTCCCACCGAGCTGGGATCTTCCCCCGTCTCTGCCTGTGCTCCTGCCAGAGTGAGGCCTGTCTCTGCCATGTCCAGCCTGCAGTCACTCTCAGACCTCAGGCTTCCTGGCCCCCCACCAGTGTTCCTGCCTTGACGTGACCCTGAGCCTCCTACATCAGTACCGCCATGGGCCCTGTTCCTTCTGGACCTTCTGCCCAGTGGCCCCCCTGTCCTGGGGCTAAGTAGTGCTGCCTTGGACCTGGCCTGCACTTGGCCTAGGGCACCCCATTGGCACCAGTGAAGAGCCCCCCAGACTCTTCTTCCTGAGTATGCAAGTTGTCCTCCATATGATCGTCAGATGGGTGTCTGTGTGGACAATGGGGCCATCTGTCCACCCCCTTCATCCCTAGCATGTTGGCTGATCCCTTGCAACAGGGGTGCCTCCTCTGCTGGAGAAATCCAGTTTCTAAGCTGAATCCAGTTGTGGCTCTGCGGGCTCCCTGAAGGTCCCTGTGCCTCCTCGGCCCGCGAGTGGCACACCCAGGCCCCTGGGGAGCTGAATTCCCAGCCGCCTCCTTCAGTTGCCCGCCGGCTGGGGCAGGAGGCTGCTTTTCTGTCTCTTCCTTACCTTCAGTTGGAGCAGAAATTCAGCTCGTCCCTGAACACTGGCGACACTGGTGGGCACAGAAGTGCCACCCGGGTGCCTCGGCTACCTGAGACGCGTCTCCTTGTAGTCTTTTCTTGGGGCGTGGGCACACTTGATGGTTTCCACGCTTGTTGTTTGCATCTTCTGTCTGTGGCCACATCCCTTGTTTGTAGCCTTTACTCCCTTGGAGTTGGGGTTCTGGTTTGTCCTTATTGATTTGCAAGCATACTTTCTAGATGAAGGGTGTCACTTTGCTGCTGGATGTTACGAAGACCTGATGCCATGTGTCGATTGTCTTTTGGTTGTCTTTTTATCTTTTTCTCCCACTTTCTATTATGGAAAATTGCAAATGCGCAGAAGTAGAGGGGCTAGAGTGTGCCCCTCACCAGCGTCTGCAGTGAAGTCAAGATCTAGAAGTAAAGTCACTGCCTGGCTTCTGTTGAAACGCTCACTGTGTACGTAACTATAAATGGTGTCATTTTAAAAGCCAAAACCAAAACACCATAACAACAGTCCATGACGCTGTTTTGGGGGGATGTACAGAAATGCTTCGTCCTCACAAAATTGAGCTGGTCTGTCTTTCCTTGGCAGTTTGTCTCACTGCTTTGAGGTTAAGAACAGCCTCCTCCTGCCCAGACACCCCAGGCCCTACGCTGACTTCCGAGCAGCACTGTGGTTCTGGCAGGGATGAACAGACAGGGACTCCACCCTGTGTGAACTCCCCAGCCCAGGCCTCCTGCTCCGGCCTTGGCTCAGTGCCCTTCCTTGTGAGCTGGCCAGAAGCTATCCCTGCAGCTGTGGGTACCATCTGACCACAGGAGGGGTGACAGAGTAAATATGGGCCCCCATGAGGCCTGGTGGGCAGTGCTGGGAGCAGGTTTCCGTGCTGGCAGTGTTGAGGGTGGGGGACGTGATGCCCTCCCAGGCAAAGCGGGCTTTGGACCACTAGGCCAGGGTTCTGCTTCTCCAGATGGCCAGGGGTGGGGGTAGAATTTGGGATGGGAGGGCTGGCCATTTCAACCAGTGGCCAGTCCTCTCTCCCCTCTTGGGGGACAACTGGCAGTGTGCCGACAGATGGCCAGCGAGGAGTCGGGACTGGAGCCCGGGCCTCCTCCCTGCCTCCCCCTGCCGGCCTGACCCTTAGGAAATTCCTCTAATTCCTCAACCCAGATTGGACTCAGGCCCCATAATTTGATTTTCTGGAGCAGGGTTTGGCTGGACTCCTTGTGAGGAAGAATGTCTGGGTCAGCAGGAAGACGTCAAATGTGGGTTTAGGTTTCGGAGGAAGGATCGGCGTCTCCCCCTAACTCCTCTGATGGTGCCTGTTTTCCGGATGGAAAATGCTCAAGGTCCATGCTGCCTCTGCCCAGCAGTGCTTCAGAGCCTTGACCTTACCCACCTGTCCACCCACTCACCCATCTACCCACACCTACTTGCTCATTCCCCTGCCCATCTGACTCTCCACCCACCTCTCACCACCACCGCCCCCTCACACAACCACCTACTCCCCCTCCTGTCCGCCCGTCCATTCACTGGTTCATTCATTTCCACTTCCATCAGCCTCCTGTCATTCCGTTCCTCCATCCACTCAGCAGTCTGTCTACCTGGGGTCACTCCTGGGATGTGCAGGCTCACTACCTTCATTCCTGCCTGGGACAGGTGAGGCTGGCTCTGCGTTGCACGTTCGTTCCCGTCTGCTTGCTAAGTCCACTCCACGAGTGGACAGGCGATTGGGCATGGGGAGAAGCAGCCTGCACCAGGCACTGCAAAGCCAGTGGCCGGGATCTGGGTGAGAGTGAGGTGTCTGCCTGACAGGCCGTGAGGGGCCCCTGCCAGGTGACTGGAAGCTGCAATGACACTGGCCAGAGAGGAGATCAAGGGGCAGCTGAGACCCAAGCAAGCACCCGCTTTCCTGCCTGTCTCAGGCCCTCGTAGTCTGGTGCCCCCTCTCCCCAGAATTGGGCCTCTCCCTGATGCCCCTTTGGGGATGAAGCCTTTAAAGTCTCATGGTTGATCTTAAAAATTCATTACAACTTGCTTTCCATGTCATCACACATTTATTGTTTTCATATAAAAATAGCATTTTTGACTTAGCATCCGCAAAGAGCTGCCTTCTGGAGCGGTGTGGTCTGGCTCACCTGTACCCACACGTGCTCGGACCCCAGAAGGCCACCATGTCAGGGGAGCAGGCTTAGGTCTTCCCTGCTTCCTAGATATGCCCCCAGCCAGCAGCCCGCCTCTTGCATACCCCAGGGCTGCCGTCAAGGCCACCAAGGTGAGGAGGCTGTGGACTACAGGCCAACAGAGGGGTGCACCCTTGGGCTGGGGCAGAGAACATGGGCCCTAGCCCCAGAGTCTCTGCTCTTTGTGGAGGCTGCAGGGTACTCTTCTTCCAAGCTGGCTGGCATTTGGGGGCGTCTCCTAGGAGACACATAGTTATTTAGCTCCAACTGAGAGAACTGGGCAATGGGAAGGTCATGGTGGGGTTTGGCTACCTTCTCACGGTAGCTGTTGATTTCTGGACCCCTGGCTGGCCCCCAGCCTGGGCAAGTGGGCCCCCTCTGCAGGAGGCTCCTTGGGCCCCAGAGCTGGAACGCACTGGAGGGCCCAGGGCAGGGAAGCTAGTGCTGCCCCTCGTCCCCCACTGTCCTCAAGGTCTGCAGCCTGGGCCTGGTCCTATTAGGAGCAGGGAATAGCAGCCTGAGGTCAGTCAGGAACCCATATCTCAGCACAAGGAAGGAGGAAAGGCACATCCTCGGCATGAGGCCCCCAGATGTCCTGATCACCACCTCCCAGGGCCTTGAGACCCATGCTGCCACCACGGGCTCCAGGGACCTGGCTCCACCCCCTGGTGCACCTTGCCTGCCCTCCAGTGAGGAAGACCCCACCATGCCTACGTGGGGCCACCAGATTCAGTCCATCCATGCTCAAGGCCAGTGTCTAGGTGGCACCAAGGGTTGGGCAGTGTGCATCTGGGACCCGTACCCAGGCAGCAGTGGGTGAGCGCAGGAGGCTGTGTTCCCACAGCCGTGGACATGCCATGCTGTTTGTCCTTTATTCCCTGCTGGCCAGAGAAGCCAGCCTCTACCTCACTTTCCTCCTCTCCTCCCCCATGATGGCCACCGCCTCTCCTGGCCTGACAGGCTGATTTTGCTGCCCCTCTGCTAGGTCATATTGACAGTTTTATTTGTGTGACAGGTGCTGGGGAAGTGAGGCTTGGCTCCTGGGACCTGTGCTGGCCTCTTCCCGGAGCCTGGCCTTGGTTCCCCCAGCTTCACAGGGGGCTGGGCTCCATGGTGTCATCTTCATGTACACCCGTGCCCGCCAACCCTGTCCCTGGCTCAGCTGGTACCAGTGGCCAAGCCCAGCACCGACCCCTCCTTTCTAGGGCTCTGTTCTTGCAGCTGCCCCTCCTGGGCCAGTGAGCAGCAGAGCTGGCCCTCCAGGGGTGTTGCCCACTATGCTGTGTCCTGTGTTGTACAGGGCCACGGGGGCCAACAGCGTCAGCCACCACTGGCTGGCATGGGCTGGGCCAGGAGGAGGCCCCGAGCAGTTCTGGGCATCACACCACACCCCGAATGCCTTAGCAGTGTGGCCACATGGGCTGCACCCTGCCTGCTGGCCAGCTGCTATGCACAGGTCTATGCTCCATATCCTTCTCCTGCTTCTTGCTCATGAAGAACAAAAATGGTGGGCAGCCAGGGAGTAAGCAGCGAGGAGAGTGCTGGCTTGTGGTTGCAGCTGCCAAGCCCCTGCTGCCACCACCCACCACCCTGGGGCCCTCAGGGGCAGCACTGGGCAGGGGCCCGGGCAGGCCTGACCCTCCCCACAGACTGGGCCTCAGATGCCTGGGACCCTGCCCTCCACCTTCCCTCCAGATGTGAGGCCCATGGGCCACTTCTGGGTACAGAATCTCAACCAGGCTGCACTTGGTGTTCACTCTGCTGTGTAGGTAGATAGCACCCTTGTTCCCAGGCAGTGTGGCTGTGAGTGGAGGCCCGACTGCTAGTCTGCAGGCCAGTGTCATCCCCTCACCTGCTTAGGCCTCCCACCCACCTGGCGGCTGTGGAGTGGCTTCTCTCTCCCTGCCCACTGGTGCATCAACTCCACCACATAAGCTGTATGGCTTGCACACTTTCTCTGGTCCCAGGCATCTGCCTCAGTGAGCTGGGCCTGTGTTGGCCCCATGCTGGGATGAACTGGCATGTGCTGTGGGCAGCAGAGGGCCTGGGACGTCTGAAAGGTGGTCACGCCAGTTCTTCCTACCCTTCCCTTCCCAAAGGGCTCCAGGACGCCCACGGTTAGTGGTTCCGCTGGACCTGGCAGGAAGCAGGGCCTCCCGGCTCAGAGCCCCACACTCCATAGGGAGGGAGCCGGCTGCTTCCGGCTAGCCTTGGATTAATGGCTTTTAATTTAGAATTTAATCAATGCGGCCTCTCTCTGGAGAGCTGGATGCTCTGGTCTGGGAGTGAGTCGTATGATCTGTGGGTGGGGTGGGCATGGGGCCTATGATGGCCTCTTCAAGCCTGTGCCCCGGCCCCACCCTGACCTTGCTCTGCTTTGCCTGCAGCCTGTTGGCATCCTGGTCATGGAGGACTGCAACGTGCACTCGGCTGCCAGCATCCTGGCCTCAGTGAAAGAACAGGAGGCCCGCTTTGAGCGACTGACCCGAGCTCTGGAGCAGGAGCGGCGCCATGTTGCCCTGCAGTTGGAACGTGCCCAGCAGCCTGGTATGGGCAGTGGTGGTGTGGGCAGTGGGCAGCCCCTGCCAATGGCCTGGCAACAGCTGGTCCTGCAGGTAATACCCCAGTGACTCATCCGGAAGGGTGAAAATGGCCAAGTAGGGAAACAATCCAGGGGCCTTGGTGGACCACAAGCCAGTATTGAAGGCTTATGGCAAGATATCCTGGAACCCCTGAGGGGAGGAAAGTGGGATCCCAAGGGAGCTGGAAGTCTCACTTGAGTGTGCAGGACACCCTGTGATGAATGGGCAGGACACAGCCCAACCCTCAGAATGGCACCCTCCACTCAAGTGAGTCCTCAGAGCTCAGGTAGCTGGGCAAGGTGTGTTCGGGCAGCTGTCACCCCGGTGACACTGAGAGTTTTGCCAGCTGTGGAGTCTCCTTGCTATGGTATCCTCCTTTGTCACATGTGTCAGTGAGTCAGGCCTACGGAAGGCTTGAGCAAGGGCCTGGGCTCTGCCCATAGCTCAGAGGGTGACCTAGAAGCCTCAGTTTCTCCACTGGCCAATACCCTTAAACTGAGCCCAGGCCCCTCTGCTCAGCCCCAGGAGTCTGCTCTCTGGCCAGGCCCTGAGCACTCTAAAGTCAGGAGGAAGGTTGCCTGGACCCCTCCCTCCAGTGTGGATGGGGCACAGGACCACCTGGTTTATGGGGTGGCAGGGGCAGAACAAGAAAACATGGGAGGCCTGGAGTTTGGTGTGATTTTTGAGTTCCTATTACTGACTGAGGCACAGGGCAGAGGATAGAGCTGTCCCAGGATCCAGGAGAAGGAGGGCTCTGGCCCACCCTGCAGGCCTCCCACTGTTACTGCTCCCCCCGCCCCTTAAGGCCTAGGGGGCAGAGGCCTATGGAGTCCCCAGGTTCTGCACAGAGTGACCTTAGAGGGAGCAAGGCATTGGTCTCGGTTGAGACTGACCCTGTTGGGCTAGCTTCACCTAGCCAAGGCATGTGGGGCTCAGAAGCAGTAGCCCACGTCAGGTCGGGGGAGTTGGTGAGTGACCTCTACCCCCAGAGCCTTGATGGTCTCATCTGCCAGTGGGCAATCCACACACACAACCCAGCACACTATACAATCAGAACCGAAGTCGTGTCTCCAGAGGGCCAAGACCTACCAGCAGCCCCCACCACTGGGGAGCTGTCTCTCTAAGCCTCTGGTGCTGAGGTGGGCCACAGAGCCAGTCCACAGGAGGCCAGGACTGAGGCAGCGTAGGCCTAGATGCAAGAGCCACCCCCTAACCCCCTGGATATTAGGCACTCCAGAGGGTGAGGCCTGTGCCCCCAGATGTGGCAGGGAGTGGAACAGCCCGGCTGGGCCACATGCGGACAGTGGCAGTCAATGACCTCGAGGCCATCCTTCAGGCGCCAGGCCCTCTATCTAGCCCTCCCAGGCCCGAAAGGGCTGTAGCCTCCAGCCCAGAGGGCGCCGCTGAGGGTCAGTGCCCCTAGAGAAAGATGTTCCCATAGCCTAGAGCTGCCCTGGCCTCCTGGGGGCCATGGATTAAAGACCTCTGGCTACCACCTCTCCCCGCCCACTGCCCTCCTGGCCTGCCCTTGGTTTTCTGTCTCTTGGGAGGAGATGGTTTTCTCAGGGTGAGATCGGAAAGAGCATGTTCCCAGGGCTGTGGCTGGACCGGAGGGCTGATGGGGACATTGTGGGAGGCGGGGCCCCATCCGCTAGCCAGGCCTAGCAGCCCGATGCCAAAACTGCTTCCCAGATTGGTCTCAGCAGGAGATGCCTAGTGTCCTACCTGCTGAGCCCCAGGGCTGCCTGGAGCTGGTCCTTGGGGTCAGAGCTGGGGTCTGTGAAGCTCAGGGCCAGTAGCAAGGCAGGTTGCTGGGGCTGAAGGGTCAAGAGGCCAGGAGCTAGTGTTGTGCTCCTTGTCCTGGCCACATGCCTTTAATCCTTCAGCAGGAAGAGCTCTCTGTTCCAGCACCTGACTGGAGTAGAGCCAACCCTCAAGCAGTGTGTGTTTGTGTGTGTGGAAGGGCAGTTGGGACACCTTTAGGGACCTCGTCAGCCCCGGGTTAGGCCAAGGTGGGTTTGTGCCTGGGGCACTAGCAGCAGGTGAAATCTGGGAGAAGGCAGAAGCAGCTGAAACGTAAGTCCCTCAGGGCCGCAGTCTAGTCCTCCTGCTGCTGCTTCTGTCCCAGATGGCTCCCTGTGGGGCTGCTATGGATGGAAGATACAGGGGCCAGTGGTCAGGGTGCAGGTGGGGAAATGGAGGCTCAGTGTGCAGGTGGAGAAATGGAGGCTCGGAGGGACATGCAGTGGATACCCAGAGTGCTTGAGCATTCGGGGGGCATGGCTTAGGTACATGGCATGTCCAGGAAGAAGGATTTTCTGAGTGAGGTCTGAGGCAAAGCAGGAGGGGGGCAGGAAGCCCAGGCCCTGCCCTCCTTTCTTGCCAGACCCATGGAACCTCCTTGCACTGGCCCTTGCCCTTATTCATCTTAGAGCCTAGTTACCTTATTGGTGATACAAGAGCCATTGGCTTACCTTTATGGGGTATGACCCAAGAGGGCCCCAGTCCAGCACAGCCCAGCCTTTCTGGGTCTGTGTTTGTATCCAGCAGAGCCGGACTCCCCAGGGTGTGGCTGTACCTTCATGCCAGGCTAGGGTGCCACCCTGGTTTGGAGAAGTCCTGATGAACCAGCTGCTCCGATACCACCACCACCCCACCCGAACCCACCACTTTGCAGTGGATCAAAAGCATGGAAGAGAGAGGGCCTGAGGCCCGCTTGGCCTTAGGAGTTTTCACCCCGGGTCATCCAACTGCTGAGCCCTCCCCATGCACCATTTGATCTGCTCTGACACCCCTCAGAGGGTGGGGGAAACCCTGGACTTCTGGGTCTTGATGGGGAGAACCCAAGACAAAGTAGATCAATGCCAGGTCCATCTGGCAGGCCCCTACTGAGCTCAGTGGAGACACTTGGGGGGCCCTGCTGGGGTCTGGGCAAGGGCCTGGGGCGGTCAGACCTGGGAGACCTGAGCGACCTCGCCGCGCTGACATCGCTGTAACACTGATCAGCGGTGGCGGGGGGGGGGGGGCCCTTACCGAGTCGGGATGAGCAGCCTACCCAAGAGGACAGGACGGCCGCCCTGGCCCGCTCGGCCAGAACTCAGTTTCCCTAGCTGTGCAGGGGGAGGGGCCTGTGAGCTCTGTTCCTGGAGGCTAAACGAGGCCTGGGCAGCGCCCAGCGGGAAGATGTCACCCCCGCAGGGGACGCGGAGGGACGGGGGTTAGGGGCGACCCCGGCCCCGCCCGGCCGCCGAGCTGCACCCCGCGCAGGTGGGGGGCGGGACCTCGCCCGGCCCCGCCCCCGGCCCGCGCCCCGCCCGCCCCGCCTGGGCGCGGCCCCGCTCCATTGGCTGCTCGCCGTGGCCGCCGCCAGATCCGCCCCCGCGGGGAGCGAGTCCGCCGAGCCCGAGCCCGCACGGCCGAGGCGCCGGAGCCGAGCCCGGGTCAGCCGCCGCCGCCGCCGCCGCCGCCCCTCCTACCGGCCCGCGCCCCCCGAGCCCGGCCCGATGCCGGCCGAACTCAGACAGGTCGGAGGAACTTGGTGCCGGGCGCGGGGGCGCGGTCCCGGGGGCGCGGCGGCGGGGGGCGGGGGGCGGGGCGCCGGCCTTCCCGGAGGACCCGCTTTTGTTCCGTGGAGCCGCCGGCCGGAGGCGGCTATTGTCTGCGCTGCGGGCCGGCGCGTTCGGCCCCGGGGCGGGCGGGGCGGCGGAGTGAGCGCGCCGCCCGGGGGGTGTGCAAGGCGCGGGGCGGGGCGGCGGGGTCTCTGGGGACCGGGCGCGGGCGCCCCGGGGCGGTGCGGTTCCACGCCGGGAGGCGAGGCCGGGACCGGGGGGAGGGCACCCCAGGGCATCGCCCGGGACAGGTGCCTGGTCGGGCCTTCCTGAGCAGCCCCTCCGTGCAGGAGGGATGCCGAGTCCCGAGGGGGCAGCGGGGTTGGGCCTCCGGCTCCCCGGAGCCTGGGGGGGCTCTCCTCCCCTCCACACTCCAAGCGCGGGCTCCGACTCTGGGGACCTGCGAAGAAGCTTCCGGAGCTTTAATGGGAGCCCTGTGTGCCCGGCGGCGCACGTGAGGGGAGGGGTGGAGGAGGGCCCTGCCCACGTGCGGAGGCGGGAGGGGTCTCCGAGGAGAGCCCCGGCAGTCAGCCTCCTTGTGCGGGGAGGGGAGGAGCCGGAGCGAGGCCTGCGGGCGGCCAGCACCTCGTGCTCAGAGGGCTTAGGGTCCAGTAACAGTCAGGGACACTGAGGCAGACTGGAGAAGCAACTGCCCCAGGCCCCTTGTGATTATTGGGGTCCAGGTCACCCCTCCCCTACCCCTAGGAGCTGGGTTTCTGTCTGCTGTCCATCTCTGGTACTGCCCGGAGGCTCAGGCCACTGACTGCCCCAGAGAGGGAGGGGTCAGCTGCGGGGAGTTGGGGCCTCTTTGTAGCTGATGGATGCTGGCTGGGCTTGGAGAAACTGGGGTGGGTGACAGCCAGCCCTGCTGTCCCCTGCAACCTTGCTTCACCAGTCTGCTGCGCTTGCACTGCCCGTAGGTCTCTTGACCACTCCATGTGGACTGCAAGCCCTGGCAGGTGGATCGCTGCTCTGGAGGGGTGCGCTCGCATCTGCCTGGGCTGGATAGAGGCTGTGGGCATCAAGAGAGGTGCATCTGTGGTGGCCGAGGGCTTGCTCTCTGGTGAGAGATGCCAGCCTGGATTGTCCTGGACTCTATCTGGGACAGCTGTGCTGGGAGGGGACACGTTTGTTCCCTCACCCCTCCATTCATTCTTTCAGTGCCCGCTGTCTTGTGTCCGCTATGGGTCAGGACTGGGGATCATGGGAGCCAGGTGTGGGATCCCACCATAACCCATTCCCTATCTGTGAGGCGGGACCATGGACAGGGTGGGGTACCTGTCTTGAGGTTTGTTCTCCATGGTACACACCACGGGTGCTCATCGTTCAAGTGCAGTGGGTGAGATAGAGCCATGCGTCTGGGACTCCAGTCCAGCCCCCCTCCCTCATTGTGACTTGGCTTGTTTCCCTGTCCCCTCCCTCTACCGTTCGCCCACATACCTCCTAGGTTGCTGTGGTCTTTTGCCTAGGTGGCGGCCCCTTTGTCTGTTGGCTCACATCTTGTGTTTTACTCCCCACGGCTGGCACTCTCCTACTTGTTCTATGGCCTTGATATGCTGGGTGCTTTCTGTTTCCTCATGAGGAAGCTGAGCCCCAGGTGTGTGACAGGGCCAAGGGCCCTCCCACTGTGCCCAGCTCTGTGCCTCTGGGGACCCTCTTAAGAGCAGTGGTGGCTGGCTGGGTTTATCTCTCTTTAGTTTATCTAAACTGGCCACTCTGGCCCCTGGCTCAGAGTCTTGGGCCAGGCCCCGCCCCCAAGTTCAAGGCAACTCATGGGAAACCCCAGGTCTGGACAGCAGCCCCACTCTGGGCAGGCCTGTAGACCCTGGATTGGGTAGACCATGGATGGGAGTGTCAGGGGACAGTTTGGGCCATGGCGGTAGGTGATGGGAGGCAGCTTGGTGGTCCCAGGAAGAGGGACAAGAATGAAGCTAGGGCTGGGGAAGGGTGACAAGAGACAGTTGACGGAATTTGGCAAGATTTGGGATATAAAGGACTAGGGGTTGTGTGTCCATGCTGGTGTTCATGTCTGGGGTGCATGGGGGAGTCTGAGCCTCAGGGCCAGGAGTCTCTGGGCTGTGCCACCCTGGGTGGATGGACATGCAGCTCTGAGCAGGCTCTTGAGTTCAGATGAGGATGCAGGCACCCTGGTCAGCTGCCTTTACTGAGTGCTGTGTGCTGGTCACCAGTCCATAGTCCCACCTCAACACCCCATGGATTCTGCAGAGGCCTAAAGCACGGGTTGACCTTGGGCCTTTCCCTGATTCCCCAGTCTGCCACCAGCACTGAGGCCCCCAGAGTGGGTGGTTGGCTGAGAGTCTGGACACAGGGGTAGAAGACAGGAGGAGATGATGGGGGTGGGTTAGCAAGTGCAAGTCCCTCTGGGGGCAGCAGGCACTGTGCACTGGGGGCTGTTAGGACAGCATGCAGATGGACGTGCTTGGGCCTGTGGGCCAGGCTGGGTGCTCACACATGCGTGTCTGTGTGCATCTGTCCCTGTTGGGTCTATGCACGCACGTCCAGGTCCTTATCTGCATGTGTGCCCAGGCGTGTGTTAACGGGGGCCGGGCCTTCCTGTGATCACCGGCTGACTCACGCTCCCGCCTGCCCGCCCGCCTGGGTGAAGTCATCGCCTGTTTTTAGCTCCCTGAGGTCATTTGCCAGTGGGGGCTCTCGGGGCCTCAGGATCCCACTACCAGGCTGTCTGGGCTGGGTATTAGTGGGCGATGCTGCAGGGTTGCCAGGCTTTGCTGGAGGGGCCCTGGCTCCTCTGGACCCCCATTCCTTCGTCCCCCCTACTGCACTGTGGCAGACTGTCATCACAGGCTAGAGTGAGAATAAACTGAACCTCAGAGTGTCATTGAGGTCTGAGGTGTGCTTACTCCTCTCCTCCCTCACCCCGCCCCCCAGCCAAGGAGCTGGAGGCTCTTCTCTGAGAGCACTGATGTATGCGGGTCTACTCGAGGGGCAGATCCTCCTGGATGCTCCGGTCCCCTCTTGGGTCCACTCTTGTCAGTCTTGCCCCTTGCCCCTCCCCTTCACCTGCAGCCCCTGGGGTGTGGCCTGAAGCCTGCCAAGGCCCAGCAGCAGAGAGAGAGCTCAGCGCCTGCCACGGTTTGCTCCCACAGTTGCCAAATACAAAACTCCCTGAGCTTTCGGCTCCAGAACTGTCCTGGCCTCCAGGGCCCTCAGAGAAGAGCCTGGTAGCATGTCCCTATTCAGGGTCTCCGTTAACTTCACTTTCTCAGGGAACGTCATGCCTCCTACCTGGCCATGTCCCCACCAGGCATTCCACCTGTGGCCCCAAACTGAGTGGCGATGGCGCCTGCAGAGTAAGGTATAGCTCAGTGGCCTCACAGAGCCACCTTCTCTGTGAAGGCCTGGATTCCCCGTTAGTGGTCTCTGAAGTCTCAGTTAATCCTCTTTCTCTGTTAGGCCTCAGTTTCCCTTTTTATGAAATCACATACAGTTGTCTTCTGGGGACAGAGGCTGTATTCTGTGACTTCCTTCCTGTGTCACCAGAGCCCGGGGGATACACTTGTCCTAACATGGTGCAGGTCTCTCCTTGGACCCCTGGAGTGTTTGCAGGGGCCGAGAATTTCAGGACTATGAGTAATCAGGGGCTTTAGCATTTTTTCAGGACAGGACCCCAAGCTGAGGAGACTTCACATCCTGAGGAGGACCTCAGGAAGCAGGCCCTAGGGCAGCTCTGGGCACCTAGCCTTGCACACTGCCTGGGCCTGGGGCTGGGAGCAGAGTAGGGCTCTGGTGGCAGGCAGATATGGGTATGGCCTTCCTTGGGCCTCAGCTCTGTTTCTTTGTAGGGCCTCAGAGGGCTGGGGCCCAGCTAGGGACCCATTCCTCAAGGCACAGCATCTGGGCCACAGAACAGGGCCTGTCCTCCTGCTGACCTGGCCCCTGCTGCCCAGGAATGTGCTCCGCTTGCCTGCCCACTGCAGCTTGAGTTTCAGCTCCTACCCATCCTAGCCAGATGCTGATCCTGAGACGTTGGTGTGGTGCAGGGCCCCATGCAGTCAGAGGCCTGGGGGTACATGGCCTTTGGTTCTCAGACCCCTTTGCCAATCAGCACAGCAGGGGTCTGTTCAGCTCTGCTGTGGGCTGGCCTGTCCTCTTTTTATTTTATTTTTTATTTTTTAAATTATTTATTTATTTATTTATTTTTTGGCCTGTCCTCTTTAAACCTCCGGTCCCTACTCTAAGTCTGCCATAGGCTTATGGGCCTTAAAAGGGCCTCTGTCCAGAGCTGTCTTGCCTAGAACTCCACCATGGTCATCCCCTGCAGGGGTGAAGGTGGGGGAGGGGTGCTGCAGGTTGGGGAGACCTACAGAGGTATGTGAGGAGGGGGCACCAGAGTCCCTGTCGAAGACTAACCTGGCACACCTGGTCTGAATTCCCCATCTCTGGGCTCTGGTAAGACAACCAGCGTCTCAATGGGGAGCACCAAACACTGGCCCAGATGAGGCAGGGCCAAGCTGTGCCCACTCACCACCCCTGGAGTGTCCAGGCCGGAAGGAGCACGGGTATTTTGAGCATTCTGGGAACTGGGTATTTCTGTCCCACGAGGGCGTCTAGCTGGCCTTGGGGACAGTGGGGGCCTGGTGTTGCCCTGGGGAGTCAGCGAGCAGTACTGAGACTGTTTTCCCAAGGCGTCTGCACTCAAGGTTTCTTGGATGGGGCAGGGACAAGGCCCAGGACACGGGAGGGCCCACTCAGGGGTGGTGAGCCATGTCAGGGTCAGGAGCTCAACCTGCAGGTCCTACCAACCTCCTGGGGCCACCAGGAGCCTATAGCAACCGACCGAGCTTTGCAGCTCAGACAGGGCTGCCCAGGACTGCACGCTGGGGTCAGGGGCTTTATCTGCCAGCTTAGCCCAAGGAGGCCCCAGGATTGGGGGAGGTGACCCCCCTTGGAGCCCCCCATGGGTTAGGGCAACAGAGCCAGTCAGCCCTGTGGTGTTCAGGGTGCTGTCTTCACCAGCTGGGGCTGAGACAGGCCCTGGGGTCCATGGGTTCCAGGGGTGGGAGGAAGGCACTCCTGGCATCTAGGCCGGCACAAGTATCTGCACTCCAGGGCCAGGCGAGCTGTGGGTCCTTCCACTGACGCCCATCCCCCTGTTGCCAGGAGCAGAGCCCGGGCAGCCAGGCCTCACTGGCCACCATGCCAGAGGCACCCGAGGTGCTGGAGGAGACAGTGACAGTAGAGGAGGACCCTGGCACACCTACCTCCCACGTGTCCATCGTCACATCGGAAGATGGCACTACCCGGCGCACCGAGACCAAGGTACGGCCAGACCGAGGCAGTGGGCAAGTAGGCTGTGCAGCCGCAGTTCTATTATGAGAGTGGCCTCCCAGGGGCCGCCTGTCATCCGGGTGGCAGTGTCTGGGCTCTCAGGCTGCCCAGCCAGCCCACCGGCCACCCGCTTACCCAC
Organism: Canis aureus; assembly: GCF_053574225.1. NCBI lineage: Eukaryota > Metazoa > Chordata > Mammalia > Carnivora > Canidae > Canis > Canis aureus. The sequence goes on along the minus strand of NC_135637.1, from coordinate 35,620,628 downwards.
TAGGTCACCAAGACGGTCAAGACGGTGACCACGAGGACAGTGCGCCAAGTGCCCGTCGGCCCAGATGGGCTCCCCGTGCTGGACGGCGGCCCCCCGCTAGGCCCCTTCGCAGATGGCCCCCTGGACCGGCACTTCCTGCTCCGCGGGGGCGGTCCGGCCGCCACGCTCTCCCGTGCCTACCTCAGCAGCGGGGGCGGCTTTCCCGACGGCCCCGAGCCCCGTGATGTCCCCAGCTACGGCAGTCTCTCCCGGGGGCTGGGCGTGCGGCCCCCACGCGGCCCCCTTGGCCCGGGCCCCGTCGATGGCTGCTTCACGCTGCCCGGCCGACGTGAGGCCTTCCCCCCGGGCCCGGAGCCCGTGCCGGCCGGTCGCTCCCAGCCCGAGCGCTTCCAGGCGGAGCCGTATGGCTTGGAGGACGACACGCGCAGCCTGACTGCTGAGGATGAGGGCGGCCCGGAGCTGGAGCCGGACTACGGCACTGCCACGAGGAGGAGGCCTGAGTGTGGGCGTGGCCTTCGTGCCAGGTGAGCACCCCGTGACCGGCCGCTGGCTGCTGGGGCTCTCCGTTAGTTACACCTGTTAGTTTGAATTGGCCACAGCTCCTCTCAAGGACAGCAGCAAGGGAAGCTTCTGGGGGAGTGGAAGTTCCCCTGGGCATCCTCCCTGTTGGCCCCGGCGCATTAGGGAAGTTGGTGACAGGGCCCAACGCTTGCTACCCTTGCTCCAGGCAGATGGCCATGAAGACGTGAGTGTAGGTGGCTCAGAGCATTTCCTCTGCATTTCCCCAGGCCTCAGTTTACCCCGTGTACAGAAGCTATATCCCAGGAACTAGGCTACCCAGCTCTTCCCAGCTGTAGACTCTGGGTCTGTCCCCTCTGCCCTCAGCTTGTTTATCTGTAGAATGAGAACATGACCACAGCCTTGGTATGGATTTTTTTTTTAATATTTATATATTTATCTATTCATGAGAGATACAGGGAGAGAGAGAGAGGCAGAGACACAGGCAGAGGGAGAAGCAGGCTCCATGCAGGAAGCCTGACACGGGACTCAATCCTGGGTCTCCAGGACCACACCCTGGGCTGAGGGTGGCGCTAAACCACTGGGCCACCGGGGCTGCCCTTGGTATGGATTATGCTGTGTGAACACAGACAAGATACCTGGCCCCTTCTAGCCCCAGTCCCTGCCCTAAGAAGTAGGTTTGCTGGTGACAACCCACAAGGACATCCTGTGCTCTGGAGGACTGGTGGCCTGAATGCCCCTATCTAGTCCCACCAGGCTGGCTGTGTGCAGGGAGGGTCACCTCTTTCCCCCACATCCCAGCAGATCCCACATGCAGAGATGGGCCTCGATAGAAGGCAGGAGGACCCCAGTCACAGACAGATGTTTCATAGAAATGCATTTAGCTCAGAATTGGGGAATGTTGCATGGTGGTGAGAGTAAGTGAGCTCCCCGTCTCAGGGAGACCCTCGCCCTGATAACCATTGGTAACCTTTGGCTGGCACTTAGCTGATGGTGGTGAGAATGAGTGAGCTCCCCATCTTAGGGAGATCCAAGCCCTGATAACCATTGGTAACCATTGGCTGGCGTTTAGCTGTGTCACTGGCTGTGAGTCAGTTCTTGCTGGCCTGGCATGGGACTCTTGGCACCTGCTCGGTGCTTGGGGTCAAGTATCAATGGTATGGGCCTCTCCCCACCTTTCCTGGGTTTGTCCTCCAGAGAAGATAGGATGAGTAGCTCTGGAGCAGATGCCTTGTGGCACTGCTGAGACGTCCCTGCACCCTGCCCGCCTGCACAGGGCCTACGAGGAAGTGGCAGATGATGCCGGCGAGCTGATGGAGGAGCGGCCCCCGTTTCCTGCTGCGACCGCACCCCTGGCCCAGCCAGAACGGGGCAGCCTGGGCAGCCTGGACCGAGTGGTCCGGCGGTCGCCCTCCGTCGACAGTGCCCGTAAGGAGCCGCGGTGGAGGGACCCCGAGCTGCCGGAGGTCCTGGCCATGCTGCGGCACCCCGTGGACCCCGTGAAAGCCAACGCGGCCGCCTACCTGCAGCACCTGTGCTTCGAGAATGAGGGTGTCAAGCGGCGCGTGCGGCAGCTGCGGGGCCTTCCTCTGCTCGTGGCTCTGCTGGACCACCCGAGGGCGGAGGTGCGACGGCGGGCCTGCGGGGCCCTGCGAAACCTCTCCTACGGCCGAGACACGGACAACAAGGCTGCCATCCGGGACTGTGGCGGCGTGCCGGCTCTGGTGCGCCTGCTGCGGGCAGCCCGGGACAACGAGGTCCGAGAGCTCGTCACAGGTGAGTGCACCGTCATCCCTTGGGGGAAGGAGAGCGAGGTTTGGCCAGGAACAGGTGTCCCCTCCCACCCACCCGTGCAGTCAGGAGTCCAGCTGCTGGGGGCAGGCATGGCTTAGACTGAGAGGTCCTCAGTGTCTCTGCCCCTTGGGCAGGCCCCCTTGCCACCTGCCCCTATGTACCCATACGCTTCCAGGTCCCACCCTCCAGGGGGAGCTGTGCTGGGGGAATTGTGCCTTAGGGGACCCAGTTGGCCAGGTAGGGTAATATGACCACCTTCAGGTGGAGCCAGTGGAGGGGTAGTGCCATTCACCCATGTGGCTCAGAGGGGATAGGGGAAGAGAAGGCACCTGCTTGTCTAGCCACAGGCTCCCCACCAGCCCTTGCTCTGTGTCCCAGCCCCTCTGGTGCTTCCTCCCGGCTGGTAGTACTGTTAGGTGCCTTTGCACATCTTGCCTGGGCCAGGGTGGGCACCCAGGTCCTCTCACGGCTTTTGTCACTATCTTCTGGTCTGACCTCGGACACGTCCTGAGCGAGGTCACGTGGGGAGGTAGGGAGGTCAGTGCTTTGTGTGGTCAGCACTGGCTGGTTGATGGCGCCCCGCAGGCACACTCTGGAACCTGTCATCCTACGAGCCCCTGAAGATGGTCATCATTGACCACGGCCTGCAGACGCTGACCCATGAGGTCATTGTGCCCCACTCGGGCTGGGAGCGCGAGCCCAATGAGGATTCCAAGCCAAGGGATGCCGAGTGGACAACAGTCTTCAAGAACACATCGGGTTGCTTGAGGTGTGGGTGGGGGCCGGGTTCGGGTACTCTCTGTGCAGCCGCCCAGGGCTATTCTTGGTCAAGGAGGCAGGAGCCAAGCACTAGAGCCTGTGTGCGTACCTGGGAATATCCTCAGTAACATGGAAGACAGTTAGCCCCCCAAGTTTTAGGAGCTTCACATCCACACTACAGTTCCTGCCTGAGTCCTGAGAATGGGACTGGATGGGGCTATTATACTCAGCCCCAAGGGAAGCCTCTGGACAAGGTCTGCCACCGTCTCATGTAGTACCCTTTGTCTCCAGCCCCACTCACCTTTGACCCATGCTCCCATCACCACGGCAGCCAGGATAGGGGGAGCCAGGACCCTCATCCTGTCTGCCTCAGAGGCCTCATTTCACATCCTCAGACCTCTGCCCTAACCCTCCCACCCTGGGTATCCCTACAGAGTCCTCACAGGTGGTCCTGGGTCTCCAGGGTCCTGCCTGTTCATCAAAATGTACCCCCACGGCTTTATGGGGTCTTCACGGGGTAAGGTGGAACCCAGAACTGCCACTGGGGTAGGGGGAGCCCAGAATTATCTGTGCATGGATTCAGGACCCTGGACCCCGTTCTGTCCCCTTTCAGTTCTGCTGGGATCAGAGAAGGCCCCCTGCCCCACACACATGGCAGACTAGGGCTCTACCCTAGGGTCTCAGTGGTCAGGACACTCAATAGCCCTGACAGGGTGGCATCAGACCCTATTTTACAGATGAAGACAAGACCCCAAGGCTGGGAGTGGGGAGTGCTTGGCTGGGAAGTTCCCATGGGAGCCAGGGGTCACAGGGCTCGCTCTTGGCCACCCAGGAACGTGAGTTCAGATGGCGCAGAGGCCCGGCGGCGGCTCCGGGAATGTGAAGGGCTGGTGGATGCCCTGCTACACGCCCTGCAGTCAGCTGTGGGCAGGAAGGACACGGACAACAAGGTGAGTGGAGCAGGATGGGGAGAGCCTAGCAGGCCCCAGCAGGATCAGTCTCACAACCTCCTACAAAGGTTTGAGAGACGGAGCAAGAACTGGGCCCAGGGGGCCTGACCCCTTTGGGCAACACAGGAGGAATAGGTGTGGGGGTCTGGGGCAGCACCCTGGGTGTGGGCCACCCCACAGTGGCCACACTGGAGCGGACACCCGTGACGTCCCAGACGAGGTCCTACATGCAGTAGGCTCTCCCACCTTTTTCCTTCCTCAGCCCTCCCTGGGAGTCCTCAGCCACGTGGGTCCCCATCTCTACACCCCCAGTTCCTCCCGTATACACTGGCTGTGGCTGGGCTTCCCCAGGAGGGCTAGCAGCCTCTCTGCCCACCAGACCCTGCTCCATCAACTCTCCTCTCCCCACAGTCGGTAGAGAATTGCGTGTGTATCATGCGGAACCTGTCCTACCACGTACACAAGGAGGTGCCTGGGGCTGACAGGTACCAAGAGGCTGAGCCTGGGCCTCCAGGCAGTGCTGCAGGCTCCCAGCGCCGGAGGAGGGATGACGCTGGCTGTTTCGGTGGCAAGAAGGCCAAAGGTGTGTGGGAGGGACAGGGGTACCACTCTAGGATTCCGCCTGCCACTCCAGGATGAAGGGCCCCCATACCCATGGCCATCACAGAAGCCAGAGACCACCTGGTCAGCTCCTGATGGGCAGGTGGGAAAGCAGGTTGCCGAGGAGGGTGTACCGAGCCCCTGGGTCATCCGGCTGACCGGCCAGCCTTCCCTCATCTGCACTGTGGGCCCCCCAGGGGAGGGTAGGAGTGAATCTATGTGGTGTTCCTGCTGCTGCCTGGACTCAGCTCTGGGAGGGGTTCTTTGGGCCCATGTGTGGAAAGTGCTGAAGATGATGCCGCCTCCTGGCATTCACAGAGCACCTGAAGACCTTGAGATGCCCACCCTGCCTTCACACCATCCCAACCGGCATTTGCTGGGTACAGGTTCCAGGATCTACATTCCCTGGCACCTGCCCTCCTCCCCTGCCCCCCATGTGGACCTGTTCTGACCCCAGGCCTCCACTTTTTTTGTTCCACTTCTGGGCACTCAGCCCTCCAGAGTAATCTGGGTGGGATTCCACGACCCGTCTATTCAACTTGGGGTGTGCAGTGGGAAGTCGAGGCCTCCTGGGAGGGCATGGGAGGGCGCTGCCCACTCAGGCTCGTCTCCTCTCTCCTGTGCTTCCTCCGGCCGCCCAGAGGAGTGGTTCCATCAAGGTGAGTCCCTGTTTGTCCTGCTGTCCAGGCCTGGTGGGTGCGCTGGGCACCAGGGAGGTGCCGCTCGCCCTGTTGTCCAGGCGGTCATCTCCATGACGACTGCAGGGCGGTCCAGCCTCAGGGCCCTGCCCCATCCCTAGTAGTCCCTTCCCTAGGCAGCCATTTCCATGACAACTGTGTGGACATGACAACGGCAGGAATGTTGGCCCTGGACTTGTTGGGAGGCCAGTGGGCTGTTCCTGTGTAACCTCAGACTCAGCTACCCAGGCAGGGCTGGAGCTGAGCAGGGAGAGTGAGGGGGTGGGAGGCAGGGTCTGGGACTGTCTGTCCCCGTGGGCCCCAGTGAGCAAAGTCTGCCCCTGGGAATGAGGTGATGTGTGGCTTAAAGGGACCACACAAAGCCCCCATGAGGCTGGGCAGAACAGGGAGCCTGGATCACTGAGCAGTGCTGCCTTTCAGATGAAAGGAAGCTCCCTCATCTGAGAGGAGGGGGAGTGGGAAGTCGTGCGCTCACTCACCAAGGGGTGCAGGCCGAGGCTGACAAATGCTAGGTGGGGCTGCTCTAGGGGCTCGGCCTGCAGGTGGAGGTCTCCTCGCCAGCAGAGCTTGGACCAGGTCCTGATGCCAGGCGGGCATTTCCCCGTGGCTAGAATGCTTGGCCCAGCTTTACTATGGCTTTACTATGCAGCCGGGCAGGTCTTGTCCTTGCTAGCCCTCAGCTTCTCTGTACCCCCCCGTCACCCAGCCTGGGCTCCCGGCTCCTGGCACCTGACAGGTGATGAGCCCTGACCGCTGGGGGCAAGGCTGGGACACCCCCAGGCCTCACACTCACCACTGCCCTTCCCAGGGCCTCTTGGTGCCCAGTCCCAGGCTTGGGGGTGCTCTTGGGCCTTGGGCAGGGAAGTGCTATGTCCACCCTCCTGGCACATCCTGCCCCTGCAGGGTCTACTTCACCTCCATCTGTCCTCTTCCAGGGAAGAAGGATGGTGAGATGGACCGGAATTTTGACACACTGGACCTGCCCAAGCGAACTGAGGCTGCCAAAGGTGAGTGGGCAGAGGCAGAGTTCAACGCAGGCCCATCCGGGTAGCGAAGCTTTGTGCTACCAAGCAAGCTCGAAGGGCCTTGGGGATCTGATGGGGAGACAGCCCACAAGTGTGGGGTTCCCCAGAAGGCCGTCCAGTCCCCGGGTACCGGGCATGGGTTCAGAATCAGGGTCAGTTCCATGGGCCACTCCAGGCAGGGCAGGAGACAGGCACAGAGAGGCCAGGCACTTGCAAGGTCACACAGCACATGAAAGACTAGAGGAGACAGCCGAGACCTCCAGTGAAGGCAGAGGTGAGTTAGGCAGGACCTAGTGTCAGCTGAGGCGCTCACCTTCACTTCGGGATGTGGGAGCAAGGGTGTGCAGTCAGACCTCGGACAGGGGCTGATGGTGCAGGGGGCAGAGTGGTTTATCCTTCTCGTTCTGCTGTGTCTGTCCGAGTCCTACTGTGTGCTGGTCTGTTATGTACACTGCAAATCGGGCCTGAGGAGGAGTGATCTGCCCTGGTGAGCCCCAGGCCGCGGCCCACCCTGCAAGCCCAGACAGCCCCAAGCAAAGTGGAAGACCCCAGCCCTGGGAGGGAGGTCTAGGGGAAAACAACACACGCAGAGGGACCAGTGCCTGTGAATACCCTCGCAGGGAACACTTGAGTGGGGGACATGCTTGGGGCATTGGGGGAACAGGAAGCCCAGTGAGGCTGGAGTGGAGGGACCAGTGAGGAATGGGGAGCAGGTAATAGGATGTGGGTGTGGGAGGACAGGGCAGGGGGAGTAATGTCTGGGTCCAGGTCAACTGAAAGGCTGCTCAGCCCCTCCCCCTAGAGCAACTCTGCTGCCCTGTGGGGGCAGGGCCTCACTTATGGGGGCCTGGAGTGGTTGAGCAGGGTGCAGACTGGGAAGGCAGGCCCTGTAGCTAGGGGCTTGTACCCATAACAGCCTAAGTTACGTAGGGGAGAACGGGCCCTGTTCCCAGGGAGCATGGGTCTTTTCCTAGGGCTCCCTGCCCCCAGTGGCACAGCCTATCTGCCCTGGAGAGCTGGCCCAGTTGTGAGGGAGTCTGGGTCCGGTTGCTAGGGGAACAGCCCTGGTTGCCCCCTCCCTGTCTACCCCAGGCCTCGTGGATGCTCTGGCTGCCAGGCAGGGTCAAGGGACCAGTGACTTCGCTTAGACCCACTGCCTCCTCACTGAGCCTCTGTTGTCCCATGAAGCGGGAAGCTTTTTTCCTCCGGTGGCCCATAAGGGGGGGGAATGTGTTGATGTTACATTTTCCCTGGCTGCACCATTTCCCATCCCTGGCCCCAGCTGACTCGCCATGAGAACACTGATGGGAGGAGAGGGGGGAGTGGAGCGGGGGTCTGGGTGACCGCGGGCGGTGGGTGCTCTGTGCCCAGGCTTTGAGCTGCTGTATCAGCCCGAGGTGGTACGTCTCTACCTCTCCCTCCTCACGGAGAGCCGGAACTTCAACACCCTGGAGGCGGCCGCAGGTGCCCTGCAGAATCTCAGCGCCGGCAACTGGATGGTGAGAGGCTGGATCTGGCAGGGAGGGAGAGTCCTAGGTCCGCTGGGGGTGCGGCCTCTGCCTTTGGCCAGGCTGAGGGTGGAGGGTTTTTGGGGACCGCACGGGATACAATGCCTCCCCAAGGTCCGGGGGATGGAGTTGGAGTTGAGTTGCTTGGGTAGAGCTTTGTCAGGGCAGGAGAAGGGCCCAGCCAGAGGGGACATCTGGGGCTCGGCTAGGAGAGTGTCTAGGTGTGCAGCTGTGTGACCCAGTGTGCTGAGCACACTCCCCACCCCACTACCACAGTGGGCCACGTACATCCGCGCCACGGTGCGCAAGGAACGTGGCCTTCCAGTGCTTGTGGAGCTGCTGCAGTCCGAGACGGACAAGGTAGTACGCGCTGTCGCCATCGCCCTGCGCAACCTCTCCCTGGACCGGCGCAACAAGGACCTCATAGGTGAGGACACTGGTGGGACAGGGCCAGGATGCAGGCCCCGGGGTCCCATCTGCAGGGGCTGGGGCGGCAGGGTGGGGAGGGTTCAGCCCTGCCCCTGTCATTTCCTCCAGTCCCAGCTGCTTGGAGCTGATGTCTTCCCGAAGGGTCCCAAGGCCTAGCCCCTGTCCATAGCTCCCTGCTGCACTCTCTCCTGGTGGAGGCCCCCTGTGAATCCCGATCCTCCCCGTCCTGACACCTGCCCCTGCCCTTCAGGGAGCTATGCCATGGCCGAGCTGGTGCGGAACGTGCGCAATGCACAGGCTCCGGCGCGACCCGGGGCCCGCCTGGAGGAGGACACGGTGGTGGCCGTGCTCAACACCATCCACGAGATCGTGTCCGACAGCCTGGACAATGCGCGCTCGCTGCTGCAGGCCCGAGGCGTCCCGGCGCTGGTGGCCCTGGGAGCTGCCAGGTGGGCGGGGAAGGGGGCGGGGGCGGGGCCAGGGAGGGCGGGGCGAGTGCTGACCCCACCCTGGGCCTGGCCGCAGCCAATCGGTGCGCGAAGCGAAGGCCGCGTCCCACGTGCTGCAGACCGTGTGGAGCTTCAAGGAGCTGCGAGGGGCCCTGCAGAAGGATGGCTGGACCAAGGCGCGCTTCCAGGTGCGGCCTTCCTCTTTCACTTCTCCAGGGTAGGCCCCCACAGGAGTGCCCCCGACCTACACACTGTCTGTCTTGCGCTCCCCACCCCAGTCAGCCGCCGCTGCTGCTAAGGGACCCAAAGGAACACCGAGTCCCGGAGGCTTTGACGACAGCACCCTGCCACTGGTGGACAAGAGCCTTGGTGAATACGGGGTCGGGGTGTGCACACGTATCCCTGAGGTACACGAGATGCTCCTCCACCTAGGTGCATTGTTGGTGACAAGGCAGGTAAGGGGTAGGGGGGCCCTTTCCTGGCTTGCAGCCTCCTACAGTTTCTCTACCCACAGTGTCCACATGGATGTTAAGTGGCGGGGGGGTGTCAGTGGCAGAGGCCCAGCAGGATGGTGCAAAGATGTTAGTGACGCAGGGTACACAGGGTCACGGAGGCCAGCCTGCTCTGGGTTTGTCCCGGTATCTCTACTGGTTCTTGCAACCAGCCAGCCACCTGGCTTGTGCCTTGCAGATGGTGAGAAGACAGGCAGCCGGGACGTGATCCCCATGGAGGCACTTGGCCCAGGTGAGTGCTGATGCAGGGTGGCTTGTTTCCTGGGGGAGGGCGGGGAGGGGCAATGTAATGAGCCAGGTGGTTTTGCCTTGTGTGTTTGGTGTTGGGAAGGCCTCCCAAGGAGATGCTGGGTAGAAAAGAGATTTGGTTTTGGGGTGCTGTTGAACAGGGTAGGCTCTCCAGCTAAGGTCTCTGGTCTGCCATCTGAGCGGGGGCTGGAGAGTTCTGAGCGACCATGGTGGGAGGGGCCTTGAGAAGACCTGGCCTAGGCCTCCAGCACAGTGCTGGGGGTCATCTCCAGATGTCCCCTGTCTGGGGCCCCCTGTGTCTGGGCTGAGAGGGAGATATGCCCCTGTGGTGCCTGCCCCTCAGAGTTCCCCTCATGTCCCCCACCCCAAGATGGATACTCCACTGTGGACCGGAGGGAGCGAAGGGCACGAGGCAGTGACCCTGCAGGGGAGGCCTCTGAGAAGGAACCGTTGAAAGTACGTCGCTGTGGGCAGGTGCCTAGGAAGGTGATGTAACTAAGGCATTACTGGGAGGGGCCCTGGCAAGGTGCTGAGTGTAGACGCCCAGTACACCTGGGGTGGGCTCACCTACAGGGCAGCTGAGCTGGGAGACCGAGCCAGGGGACTCTGAGCAAGCCTGTCTTCATCCTCTTGCCTGCGTGTGGGGGTCCGGGGCAGTGGGGAGGAAGCGGTGGGTGAGGGCCCACCATTGTCCCACCTCCAGGGCAGCACCTGCCAGCCTGCTCTGTGATAGTCTCCTGGCTTTGGGCACAGGCCTGTGTGTGTCCACGCATCACTGTGCATCTATGTGAGCCACACTAGCTCAGCTCCCACCTCATCCACTGAGCAGCCCAGCCCCTACCTGTCCGCGTTGACTAACCTGCTCTGTTCTGCTCTAATGCCCTCCTGCTCACTGCCTGTCCGCTGCAGCCCGACCCCGGCAGGAAGGTTCCTCCTGGGCCCAGCAGGCCCGCGGTCAGGCTGGTGGACGCCGTGGGGGACGCTAAGCCTCAGCCCGTTGACTCCTGGGTCTAGCTTGCATGCCTGGTACGTTCTCTCGTCTGGTTTCTCGTCCAGCTGTTCCCCGTCCCCTGGGAAGGGGCTTCTTGTTAATCTGTGCTGGCTGCATGTTCTGTCCCTCCGTCTCCCTGGTGGGACCCCAGCTTCAAGGTCAGCAGGCACAAGTGCCCACCTTAGGCACAGGCTGGGGGCTGAGAGGGACATGCCTCCCTGGGCCTGCAGCCCGGGCTCAGGCGCTGTGTCCTCAGGGCCAGAACAGGGATGGCTCCCCTGCCCCCACATTTAAACGCCTCAAGCACAGTGCCCCCCAATGACCAGCGAGTCAGATGGGCCCTGATGCTGAGACTCTCCGGGTCAGCCTGTGCCACCCCAGCAGCTGCCTTTGTCCACACTTGCATTGGCCTGGCCTGTAAAGGGGTCCGCCCAGCCCCCAGGCCGCCTGGCTGAACCTTCCCCTCTCCCTCCTTAGGTCTCGGGCCCAGCCATTTGTTCTTAGGGATCTGATCTGATCACGAGAAGATGGGAACTCCGGGGCGGCCCTCACAGACCCTGCTGTGGAGCTTGGAGCCCCCTGGCGGCAGGGCTTGGCAGCGCCTCTCGCCCGGGAGCCAGGGCTGGACGTTCTGGACACAGCTTCCTTCCTGCCCCTGCTCCCTCCCTCCTAACTCCCTAGGCTGAGTTAGCTGTTTACTGACATGGTGCTGTGTGACTGCAGAGAGACAGAAAGCCAGCCGGCCTGCCAGGGGGGGCCCAGGGAGGGGGCAGGGCAGGGCACCTAGCTTTGCTTTGGGGCTGGCTGTGTAGAAGTGTGCTCTTGTGTGTGCAGGACCCCAGAGGAGCCCCGCAGGCCGGCCGGAGGACAGGCAGCAGGGGAGGGAGAGGGGGGCTCAGGGAAGGAGTTTGACTCCAGAAGGTAGAGGGGATCCACTGGGCTCTGAGTCCCACCCTGCATGGCAGGCAGAGCATGGGTGGGGGCTGGCCCGAGCAGACCCGAGCAGAGCTGCTCTGGGGGTCAGGCTGTGCTTGGCCCCACCCTGCCCTCAGCTGCGTGGAACCCCAGTGCAGCAGGGGCCGTCCCTGAGCGACTCTGGCCTGGCCGTGCCTACCAAATCCCGTCTGCCCTGAGTCACACCTCGGGACTGACCTGCGGCAGCGGCGGGGGACTGCTGCCTAGTGCCTGCTGTTTGTGACTTCAAAACAGAAGAAAAACACTGACGAAAAGCATTAAAAACAAAACCAAAATAAGACTGTATTGGTAAACACCTAAATTTTTGTAAGAAAATTTAAAAATTAAAAAAAGCAACACAGAAACTGCCTATCTTCTGCGGCTCAGATCTCTTGGCCCAATCTGCTTGCTTTTCCATTTGCCCAGTGGGAATGGGTGGAGGTGGCCCTGGGTGTCCATGTGCTATGTCCAGAGGGTGCTCAGCTCCTAGGCCCCAGGGGTGTTCGTGCACGTGTCCTCCCAGACTCACTGTGACCTGCTTCTACACAAGGGAGAGGGCTAGCTCCTGGGTGGGCTGCACCGAGTTCTGGCGTGGTGTCTGGTCTGCATACAGGTGGGCTCAGCTAGGATTGGGGATGGGCAGGATTCTTGGGGAGCCCCTGAGGTAGCCAGGCGGCCCTGGGGCCAGAGGGCCAGGGTTGCAACTGGGGATTTAGTCAGCTGTGGATTTAGGTAGATGTAAAGCAATTCCACTTCATCACCTGCTGGCTGGGCAGCCAGTAGTAGTGCCAGAGCTGGTCTGAGCCTCCATAAATGAGGCCGAGCAGGACGGGGGAGGTTAGTTCTACTACTCAGTACCACACAGGGACCCCAAGGGGCCAGGGGCCTGAGAGCCCACACCCTGTACTGTGGCGGGGCCCCCTGTCCACCTTTCCCTGGTGCCTGGTTGGTCAGAGATGGGACATGATGGCTGACCAACCGCCCTGGTCCAGTTTCCCAGGACGGCCTCCAGATGGGGGCTCACGTCAGCCTGCGGACATCCCCATGGGGATGCAACACATAACCTCAGCCTGGCCACATGAGCCCGAGCCCGCAGGGCCACAATTAGCGTCCAGGGAAGTCGGGAGCATTGGGTGTGGTGCCGGAGCTGAGAGCACCGCAGCAAAGGAACGGGGAAGCAGTTAAAAAGAAGCACTAAGTTGATCTCTTCTATTTAAACATTTAAATTTTTAATTTCTCTTTTAGCATCTTTTAAACATGATACTGGTATATGGGATTATTAATAGCGAGCTGATTGTAGTAAAGTTACATTTCATTCTTAAAAAGCAGGTGAAAGAAACTCAGGAGTCACAAGTGGGTGTGAGTTGTTGAACACAGCAGCATCACTCAGGCCTTGCTGCCACCTGGTGACTGCAAACCTCAAGGACAGACTGAATGGACAGCCCAACCGGTTCCAAATGTTCCCACTTCCAGTGTCTACCACCTATGTCAATGCCCAAGGACCTACTCATATAAGAAACCCTACTGATTGAAATGCTGGTGGGTGGAGGAAAGCGACCACCTGTCCCGATTTGGTATTTACAAACATATTTTACAGATTTATTGCATGATTTTGCACGGTGAGCTGGCTGCACTTGGCGGGGACCAGTGGTGACAGGCCAGGGTCACTGCACAGAGGGGCCATTGCCAGCAGGCTTTGGCCTCATAGGCCTTAAGGGTGCTACAGTGAGGACAGAGCCCAGAACTGCAAAAGCGGGCTGGCAGAAGCACATGTGTTGTGCCCTTCATAGCTAGGCTCGGCAAGGGATCCCAGGGCGGGGTGGCAGGTCACGGCTGTGTTGGGCTGCCTGGGCCCTTGTAGACCACCTTCTCGAGGCCATCCACTCTCTTGGAGTATTCCAGGTACGAGGGGAAGTGTGTGCACTCAAAGCGGTTGTTCCCACGCACGTATGCCAGGAATTCTGGTGTTCCTGGGCAGATGACGTTGTCAGCCAGCAGCACTGTCCCTTTCCGTAGCAGGCCACACTCCTGCAGGGGACAGATGGTGGGAAGGGGTGAGGGTGACAGGCGTCCTGCAAGCCAGTCCCACACAGGGAGGATAGGTGTTCATGGCCTGTGCCTGGCCTGGAGTCAGCTGCACTCCGGCTCCTGGGGTCACCAGGGTCTCCCCGGTGCCTTCCACCTCCTCCCCGGCAGCAAGTACCACAGGGAAGGGCTGTGCTGAGCACAGGTCTTGCCGCCAGGATGTGGCTCTGTGAGGAAGAACCTTTTGCTCCTCATGAGGTCCTGCGTCCCCAGCCCCTGAACAGCATGTGGCAGGCACACAGTAGTTGTTCAGTCATGCCAGCTGGATGAGTAAGTGGAGGAGACAGTGGAGCCAGGATTCAGGCCACAGGGCCGACTCAAGGCCAGCGGGTCCTCTGGTCACTTGGGGCCAGGAACATGTGACTCTTCCGGGTGAGATGCCTGTGCCTCACAGTGCATGACAGCCCTGTGTGCTGTCACTGGAGGTCCTAACCGGCCTGACCAGGGTGAGCCTGGAGGGATGGGGGTGGAGGCAGGCCAGACCTCACTACCCAGAAGCCTGCCCCTTGGAGGTTTGCTTTGGACAGCCCCGAACTCTGGCATCTCTACCAGCACATGGGCCTGGGCTCTGCAGAGGGAAGGAGCAGCAGCAGCTGAACACAGCCAGGACGCTGTGCTGGGGGCAAGGCAGCCTAGGCCGTAGGAAACAGCAGAATGAAACCTTGAGAGGAAGTGCTTGCTGTGGGAGACACGCAGACCAGGGCAATGTCACCCCAGTTGCCATGTCCTAACTTCGGAAGCACAGAGCTGCTTTATCACATGATCATAAAAAGTTAAAAAAAAAAAAAAGAAAAGCAACCTGAAACATCAAAAGCAAAATCAGAGCGACCCCAGGCTTGCCTCACATGGCCGACAGGCCCACATGTGACGGAGCATCTCTAACTGCACCCTCCAGGGATGTGCCCCAGCCCAGAGTCTTACAGGTGTCTCAGATCTCCTGATGGCCATGGTCACTTCCAGCCTGTGGGCTGCGGGGAAGCCAAGGGCCCTCCAGCCAGAGTGGAAAACACAGCTGTGAGGCTACTGAGGCTAGGGACAACCCATGAGCCAGAATTTGAACAGAAAGTACCACTGTGAATCATGGAGTATTTTCTCGTAGGAAAAGAAAGCCCCCTAGCAGTCTTGGCTAGAAGGACCTAGAATGGAGAGCTGTTCAGGAGGAGGCACCCCTGGCTCAAGCCCCAGAATGGCAGCTCTGGTCTCCAGCGGGAAATGACAAGGTGAGCAGGAGTGGGGCTCTAAGCCTCATGTGTAGGGTCGTGCTGTTCAGGAGCAGGCGTCCAGAGGCCAGAAAGTCATCGGACACTAAAATCCAGTGACTTGACCGCGGAAGAAGGAATGAAAGAAAGGAGCTTTGGGCACGTTTGGAGGGTGCTGGGCCTTCCTAGCTTGAGGAAGCTGGACCAGGAGGAAAAGGCAGCAGCTGTCCTGCCTCTGCCCAGACATCACACGCCCCCCGACAGAGGACACAGACCCCTTGGAGAATTCTGCTCAGAAGCCTACCGCGTCTGAGCAAACCTGCTGTGCTAAGCCCTGCGGGGAGGAAACCGCCTCCAGAGGACCAAGAGCCTGCACTGGAGGTGGTTTTAAACTGTGTCCACAGGGACGCCTGGGGGGCTCAGTGGTTGAGCGTCAGCCTTTGGCTCAGCGCATGATCCCCGGGTCCCGGGATCGAGTCCCGCATTGGGCTCCCTGCAACGAGCCTGCTCCTCCCTCTGCCTGTGTCTGCCTCTCTCTCTCCCTCTGTGTCTCTCATGGATAAATAAAATCTTCAAAAAAAAAAAAAAAAGAACTGTATCCACGGTTCCTTTTCCACTGGGTATGCACTGGGCTTAGTGACTCGCTTCTAAAAGGAGACAGAAGCGGCAGCTGTGCCTTCAGAGATGGTCTACAGGGCACCACGGCTGCCAGATTGCTCCGTGTTTCTGTCTCCCGGCCCCGGCTGTGGGGAAAGCCAGCTGCCATGTTGCGAGGACACCCAAGCAGCCCTGTGGAGAGCCCGTGAGACCTGTGGCTGCGGCCTCCTCGGAGCAGCCATGTGATTTCAAATTGCCCCCTGCCCCTGCCAGCCCCTAAGCCCCGACCCGGGCGGTACTGCCAGGCCCCTGCAGAGCCAGGCTGACCCGGCACCAGGCGAGGGCCGCCGCCCAGCTGCCTGGCTAAAGTACGCGTGTTTCAAAAGCACAGCCCTTCCCAATTCACGGCGTCTTTTCTTTTGAGATAATTAACAGCTTTGAACAAGCAGCACTGAGAAAACGATCAGTTTCCTAGTTACTAAACGGCAATATTTGCTACTTTTCTATAAATGCAGGCCCCTGTAATTATCACATACACCAAAGCTGCTGAAATCCCTCCCTCCCCGGGCAGGCCCAGCTGGGCTGGCTGCCTGGCTCCTGGCCCATGGGTCTCCTTGCCATCCCCTCCACTGTCCACCTGTCTCAGCAGGTAACAGTCCAACTTCTAGCCCCTGGATCTCCCCTCCTCCACTCCCAGAGCTCAGCACGTCTGTGGAGTTTCCGGGTCTCTGCACCATCCTCTCCACAGCCATCCCTTCCCACCCTCTACACACCCAACAGGGATCTTTTCTGGGGCCAGATCTAACCTTGTCCTCACCTGCTTAAAGCCCCCCCTATGCACACCAGTGTGTGGCATTCAAGGCCATCCACGCATGGCTCTGGCCCACTGCCCCAGGTCTGCCCATTCCCAGAATGTCCTGTCCCCTCCTAGACCCTAAGCCAGGGCAAGTTCCTTCCTGCTGTGTCCAGGCACCCGGCCCTCCACGCCTGTACTGGAACCACTGGATGCAAGGTCCTGCCTAACCTCCAGCCATGGCTCCAGTGGCCATGCCCCCTGTGCTCATGGTCCCTCTGCACCGGGCAGAGTGGCCAGCCCGTGGGGGAAGTGAGGTGGCTTAGCGTGGGACAGATAACATGGAATCACAACATGCTGGCTGCCAGGACGGGGACCCCTGGTAGAGGGCCAAACAGCCACTACATGTGACCTTGACCACCCAGGTGGGACAAGGTGGTGATCGTCATTAGGGTCTGCGTGTCAGCTCATTAAGGGCCCACCCAGTGCCCCACATGGAGATGGGGCAGCCTCACCGGTCACCACTTGGGGCCAGCCAAGCAGCAGCTCTAAGGGCTAGGACAGGATGCGGTGTGAGGACAGGGATGCACGGTAAGGAGCCTCAGGAGGAAAGGGGCAGATGTCCTGTTGGTGCTCACCTCCACCCCCACCCCAGTGCAGGCCACCTAGTGGGCCCGGTTGACTCCTTCTGCCTAGAACCCTCTTCCTCTCATCTCCGCACCACCCCTGCGGCCTCCTCTGGTCCTCTGCGCCCCTCGCCCTCTGGTGGGCCTGCACCAGCAGCCAGCACCGAGGCCCATGTGTGCCAGGACAGGGCACAACTTACCTCTAGGAGGAGTGTGTCCGGCAGGTACCGATCCTTCCAGTGGTCAAGGAAGACCATGTCTAGCGTGTCCACATCATGCTTCTTCTTCAGCTCGGGGATGGTGTCCTGGGATGCCCCGGTCAGAATGGTGACCTGGAACGGCACCCTATCAGCGCCCACGCCCACAGGCCGCCCTGCCTGGATGCCCGCTCGTGTCACCAGTCTTCTTTGGGCTTCTGAGGAGGTAAGTCCCCACTCTATCCCCTTTCCATCCAAAGGCAGCCTTGGGAATTTCCTGCCCCGTGGGATGGGGTGGCAAGACCTCGCTCACAGAGCTGCTGGGGGATCCCTGAAACCTGGGCCGGGAGGCAGCACAAGGCCAGGTACAGCAGGATAAAGGCAGCCTTGAACCGCACCGGGGCAACCCAGGCCCTTCCCCTCGTCCCGGCACCTCAGTGTCCACATCTTTCACCCTGGGGCGGCAACGCACCCTGTCCTGCAGGCCTGCGAAGTCCAGCATCTGCTGGGTGATGGCGGCGAAGTCAGGGTTGAGCTCGATGGTGATCAGGCGGGCCCCGGGCTCCAGCAGGCGGGCCATGCGCACGGCCGAGTAGCCGCAGTAGGCTCCCAGCTCCAGCAGCACCGACGGCCGCTGCTCCCGCACCACTGCATCCAAGATCTGGCCTGCGGGGCGGAGGAGCCGGTGGGCACGGGCCACAGGCGGAGGGAGGAGACCCCCTCCTGGTCCTGGACCTGCCCCTTCCCGACCATCAGCCCCTACCCACGCCTGCCTCCCTCATTCCCATCCCCCCCCCCCACATCACACTAAACACACCCTCCCAGCTCCCAGGGTCCCTCAGGCCTCTGGGGCTCGGCACACCCTAGTCCCTGTCTTTCACACGGTTCCTGGCTGCCCCCAACCCGTTCTAACCCAGGGCTGCCCTCTGCGGAGGCCCCCACCCCACCGAGCGCATGGGCTGCACTCAGGGCCTCCCTGGCTCCCCGGGCTGGGCACTGTCAGAGGCTCCAAGGGGGGCTAGACAATGGCTATCCCATCTGTCCCCAGGCCCAAGGCCCAGGGTGCAGCACAGCACATGCCTGTGCCCCAGGCTAGAGTCCAAAGGTTAGGAGGCAGCCTGGTGCTTGGGCTGAGCAGAACCCGGGGAGCTCTGTCCAGCCTCATGCCCAGCGGGGACGGCCAGGGGGCCCTGCACCTTCACCCGGCTTCGTCACAAGGCTGACTTTCTGTGTGGCAAGGAAAGGTCCCGGACAGTGTATCAGACGTCTCTCCCTCCCCTCGAGGACAGCGAGGTGAGGTGGATGTCAGGGTCTCTGCACAGCCTTTGCCCCTGGCCAGGGAGCAGACAGCGGGTGAGTAGCTCAGGCCTCTAGGGCTCCAGGGGAGCCCCCATCCCAACACCCAGAAACAGACTGACCCCAGACTGACCTATAAAGGTGTGCTGCCCCACCTGAGGTCCCCGTTCCCATGCCCCCCACCAGCCGGCCGGGCTGCCCACCTTTCTTGTCACCCACGTTCATGGCCCACTCCTTCTGCGAGCAGTAGGTATCAATGGCCTCCAGCACACTTTGTGGGTCCCCGGCCACCGCGTGCTGGAGTACATGTCGCAGGATGCGCTGCTCCTTCGTGTCCCCCATGAACAGGTTGTGGAGCGGCTGCAGGACCAACTCATTCCAGCCGATAAAAAGTAAGCCCAAGTTCAAATGTCGCAGGCAGAGCAGCACCAGCAGCACCAGGCCCAATGACAAGGCTGCCAACAGCAGGGGTGGGGCTTCTGGCATCTGAGATTGGGCAGGGATGGGTGGGGTGAGGAGGAGGGGAGAGAAGGGGGAGGGCAGTGGGCTTCAGGGCTGTGTGGCCGGCCAGGAAGCCCTGCAGCCAGCTTGAGAGCGCAAACCCCTTGGCATTAGTGCAGACCTGCCCCTCCCGGCGGATGGGGCCCGTGGTTCAAGTGGCTAGCGCGCGTCCCAACTGCCTGGCTCATCTCAATGCCAGGGGAAAGACCTCCTGCACCCAAACAGCCTCCTGCCCCTGGGGCTGCACCCTGGGGCGCACAGAGCACATGCTGTGTCTGGCCATCCTGCCTGGGGACCTGCTGGTCACAGTTCTCCTCCCTGGGTGCTTCCCCAGACAGATGGATGTGGGCACACGGGCAGCCCAGCTCCCTTGGGTCCTCACACCAGCATCTAGCAGACTCACATGGCCCTTTCAGTGACTTTCCAGGTAAAAACACAGGCAGTCCCCAGGCCAAGCACACAGGGCATGGACCTACTCACCACTCCCCTTGGGGACAGCCACACATGGCACATCTGGCCCTGGATGAGGGCCAGCCCTGGCACCTGCACCACATGTGAGGGAGACGTGCCAGCAGAATCAGACACCTACAAGGACAGTACAACCTCCCCCTGGTGAGCCACCTTTAGGCAGGTAGCTCAGGACCCAGTCAGATGGGGGCCGTGGGACACACGGGCAAGGCTTGGCCACTCAGCCCTGGACTCCTGGCCCACACAGAGCAGAGTTCACGATACTCAGGGCAGATGCCTTACAAAATGGCAAAGGACAAAATAAAGAGGACCACGGGCAGCTTCTGTCGGGTGGCTCACAGGTTACTCCCAAGGCCACAGAACCCCAGCAACCACACGGGACCCAGCTCTGCCAGAGGCTCCCATGTGGGAAGGCACATCCGGGAGAGCAGTTACGCTGGGGGCCGCGGTGGGGAGAGTGCTGCAGGATGGCCGAGGGCTCCAAGCCCCAACACGCTGGACCATGAGGACATGCTGGTGCTTCGGGGAGCAGGGCAGAGGATGGATGGGAAACTGAGGCTCTGCCCCAGGTGAGTGTGGACCCCAGATTCTGGTGGTTTAGGCCATATGGCCACTGGACACTTTGTCAGCAAGTCAGAATACGCACACGCAGGGGGCCCCGGTCCTTGGCCCACACCTGCTCTTCTGCTCCTTCAGAGCCACCCCCCGAGCTGGCTCCGGCCCTCCGTGCTGTGCACCCCTTCTCGGAGCTCGGCAGCAAAGCAGATAACATTTGTGCAGAATTCTTCTACCTTTAGATAATGACCGACAGAAACCATAATCTGAAAATGACCAGGGTCCAGATGGGCGCCTTCCTGGAGGCCAAGCCTTGCCCATGAGGGCGGCGCTTCACCCTTCCGTCTTCAGAGAGCAGAAGGCCCCAAAGAACGTAGTGAAATGTCAACCTGGGACACTGGGGACACAGATTACAGCAGGAGGCCTGATGTCCCAAGCAGGTGTGGCAGGTGTCAGCACGGGAGTGTGGCATCCCTGCCTGGGGGTTGCCCAGGGCCCCACTGTGCCAGAGAGAGTGTGACTCAGGTGTTCTGTCTGTGGGAACTCCAGGGACCACACTGGGCAAGGGCCCCCGCGGGGCAGGATCACCACGACCCAGGAGGAAGGTGAAGGGAAAACACTGGTGGGGTGGGGGTGGGTGGGGTGGAGCACACAGCAGGCAAGAGCAGAGTGTCTCTCTTCTGGCGACAGATAACAGGAAACAGTGAGGGGAGGCCCCTGCAGCCTGAAGGAGCTGGAACTTTCTGCTTAGGATTTCCTAACCACACACCAGTGTTGCTTTAGTTATTACTATTATTACTCATCGTAGTGTTGGGTGATGATACAACGGGCCATTCTGTCTTATTCTCCGTATTTAAAAAATTATCCAGTAAATGTTGTAAACAGATATCAAAAATAAGAAATAATATTCTACTCTAGGTTACCAATTCTTGCTGGACCCTGGAGACATAAACTATAAATTCCAATCTCCATAATACTTGGGTTGTGATAAAAAAAATCTGGCTTTGAAATCTCTAATCTCTAGGTCTGTCTGTTTACCACTTTGCACAGCACTCTGTTCTCAGGGCTGACAGGAGGGCACAGGGAGGGGCCGCACCTGGGGGGAGGCCCTGCTTTGGCTCTGAGTCCTGCTTACCTAACAGACATGCAAACAGAAAGGGCAATGCTGGGACTTTAAACCTTCTGGGAGAGGAGGCATCATCAGGAGGATAAAGGAGATTCAACCCCTGGCCAGGAGGCCAGAGCATGGAAGCCAAGCAGCACTCTCAGATCCTTTCTGTTTTTGTACATGTTCAAAACAAACCATGAGAGTAAGTTTTTAAGTGGCTGGCCGAGCACAGTTTCAAACATGGTTTCCTGACCACACTGAGGGTTGGAGGCAAAGCTTTGGTGCAGGATCCTGGGTCTCCTATCTCTTGTGGCTGTTGACTCAGGACAGTGGTGGCAGTGCAGGGAGAAGCTGCTCGTCGACTTCGGGGTTCGGCTGAAGAGGCTAGGTAGGCCTTTATAAGGTTCCACAGATGATACATTTAGTATCATGAGAGCATGAAAGAAATAGAGGGAGACACCAATTAATGGAGAGATATCCCATGTTCATGGACTGGAAAATCTGGTATTGTTAAGATGTCAGTTAGAAAGTCATCTACAGAAATAATGCCATCCCTATCAAAATTCCAATGGCTTTTTTGTAGGAATAGAAAAATCCATCCAAAAGGTCATTTGGAGTCTGAAAAGCCAAAACAATCTTGAGAAGTATGGAGGACTCATACTTCCTGATTTCAAAACTTACTACAATGCTACTGTAATTAAAACAGTGTGATACGAGCACAAAGTAAACATATAGACCAACAGAACAGAACTGAGAGGCCAGAGATAAACCCTCATGTCTATGATCAAATGATTTTTTAACAAGAGTGCCAGGACCACTCAATGGGAAAGAA
Organism: Canis aureus; assembly: GCF_053574225.1. NCBI lineage: Eukaryota > Metazoa > Chordata > Mammalia > Carnivora > Canidae > Canis > Canis aureus. The sequence continues at coordinate 35,598,934 of NC_135637.1, read as the reverse complement.
CGGTCTCTCTAATAAACGACAAACATTTCCACGTGCAAAATAATAAAGTTGGACTCTTGACACATCACATACAAAATTAACTCAAAACGGTTCAAAGCCTTGATTTTCAGAACTAAAACTATAAAACTCCCAGAGGAAAACATAGGAGTAAATCTGCATTACCTTGAACTTGGCAATGGATTCTTAGATATGATACCAAAAGCATAGGCAACAAAAGGAAAAGAAATTCAATTTCATTAAAATTAAAAGCATCAAAGGACATTATCAAAAGAACCAAAGGGTAACCCATGGAATGGGAGAAAATATTTGCAAATCATCTATCTGATGAAGGTTTAATATCTTGAATACATAGTGGTGCCTGTGTGGCTCAGTCAGTTGAGCATCTGACTCTTGGTTTCAGCTCAGGTCACGGGATGGGGCCCTCCCTTCCCTACCCTCAGGCTCTGTGCTCAGCGGGGAGTCTGTTTTGTGATTCTCTCTCTCCCTCTGCCCCTCTTCCTGCTCCTGGACCTGCACTCTCCCTGTCTCTCTCTCTCTCTCTCTCTCTCTCTCTCAAAAAAAAAAAAAAAGAAAAGAAAAAGAAAAGATCTTGAATATATAAAGAATTCCTACCTTGCAACAACACAACAAAAAGATAAACAACCTAATTAGAAAATGGACTTGAAGAGACATTTCTCCAAAGATCTACAAATGACCATTAAGCATATGGGAAGATGCCCAACATCGTTAGTCATTATGGAAATGCAAATTGAAACCACCCGAGATACCACTTTACACCCATTAGGACGGCTATTAAAAAAAAATTGTACATATTAAAGAACAAATGTTGATGAGGTTCTGGGAAAACCGGAACCCTTGTGCACTGCTGACAGCAATGTAAAACGGTGCAGCTGCTGTGGAAAACAGTTTGGTGGTTTCTCAAAAAGTTAAATATAGAATGACCATATGACCAGCAATTCCCACTCCTGGATGTGTCCTCAAGAGCTGAAAGCAGAGACTTGAACGGAAACCAGTGCACCAGAGTTCACAGCATTACTCACAACAGCCAGAGGGCACAAACAGCCTGTCCCTCAGCAGATGGATACGATGTATCCATACAACGGATCGCACTTAGTCACTCAAGTGAACGGATTCAGGTTATGGCGCAGATGCACCTTGGAAGACATTGTGCCATGTAAAAAAAGGCACAAAAAGATTGATACCGTATGATTCCACTTACAGGAAATATGTAGGGTAGGCAAATCCAGAGAAAGAAAGTAGAAGAGAAGCTGCGGGGGCTGGCAGGGAGAATGGGGAACTAGTGCTGAATGGCTACGGTGTTTGTTTGGGGGATGAGAAAGTTCCGGAAATAGTGACAATGGTTACACGACACTGTGAACGAACGTACTTAATGCCACTGAATTGTAACAATGAAATGGTTAAAATGACAAATCTTAATTTATGTGTCTTTTTTTTTTTTTAATTTTGTTTTTAAGTAATCTCTGCACCCAACCTAGGGTTCGAACTCACAACCCTGAGATGAAGAGTTGCACGCTCGAGACTGAGCCGGCCAGGTGCCCCTAACATAAGTGTGTTTTACTACAGGAAAAAGAACATAGTGGGAAACAAACAGAACGGGCAACCCTGTTTCTGGCCCTCCCTGTTCCACAAAAGGGAAAAGAGACACAGCATTCCCCATAAGGGAGCAGGATCCAGAAAACCAACGGCTGTTCCCATCTCCGGGGGGGCTGGGGTGCTCAGGAGCCTGCCCCTGTGGGGTGGCGGGCAGGGCAGGGGTGCAGCATGGACACCTAGGAGGGACACCTGCCTCCACACTCATGGTCCTTCTCGGAGGCGGCAGAAGGGGCCTTCCTGTCTCGGCAGCTTCCTTCCCAGGCCTACGGCGTACGGCCGGCCTCCATCTCTTCACGGACCTCCTTCCCCACATGGCAAAAGTAACAGCCCAGCCCATACCTTCCTTATCATAAGCCCGTTCTTCAGTATCCCCTGCAGCCACGAGACCAGAACCTCTATCAACTCTGATCATGGTTCATCGCCTTCCAGACCCAAAGGGAGGCATCAAGATGCTTGGCAGCTGGGCCAAGACACCCAGCCACCCTGGAATCAAGGTGCGGACAGGCAGGTAGGCCACTGACACCCAGAGCCAATGGTCCCAGGACCTTCAATTTCATCATCTTTTGTGACAAGAGTGCTTCCTCCCATCCTGCCTGCCACACAGTACAACTTCACCAAGGCCTGGCCCCCCACCATGTGTGTGTGGGTGCTCCCCTTCCTTGCCCACTCAGCTCTGAAGCTCCAGCCCTGTGGGATGGGCAGCTTGACGGTGCTTCTGTCTCTCTGCTTTGTAGTCAGATAGTCTATCCCCTTTGTCAGCTGGTCAGTATTCTTTTATGCATTTAGCATATCCTAGATGACACTCTTTTTTCTTTAAAGGCAATGAAAACGTTTTTCATAAATTTATTGCAAGCAACCATCAGTGGATGAGTTCCTGAGACTCTTAAAAAGATTCTGTAAAAGATGAATCAATCGTGTGACAGCATTCCTAGGCTCATTTAAAAAACCCGTGAAAAAGAGATATGCCGTTGGTCCCTTTGCGAGGATCTGAATCTGCTATTGTGCCCACATTTTCATCACCTCCTTCTGAAGAGCAAGTCTCTGCCCGCGCCCCTTCTGGAAAGTAGGGAGATGGCACTTGCACCTCGGGCTGCAGGACCAACAGGAGGAATGTCCAGGCCTGAGGGAACTGAGGCCACTTCCCTGAGCAAGAGCTGTGGGGCTGAGCATCCCAGCTCCCCCAGTCACATCTCACTCTGTCTTGGATTCTCTCTGGCTGTTAGGCTCATGCCCTAGAAGCAGGGCCGGCTGTAATGGCTCTGAATGGAGGGCAGGCCTCAGAGTGCACAGAACATTCTGGAGGCAAAACAGGCAGGCTGGCCAGGATCCTTGTGGGGAGGAAAGAAAAGACCGGGATGGAGTGGGCCAGGGGATGCCTGCCAGGGTGAGTGTCCAGGGAGGGATGGTTGGCCACCTGCCCCACAGGCCAGCCCCACAAGGACAAAGCCCAAGGTCCCGCTCTGCCTGGGAACTGGGACACTTCTGGCAGCCCATGGCCACTATCAGCACAGCCCCAGCAACTGTCTGTTTGGAGCTCTGCACTGATGTGCGAACTGAATGAGGACTCCCCATTTGCCTCCTCAAAGGCTGGATGGTAGCCCTTTGTCCCATCTCTGGTCTGCTGCTCATTTAGGGCACCTGGTGGTGATTCCAACTCCTGATCCAGTGCTCCCCACAAACGTCCTTTACGGCAGTAAGGGCAGATTTTGATTCTGTGATTCTGAATATACTCTCAGAGGCTAGGGGAGAGGCCAGGCTTCCAAAAGGTGGGTCCTGGGCTGGAAGTACTTCCTGGCTTCTGGGGAGGCCTTTTGTCTCTCTGGTTGATCCTGGTCCTCTCATGGGAGCCTCCCAGTTGACCAGAACCCCCTTCTTGCACCCGTGCTGACAATGTGCCACCATGCTGATGATTCTGTCCACTTCCTTTCCGACTAGCATGACTTCACTAAGGATAATTTGGAATGGCGTCCATGGAAAACTGTAGATCTCCCCAAAGTGGCTCCTGAGACCTCTCCTTTCCACCTCCTCCATGCTTCCTTCCACCCTTACCACCTTTGCTCCTACTCCAGCTTCCTTGTACCCTCTGATATGACCCCTGCAAGCCCCTACCTCCTCCTCCCCATCCACCTTGCTAGAGTTTCCCCTGCCCTCCAGCCACTCAGCTCCCATAGCCACTGGCATGCAGATCCACCTCCTGCCCCACTGGGGGCTCTCAAAGACTTTTGGGGCCCCCAAAAGTAACCACCTGAAGTTGAAAAAGAAAAAAAAGCCAACTGGAAACACATTTAGTCCACAGCCTCCGTAAGATTATATATCAGGGCAAAAAAGTCTTAAACACCTCCTCCATGAACACTGGTGAAAAGCTTTAGCCCTCATATTGAATAGGTAACTAACCTGTGCCCTCTGCCAGAAACAGAATTTGGATAAAAATATAAAATGAAACCAAGACAAGGTCCAACTCTTTTACACCAACTAGTGAATTTTATATAATTGTGTTTATGCCTGATGCCTGTCTAAAAGTTTTAAATGAAAACCAGAAGATCTTACTTGCATCTGTGCGTGCATGCGTGTGCGTGTTTGTGTGTGGTATTTCTCTACCTCCAGATGGTGTTACCAAATTAATTTATAAAATCCCTTAAAATAGTTCTATCTTTATCTAATTGGCTTAGAGACAAATAAGCATTTAAATAAATTAAAATCTTCCCCAAACTCCCAGAAATACAAGAACCAATTCAACTGTTTCTCAAGTTTACATAATTTGGGTAATCCTTGGTAAATAAGACTAGCTTAATAGTATTGATTTAATGAGACAGGTATATCTTTAAGTGTTATCAATACATATACTACAAATGTACATTTTTATTCTACTTTGGATTACTAGTCAAATAAGGTAATATGTTTAGGATTGTACAAATGATAAATCTGATTTTCATCAAACTGAGTTCCTATTCTTTTTTTAAGATTTATTTATTTGTTTATTTATTTATTTGAGAGAGACAGAGAGAGAGAGAGCGTGCACAGGGGTGAGGAGAGGCAGAGTGAAAGGGAGAAAGAAAGAGAGTGAGAGAATCTCAAGCAGACTCCCCACTGAGGTAGGAGCCCAATTGTAGGGTGATTCCACGACCGTAAGATCATGACCTGAGTCAAAATCAAGAACCCATTCATCCAACCGAGCCACCCAGGCGCCCCTCAATAATCATTGCATTTTATATATCTGCCTTGGGGCATCCAGCAGGCTCAGTTGGTAGAGCACGTGACTCTTGATCTTAGGGTCATGAGTTCGAGCCCCATGTTATGGGTAGAGATTACTTAAAACATATATGTATATACGCATCTGCTTCTAAAAACTGTCTCCAAAATCTTTCTGACAATTTGCAACCTTAGAGTTATGCCAAGTTAAGTCAAATAATAGCTATTCATTAGATATGTAAATAATTTTTACATAAGATAAAGCACTAATAATGAATGAATAACATTCATTATTAATTATAGTTTAAGTTTTGGGGTGCTTCAGTGACTCAGTTGGTTAAGCATCTGCCTTCAGCTCTGATCATGATCTCAGAGTCCTGGGACTTCCTGCTCAGCCCAGAGCCTGCTTCTCCTCAACCTTCTGCCCCTTCTCCCTTTCCTCCACGCTGCTCCTGCTTGCTCTCTCTTACTCTCTCAATAAAATCTTTTTTTAAAAAATTATACTTCAGGTTTTATACTTTTAGTTTCTTATTTTCATATGACACAGATAGGCTGGGCGTCTGGGTGGCTTAGTCAGTAAGCATTCGTTCAACTCTTGATCTCAGCCTGCTTCTCCTTCTGCTCCTCCCTCTTGCTCATACTTTCACCTGCTCTCTATCATAAATAAATAAATAAATAAATAAATAAATAAATAAATAAATAAATAAATAAAATCTTAAAAAAAAAAACTTGTACTATTCAGAGTATATACCTCCATAGATTTATGACATGGCATATTCATAAATTTGCTAATCTGTAACAGAATATTGGTGTATGACTGATGAGTCACAATTATCTACTTCCTAATTTCCTCTGTAAAATAAAGGTTGTGAATGGCTAATAATGATAATCAGTATATGAAAACAGTACTAGAAACAATAAGAGCAAAGGGAAACAACTTTGTACACAAAGAATGCGAGGAAAATAGCATGTGTTTCACATGGAAAGTATGCAAAGAATGTAGATTTGTTTTTGTTAAGGAAAGGATAGTAATTTTATCCCAAAATTACATTTTCAAAAAAGGGAAAGTACAGGACAAGAACCTGAATGGATGTAGGAAGTTGTAGGTTAAAGGAATTTTATGTTGCGAGGTCAAAGCTGGCTAAGACTAAATGGATTTATATATAAAGTTTTTGAAATGAGCTCCATTATCAATAACATACTAATGCAAAACTGGAGTTTGGTTGTCTCTCGGCTAAACAACAAAGCTTCTTGGATTACTGCTCAGCTTTTAACAAGAGATTACAAAGGGTTTGTCTTTACTCTTTGAGTAATCTTTACCAATCTTCACCTTTTGTGGAAACAAAGATTCTCTATTATCAAAATAGTTTGTGTTTCATGTTGTCATTACCATGTCCTTGATTACATAAGAGAATCTAGTCTTCCCACTGTCAAAAGAGCCATTTTTTTTTTAAAGAATCATGTTTTCTTGAATTCTTTTATTGTCACTTAGGTTAAGTAAATAACCAAAATTTTTTTTCAAAGTGACCTGGGATCCTATTTGTTAAGTGTTCAAACCTTTCAATATTTTTGACAACTCTGCCTTCTCCAAATTAAAACCTAAATGAAGTATCTTCTTGATTTCAGACTGCCTTTGGGATTTCCCAGAGGGTCTCTGGAAGATCTCAAAGGGTTTGTTCTTTCACCTTGTAAAAGAGAGGAGTTAAACTAATTAGTTTTAACTGACATGTTGAATTTCACGAAAGCCACTGTCAAATAAGCCATGCTGCCTAACCTTCCAAAAGGTGTATTTGTATCATTCCCGTTAATATTTTATTTTATTATTTTTTAAAGATTTTGAGAGAGAGAGAGAGCACGCATGAGAGTGAGCATGAGTAGGGGGAGGGGCAGAGGGAGATGTAGACTCCCCGCTAAGCACAGAGCCAGATGACCTTCAGAAAATGACCCATGCCCAAGGCAGATATTAACTGACCGAGCCACCCAGGCACCTCACCAGTTAATATTTTAAGTGGTGTGTATGTTATAGAAACAACTAAGTTTCCTTGTCAATTGTGTTATTTTTATAGGGGACTCCCACCAAATCTTTAACCCCTGGCAGTCTTTGTCACCCACAGATAGTGTTTGTTTCTCTTGGATTCTTCTCCAAAAGCAATTTGCAATCAGCTACAGGCCAGAGTGCTTCATCTTCAACAGAAAGGGACTGTCTCTGAAACCCAGGGGATGGGCTATGACAGGTGTCTGGTGTACAGATTTCCAAAGGCCTTGTTTCAATAACTCTGAGACCATCTCATGGGACTGAGTAAGGTGCTCCAGAACTCTAGTGGAGAAACCAATGCGCTCGCAAAACTAACTGAACAGGAAAAAAATTAACTACACGGAACCGAGTGAAGTAATAAAAGATTATTATAATTTTATATGGCTTTTGTCTGGAATATTCTTGGCTGGTTAGTGTTCTATTTTCTGGATATTAAAAAGAACACACATACACTCTTTCTTTTTTCTCTTAAGCTATCTATGAGTCATACAACTCTAGCAAGTTATACTTTTGTAAATGAAACTGAAGCATTTATCTTCCTCTCCCTGTTTGATTCCTCTAAAAATTGGAAACTATTGTTGAGTATTCTTGGCAATACTTGAATTTTCATGGCAATATAGTTATCTGTATAGGTTCGATAAGAATCTGCTCTCTTTGCAATAGGACATAATTTTAAAACGTTGGTTATATAACCAAGGAACGTCATACTTGAAAATGATGCATGGAATCAGACATGACCAGACAGTTTGGAGGAACTGCAATAGACTTTACAAGGAGCAATGATTACAAAGCCCTCTTGAAAAAAACCAGCCTGGTACTTGGCTTACACAGGTTCCCAGTCTTTTATAGGTGAGTAAGGAAGGTCACATCCTGGCAGAGCCAGGAACCCTGATATTTGGGGGACTCTGAGAAGGGAGGCATTCACCCAAATCTATAAGTGAATAATGACAGCAAATTCTTGCTTTGGCTTCTTAGCCCTAAAAGGCTTTTAAAATTTTAATCTGAGATTCCCCATAAAAAGTTCCACGAGATAAATTTAACAAGGCCTTTGTGGTCAATTGCCATTTTTGCTGCACTTCTGTAAATAAACAGGCCAAATTTAATGAGACCAGAATTATTTTGTAAACAAGAATAATCTTCCTTTGATTATCTTTTTTTTTAATTTTTTAAAAAAATTTATTTATGATAGTCACACACACAGAGAGAGAGAGAGGCAGAGACACAGGCAGAGGGAGAAGCAGGCTCCATGCACCGGGAGCCCAACGTGGGATTCGATCCCGAGGCTCCAGGATCGCGCCCTGGGCCAAAGGCAGGCGCTAAACCACTGCACCACCCAGGGATCCCCTGATTATCTTTTTTTAAAAAAAGATTTACTTGAGAGTGTGCCAGTGGGCATGAGCGGGGGGGGGGGGGGGGGAGGGGGGGGGCGGTGGTGGCAGAGGAAGAGACGGAGAAAAAGAGGGTGGGGAGAGACAGTGAGAGCTGTTGAGCATTGAGCCCGGCGGCAGATTCAATCCCATGACTCTGAGATCATGACCTGAGCAAACATTCAGAGTTGGACTTTTAACTGTCTGAGCCACTCAGGCGTCCCTTACTTTGGTTATCTTTGATCAAAAAGGGAAATGGCTCTAGAGGGAAATGTTGTGTCTCAATGGGGGAAAATAATATACCGATGCCAATCCTGTTTACTGTGTCTGAGGTCTTCCTATACTACCTGTAACCGGGACTGCAGTCCTGCTGTCTCACACATTTTGTCAGCCCTTACCAAACCCTCAGTTTCCTTCAGTATTTGGTCATTGCTCTCCAAATTGATGTTTTCCAATTTTTCCTCCTTCCCTCTTGACTTGGCATCACTGAGGACTAAAACCTGACTACCCAGGGCCTTCCTGGGACTCGGACGTTCTTTTGCTGCCCCCTTTTCTCCAGGAACTGAAAAAGGACTGCATGTGGAAACACACATACAACTTGATATAACCTTCAGAGAGCTCGTCACCACAACAGATTGTGTGTGCCTGCTTCCATTTCTGGAGCTGCAGCTGCATGGGCCACTCAAAAAGTCCACGGGAACTCCCGTATCTTCCATGCTCTGTCTGGGAAAACAACCCTGACCGTGACACTGATGTCTATACTATCACCACAAACACTCAAACTACAAACTGGGAAATCTACTGGATTGCCACGACGGTCCTCATTCCACAATCTAGAGATGTTTACGAGTCAATGTCTAAACTCGTCCCAACTGGCCACTCCTCAGAATTAAAAACCAGGTTTACATTCAGTTCTGACCATCAATCTCTGCTTTTCTTTCTGTTTCCATAGAAATGTCCCTTAGTAAATCCCTGATCACTGGCATCATCCAGCAAATATCCTCTACTACCAAATCCCAACAGGTGGTTCAACAAAAGGGGATCAAATGGGAAACAGGCTTATCAGCAGAAAGAACGTATCTTCTTTCCTTCAACGAGAGGGAGGCCTGCCAAAGACTCTCCCCTTGACCAAACTCTATCCAGGCTCCTCCGAACCTTCAGAATTCTCAATCAGGCCTCAACCTTGCCTTATAAAGATTTGAACAAACACTACATAGTGTCTAACAGCTCAAGACTGCATCCTCAGCTCCCTTAAGGCATATGACAGAGAAACTCAAGGCTTCCAAAAGAAGTGTCTGCGTCAGTCACCACCTGAGGATCCGTAGAAGCAGGGAAGCCTAACTTCCACAAGCATCACTTAGCACTGTCCAGATGGATGTCACACGGGCTGCTGCCTCTTCCCACTTCTTGTAATCTCTCACTTCCTTGTTTACTCAAGTCCCGCCGTTCCCATCCCCCCCCCACACATGCACTCTCCCTTTAAAAGGCCCAGAGCCTCTGAACAAATCTGAATGGACCTCAGCTGTTTCCCCTTCTGTCGGTAAATACCGAATAAAGTCTGTCCTCACCACGGTAACTAGCGTCCAGCTGTGTTCATCTATGGCCACCCTCTCCTCACCAGGCCTGGCACTGCTCCAGAGGGCTTCTGGGAGTTGGGAGGCAGCAGGCAGTCGGGAAAGCTCAGCCCCAAGCAATAGCTCAAGAAAAGTTCCTGACTTATAACCTGAAAGGCTGCTATGTCAGGTCCGTTCTGAGGTAACTTCCTTTTTCTCAACATTCTCATGTGGGAATGAGGCCACACCACCCAAAGACCAGTGCTTTGGGGTGTTGGGCTCTGGTCGTTTCCTTTCTGGTGTGGCAGCCATTCCCCCTGAACGGAAAAATCCTAGGGGAACCCCAAGGCCTCCAGGGAAAAACTTGTTGGAAACATTACTGAGCCTTTCTGGGCCTGGACGCCCACAATTCTCCCACTCCCAAGGATCTGATCCCTGACTCCCAAAGCCCATCAAGTCAAGGCCCTCCTCCAGAGACAGGCCCCACCTTGGAGTGTGGATGCCTACAAGAGGCTGGATCCCCTATCCCCCCTGGATCTTCCCTCTACCCAGTCTGGTATCCTAGCCCCTTCTTTTCTGCCCACAGACTCCCACCCGAGGTCGGATCCTTTCACACGGATTTTAATTTCCCATCTCGCACCCAGAGCTCCTCACCCCAGGACAGATCCCAAGATCCCCCATCCCAGATCAGATTCCCCCCCCAGGTCCACAGAGCCCGCCCAGGGTCAGACCCATTCCAGATCGGGAGACCACCACCGCGGATCAGATCCCCCCCAGGTCCGCAGGCCCCCGCCCCGGATCGGACCTGCCCCAGGTCCAGAGACCCCCGCCCCGGGTCAGACACCCCGCGGGCCCGCAGACCCTCACCCGGGGTCGGACCTGCTCCAGGTCCGCACACGCCCGCCCGGTCCGACACCGCGACCCGGGGTCAGACCCGCCCTAGGTCCGCGCCCCCCGCCCCGGGTCACCCCCGCCCCGGGTCCGCGCCCCCCGCCCCGGGTCCCCCCGCCCTGGGTCCCCCCCACTCCGGGTCCGCGCCCCCCGCCCCGGGTCCCCCCCGCCCTGGGTCCCCCCCACTCCGGGTCCGCGCCCCCCGCCCCGGGTCCCCCCGCCCCGGGTCCCCCCCACTCCGGGTCCGCGCCCCCCGCCCCGGGTCCCCCCGCCCCGGGTCCCCCCCACTCCGGGTCCGCGCCCCCCGCCCCGGGTCCCCCGCCCCGGCCGCAGCCGCGCCTCACCTCACCTCGCCTGGAGGCGTCCGGGGCGGCGGGCGGCGGCGGCGGGCGGCGGCGCAGGCAGCGCGGAGGGCAGCCCCGGACGCCCCGAGGCCCGGCTCGGCGATGGCGGCGATGGCGGCTGCGCTGCGCGGGCCCGGCGGGCGCTTCCGGTGGCGGCCTCGGGCGGCGGCCGGCGGGACCCGGGGCGCGGCAGGTACCGCGGCGGGGGGGGCGCGGCGGGGGCCCACGCGGCGGGGGCTCCACGCGTGTCCGCACGGCCAGTCCCCGGGGGGGCGGGGCCGCGCGGGCGCCGGGGCCGGGCAGTGCCCGCGGGTCCTGCCGGAGCCCCCGACGGGCACCCACCGGGCCGGGCCGGGCCCCGCGACAGCAGCCCGCGGCGGAGGTGCCGGCGCCGCAACAGGGCCCCCAGCGCGAGCCGGGGGGGCGCCCGCCTGTAGCCCGGTCCCCGGCACCCTGCGCTCTCGCCCCCGGACCTTGGCCCTGGACAAGGACCCCGCGCCCGGGGGGCACGTGTTGAGGCCCCCGAGCCGGGACGCACGAGGCCTTTTCCCGGAGATGGTGACCGCGGGAGAAGGGCCGCGCCTGGCCCGCAGTGGATGGAGCCGACCGCGGACACGAAGGCCAGGAAGGCCCAGCCGAGTGCTGCCCCGGCGTGGGGAGCCCGGGAAGGGGGCAGAGAGGCGCCCCGAGGGGGGCTTTGCTGACCCCCGGGACCTTGGCCGGGGCACCCGGTCTTAGCGTTCTTGCTGCAGGAGTCAGGGGGGCCGTTGGTGAGGATCAATGCAGCTGTGCGGTGGGGCCCTCAGCCCACCTGTCCCAAGGAAAAGATGTAGAGAGGGGAGCTGCCGGCCACATAACCTGGGCCTTGTGGCAGAGCAGAGCGGCCTTGGGGTGCAGCTGGGCAATACCAAAGATCCTGCCCCCACAGTCCTCCGGCAGCCAGGGGAAGGAAGCCCCAGACGAGAGCTTACTCAGCTGCCGTGGTGGGGGGCTGGCAGGCCGGGGCACAGGGCCAGCCCCCCGCGAGGAGGCCCAGAGCTCTTCCATCCGAGCCCAGCTTTCCAGGAAGGTACCTGCCCCGTCCCAGCCCTGGGGGTGGCCTACTCAGTAGTATAGCAGAATGACACTATTGCTGGTGTCCCCTGTTCCCTAATACCTGCTACCAGGAAAGAATGCCCAGTGGGGAGGACCAGACAAGGGGATTCCCAAGGTGGCTCCCTGAGGTGACTAGTGTGCCCCTGGACACACAGGAAAGCCTCTGCTTGCCCTCCCAGAGCAGTGCACCATTCACTCAGCCCCACCACACTTGCTGGATGCCAGGCCCCCAGTTCAGAGGGGACCCAAAAATTAAAGGACAGTGGGCTCAGAGTGAAGAGAAGACAGCCCCTTTCGGGACTGAGCCCTGAACGCGCGGTGGGAAAGGAGAGGCCAGAGGGCTGCACCGGGCACTGGAGTGCACAGGTGTGTGCCCAGGTAACCCCTGCAGAGCAGCGCCCACCTCATCTGCCTTGCTGGTGCTTGAGGCAGGGTACTCTTCCCCGTGTTTACCGGATGGTTCGTGCTGCTGGGTATGTGCCGCAGGCGGGGAAAACAAACCCACAAAGATAAGCTCACAGTCCACTTGGCCAGTTGCTCGCCCTGCCTGATAGCAGGCGGAGGGGACGCAGTGTGGAGCTGAGGACACCGGGAGCTAGCGGGGACCCTGCTCGGTCAGCCGAAGGACCGGCAGCAGCACCTGCAATGGAAGGTAGGGGCACTGGCCTGGGCAAAGCTTCTTCACGTCCCTGCTCCCCCACCCCGGGGCAGCTGCAAGGGAGAGGTACTGTGCTCCCGGCAGGTTGTGCTCCTGGGGCCCGGCGGCCGCTCCTCTCCAACCAAGTCTGTCTTCGGTTCTTTGGGCTCATGTCAAAGCCACCAGAATCACTGACAAAGCTGAGGTCTCTTCAGAGCCCTGAGTTGAATTTGGAATTGGGTCCCCTTTGGACTGGCTCTTTGAACCAAGCTGTGGCTCCCTTGGATCCCGTGTTTGCCTGTACACACATCTCAGGTGTCCTCAGATGCTGCCTGCAGGGCAGAAGCTGGGGTGGGCCCAGCCTTGGGGTGGGCGCCATGGAGCCTCTCCCCGGAGAGGAGCCCCGGATGCAGCTCCTGGGGCGGCTCCCCTAGCCTCGTCACCTGCAAACCAGGGCCTCCTCTAGGCTGGAGTTCCTGTGTCCTGGCAGGGGTACAGGCTCTGGACCCCGGTCTGCACGGCACCTACAGAGCTGAGGTCCCTGAGGGACGCAGGACACACCCTTGCCGCCAGGAAGGTCCAGGTGGGCACAAAAGCAGATATAGTTGTTTTCACTTCTCAGGCTCCTGTCTGGTGTGGAGGCAGCTCTCTGGCCTTGGGTGGCGGACCCTGATTTGATCACAGGCCTGGGTGCTTTGCCCGGGAGAATGGTCATCTCTAGGCACACTGGCCACAGTCCGCACATGCTCTCCCTCCCTACATACTGATGGTGTTCTAGGATTTCTTCCTTTCCCTACAGGGAGTGGGCCAGTGCTTTGTGCTGGGTATCTTGGGCCTGGGCCCCGGGTCAGAGCTCTGACCAGCTGGCCTCACCTAAGGACACATCTGCCCCTCACCTACCCCCCCTTCCTCACCCCCTCCCCCTTTCTGGCTGTCCCTTGCTTGCCTTTCCTGGCAGCATTGTGCAGAAGAACAAAAGGTAACTGTTCAAACGGAAAGACAGGGACACCTGGATGGCTCAGCAGTTGAGTGTTTGCCTTTGGCCCAGGGCGTGATCCCGGGATGCTGGATCAAGTCCCACATCGGGCTCCGTGCGGAGAGCCTGCTTCTCCCTCTATGTCTCTGCCTCTCTCTCTCTGTGTCTCTCATGAATAAATAAAATATTAAAAAAACAAAAAACAAAAAACGGAAAGACAGACTTAGGAAAAGTGTTTTAATCCCATGTCTGGCTTAGAACATTCAGTGAAATTTAAGTTCGGAGCAGTCTCGCCAGTTCAATTACCTTCTTCTTGACCTAACTGTTGCTGCGAAGGTGATTATGCGCCCTTGGCCAACCTCACCTGCAATTGCTTAATTTCGGGATTTGCCTTCTGCCCCAATGTATGATGTTCTATCACTCCGGACCATCACGGGGCGGGGGCTTTGATCCCATCACGGGGGACAGAGCTGCTTGCCCTTTGGAAATCATGTCATCTTGCGGAATTCGTGCCCCAGCTTTAACCTGGCCCTTCCTCTCACCCCTTTCCCCAGCAGGACAGCAGAACTATGATCTTCTGGTGATTGGCGGGGGATCTGGTGGCCTGGCCTGTGCCAAGGAAGGTATGTGTCCTCTGCCCTGCGTCCTGCCAGCATGGCAGGACCTCCAAGTTTTCAGGGCCCCTGGAGAAGGCTGTGTTGTTCTCGAAGCTGGGTGGAGGAGATTTGCCCTGAGTAGCTGTGCACAGCGTGTATTATCTCTGTAGCTGGCCCGCTGGCCTCTAGGGTCCTGCATCCTGCCAGGGTCCCCCCAGGAGGCTTGTCAGTATGCCCTGCTCCCTGCCATTCCCCGGTTGTCTGTGCAGCACTCAGTGGCCAGGATGATACCCCAGGCCTTAGCCTGCCCTCCTGGGCCCCAGCCCCGGGCCTCCTGGGATCTGACATGTCTCCCTGCACCCATGCCCTTGCCCCTGCCCTGGCCACCTTGCTGTTGTGCAGATGCTTCCTAAAGATCTTTCCTGCCTTGTTCCTCCCCCTGGCTGCCTGCCCAGCCTGGCTTCCTCTTTGCCTCCTTGGTTAGCTCCAGGGTTCACTCACCTTCCTTTGGCCTTCCCTGCCAAGATCACCCTACTTGGAATGGCAGCCTCCTCTATGCCTCGTCCCTGTCCCCAGCTCCACTCTCCTCATTCTTAGCCCTGGCACATCCCGCAGAGATCACAGTTTGTTCTGCTGTATGTGTCTTACTCCCTCTCCTCAGCCTGGCACCCAGATGGGCCTGAGCACCCTGGGGTGCTCCGTAAAGATATGTTCAATGAAAGGGTCTGACCCCAGAGGCATCCAGAGATCTCGTGTTGCAGTTTGCCACTGATCTGGGTGGGGAACAGACCCAGCATATCACTGGGAGCTCTGCACTCTGCTGTGGGAGTGCGCGGCGGCCTGCTTGCCCATCTAAATGATAAGGAGGCAGATGTGGGTGAGGGAGGGGGGAAGACAAGAGAGAAATGGGGCCCCAAACAAGAGGGATTAGGCACTCTGACCATGGAATTCTGGCTCTCTGACAACAGATCCTGATTATGTTTTGTTTTTTAATTTTTTTTTCTGTTTCTTTCATTTATTTATTTGGGTGGGGGCGCACAAGTAGGGGTAGTAGCAGGGAGAGGGAGAAGCAGGCTCCCCACTGAGCAGGGAGCCCGATGCGATGTGGGGCTTAATCTCAAAACCCTGAGATCATGTCCTGAGTCAAAGGCAGCAGCTTAACCAATTGAGCCACCCAGGCGCCCCAGATCCTGGGTTTTAGAATCACAGTCGGCATTAAGGAAATTTGCCGTCAACTCCTCTTGTTCTGAGGGGCAGAGGAGGCTGCTGGCCTGTGGTGGAGGGAGGAAGTCTCCCAGCTGATATGGGGGCCCATAGAGGGACACGAGTCCTCATCCCACTGGACCACAGAGCCACCCCAAGAAACAGGGTATGTGGACAAGCCAGCCATCCGGGCAATGGCCATTCTAGCAGAAGAAAGCCCTGGATGTCATGTCTACTCCAGTACCTTATCTCTTAGAGACACATCTCCGTTAACCCGCAACAGTTCCCAGACCTGTCTTTGCCTTTTGTAATGGTGGCATCCTCCCTGTGGGTGATGGTGCTTTTCTACAGCATTATTGAGATATAATTGACATAAAACAAACCATATGTATTTAAAGTGGACAACTTGATACGGCTTGACATACTGACACACCTGTGAAACCAAGTACCACGGTCAAGCTGGCAAATGTATCCATCACCCCAATGTTCACATGCTGGGGCTGCCATCCCAAAGAACCACAGACTGCATGGCTTAAATAGAATTCCCTCACGGTTCTAGAGGTTGCAAGTCTGAGATTAAGGTGCCAGCAGGGTTTTTTTTCTGAGTCCTCTGTCCTTGGTTTGTAGATGGCCATCATTTCCAGTGTCTTCACATGGTCTTTCCTCTGTGTATCTGTGTCCTGATCTCATCTTTTTATATGCACACCAGTCAGATTGGAAGCCAATCAGCCAGACCTACATGGTCTCATTCTAATTTAATCACCTCCATAAAGACCCTGCCTTCAAATAAGGTCACATTCTAGAGTTCTGAGGGTTTGGGCTTCAGCATGAATTTGGAGGGGCATGACTCTGCTCATAACAAACTCCAAAGTTTCCTCAAACCTTCGGAACTCCTTCCTGCTCCCCCCTTCCCTGCCACATCCCCAGATGGCCATGATCTGCTTTCTCTCACTGCAGATTAGTTTGCATTTTCTAAAATTTTGTATAAATGGAATCATGCAAGATGTATTTGGTGGCTTTTTTCATGTAGCCTAATTATTTTGAGATTCATCTATGATGCTGTGTATATCCAGAGTTCATTCCCTTTGATTACTGATCAGTATTCTATTGTACGTCTACACCACATTTTGTTTGTCCATTCATCTGCAGGTGGACATTTGGGTTGTTTGCAGTTTGGGGCTATTATGAACGGTGCTGCTGTGAACATTTGTGTTTGCATCTTTGTGTGGTTGTATGTTTTCAGTTCTCCTCCATAAATGCCTAAGCATGGAGCAGCTAGGTCCTGTGGTATAGCTCTTTTTTGTGCATTTTTAAATTTATTTCCACAGTCTTATAGTTTTCAACATACAGCTTTTGTCAGATTTATCCCTGAGTGTTTTCTAATGGCGTTGGGATTAAGTGGTATACCATACTATTCATTCATGTAGCGTGCATGACTCAGTTGTTTTTCAAATACTCACAGAGTTGTACAACCATCACCACATCAGTCGTAGAAATTCTAATCATCACCCCCCAAAACTACTCTGGACCCATTAGCAGCCACTCCTCAGCTCCTCCACCCCTCAGCCCCAGGCAACCACTAATCTGCTTTCTGTTTCTATGGATTTGCCTGTTCTGGACATTTCATACGAATATGTGGTCCTTTGTCTTAGCGTGCTATTTTCAGGGTTCATCCACGCATACGCTAGTACTTTATTCCTTTTAGTGCCTGAATATGTCCATTGCATGGACAGACCACGTTTTGTTATTCATTTGACCATTGATGGACATTTGGTTGTTTCCACTTTTTGGCTGTGGTGCATAATGCTGCTGGGAGCATTGTGCACAAGTATTTGTGTGGACATGTCTTCATTTCTCTCGGGTAGCCACCTAGGAGTGGAATTGCTGAGTGTTCAGGTTCACCTTTTGGGGAACTGCCAGACTGTCTTTCAAAGTGGCTGCATCATTTTATATTCCTGCCAGCACTGTTGGAGGGTTCAGATTTTTCCCCATCCTCGCCAGCATTTGTTGTCCTTTTTTTACTACAGTCATTCTGAGTAGGGGTCAAGTGCTATTTCCCTGTGGTTGATGTTTTCCTAATGATTTTTTCTTAAGATTTTATTTATTTATTCATGAGACACACACACACAGACACACACACACACACAGAGGCAGAGACACAGGCAGAGGGAGAAACAGGCTCCCTGCAGGGAGCCCCATGTGGGACTCGACCAGAACTCCAGGATCATGCCCTGGGCCAAAGGCAGGCACACTAAACCGCTGAGCCACCCAGGAATCCCTATTTTCCTAATGATTAATGAGATGGAGCATCTTTTCATGTGTTTATTGACCATTTGCGTATTGATGAAGAAATGTTTATTCAGAAGCTTTGCCCATTTTTTTAAAAAGATTTTATTCTTTTTTTTAAAAAAAGTATTCATTTTAGAGAAGGAGAGAGAGAGAGAGAGAGAGAGAGCGCGAGCAGGAAGGAGAGGGTCTGAGTGTGGAGCCTGATGTGGGGCTTGATCTCAGGACCCTGAAATCATGACCAGAGCTGAAACCAAGAGTACGATGCTTAACTAACTGGGCCACCTAGGCACACCTGAAGACTATTCTTTTAAGTGATCTCTGCCGCCAGTGTGGAGCTTGAACTCACAGCCCAGCAATCGAGAATCTCATACTACCCCATTGGAGCCAGCCAGGTGCCCCAGCTTTGCCCATTTTTAGATTGAGTTGTCTTTTTATTACTGGGTTACATGAGTTCATATATATGTGTGCATATATATATATATATATGAACACTATATATGTATATATGTGTGTGTATGTATATGTGTATATATATATATTCTTATTTAAATATATTCTGGATACTAGACCTTTATCAGATATATGATTTGCAAATATTTTCTTCCATTCTGTGGATTATCTTTTCACTTTCTTTATAATGTTCTTTGCATGGGGATCCCTGGGTGGCGCAGCGGTTTAGCGCCTGCCTTTGGCCCAGGGTGCGATCCTGGAGACCCGGGATCGAATCCCACGTCAGGCTCCTGGTGCATGGAGCCTGCTTCTCCCTCTGCCTGTGTCTCTGCCTCTCTCTCTCTGTGTGTGACTATCATAAATAAATAAAAAACTTAAAAAAAAATTTTTTAATGTTCTTTGCAGCACAGATGTTTTTGATTTTGATGCAAGTCCAGTTTACCTATTGTTTCTTTTGTTGCTATGCTTTTCATGTCTGAGAAACAGTTGTCTGATCCAAACTCAGGAAGATGTAGAAGATGTATGCCCACGTCTTCTCCTAAGACTTTTACAGTTTCAGCCCTGACACTTAGGCCTTTGGTCCATTTTGAGTTCATGTAACAAATATGGTGCAAGGTAGTTGCCTTGGGGTTTGCAGAAGACATCTTGACCTTGTCCCCACTTCACACAGAGTAGGAAAACCTTGTTACAGTAGCCTGCTTCCACTTCTAACTTCCCAGCCTTTTTCCCATGTGGCCATACCTTTTACTTTTACATGTTATAAGGCGTATAGCACATTGTTATATTTTGTCTAAACAGTTGTCTTCCAAAAAAGATTAAACTAATGAGAAATAATCTTTCGGATCTGCCTGTGTAGTCACTATTTCCAGTGCTCTTTCTATTGTATAGATCTGAGTTTCCATCTGGCATCATTTTTCTTCTACCCTAAGGATGTTTGTGAACATTTCTTACAATGTGGCTCTAAGAGTAATGAATTCTTTCAGCTTTTGTATGTCTGAAGACATCTTTATCCTGCCTTTATTTTTTAAAGATAATTTCTTGGGGTGGGGAGGCGCCTGGATGGCTCAGTTGGTTAAGCATCCAACTCTTGATTTTGGCTCAGGTCATGATCTCAGGGTCATGGGATCAAACCCCACATGGGGCTCTGCACTCAGCACGGAGTCAGCTTGGGATTTTCTCTCTCTCTCTCTCTCTTTCTGCCCCTGCTCCTCCCCCTACTCTTGCTCTCTTTCTCTCAAATAGATAAATAAAATCTTAAAAAAAGAAAAAAAGGATTTCTCTTGGTAGATAATTCAAGGTAGGCAGTTGTGTGTTTCTTTTTTGTTTGTTTGTTTGTTTGTTTTTCTGTTTAGTATTTTAGAGATATTGCTGCCCTGGCTTCTCACTGCATTGTTTCTGATGTCATCTGTTGCCATTTTATCTCTTTGCCGTGTGTCTTTTTGTTTCTGGTGGTTTTCAGGATTTTCTCTTTTCATTGGTTTTGAGCAATTTAATGAGGGTACGCTTTGGTGTAGTTCTTTTTTTTTTTTTTTTTTTTTTTAAGATTTTATTTATTTATTCATGAGAGACACAGAGAAAGAGGCAGAGACACAGGCAGAGGGAGAAGCAGGCTCCCTGCCGGGAGAGCCCTATGCGGGACTCGATTCCCAGACCTGGGATCACGCCCTGAGCTGAAGGCAGATGCTCAACCATTGAGCCAACCAGGCGTCCCCACTTTGGTGTAGTTCTTAATTTTCTGCTAGAGTGTGCTGAGTTTCCTGGGTCTGTGTGTTTATTGTTCTCATCAAGTTCTGAGAATTTTCAACCATTATTCTTTACTGTCTTTCCTCTTCTTCACTTTTGGAGACTTTTATCACACATACATTAGGCTGCTCGGAGTTGCCCGTCAGCTCATGGGCGTTCTCTTCATCTTGGAGAGTTTCTAGTCCTGTGTTTCCAAACTCACTAATAAAAGATACTGCAAAGTCTAATCTACCATTCATCCCACCCGATATAATTTTCATCTCTTGGATTGTAATTTCATCTCCACAGATTCAACGTGGGTCCTTTTTTGATCCTCCATGTTGGTTCTCTTTGAACACAGCTACAATACTCATTTTACTTTTTTCCTCCTAATTCTGTGGCGGTTCTTGGGCAGTTTCTCTTTGGCTGATTATTTCTGTCTTGTGGCTTATCTTTCCCTGTTCCTTTTCATGCTTGATCATTTTTTATTGAATTCTAAACACTTTGAACTTTCCCTTGCCGGTCTCTGGATATTTTTAGGTTCTTACGTGCATTTTTGAGCATGTTCTGGGATGTAAGGAAGAGAATTTGATTCTTTTGCATCTTCCACTTAAGATTTGTTCAGTGGCCCAATCATTCTAGTGACTGGGCTCTGACTTTAATACTCACCCAGCAGCCCAGAATTATGTGTTTTCTCCAGTCTGGGTTCTGGAAACAGGCACTATTCTCAGCCCTGTGTGAGCACTGTCTCCTCTAGTCTTTCTGGATGGTTCTTTTCTGGCTTCATTGATCAGTTGTCTGGGGTTCTGTGCAGCTCTCTCCTCTCTGGTCCTCTGTCCCAGGAGCTCTGGCTGCTTTAGTCTCCCCAGGCTCCCAGCTCTCTCCTCAGCCAGGGAGTCCAGTGATCTCTGCCTGGGCCTCCTCACCAGGCCTTCTCGCCGGATCACCTCGTTTATTTCCTATCTTCCAAGAATCACTCTCCTTGGTCTTCTGATGTTCGGTTTCTTGAAAGCATTATTATATGTATTTCCTCTGGATTTTTGGTTGCCTTGAATGTGAGGATAAATCCAGTCCCTGTTGCTCCATCATGCTCAGCTGTGGGAGACAGATGCTGGCTGGTTTGAAGAGTCTCTGTGGCTGGAATTTTTAAAACAAGCACTGCAGTCCCATCGTTGGTCAGTTGAACAAAATGGGTTTTTACATGAAGGCTTCTAAAACTTTGTTCTATTCTTGGTCAATACCATGAACTGAGTGCATTCTGTAGTATGTCAGACACTTGTAGGTCATGATGTTTAAGTTGGGCATGCCCACTGGGACCATCAGGTCCAGAGCCCAGGTTGGCAGTGCAGTTCCCCAGGCAAGCCAAGGGGAAGCCCCATGATTAGCCCTGGCTAATGGTGATGGGGTCAGAACCTGGGGCTCGTGGCCCTGGGAGGAACCTGCTGCCAGCCAGTGGGGGAGGCCAGGAGACTCCAGGCAGGGGATGAGTTTGGAGCCCGGGTCTCCCTGCCTCTTTGGGGGCTGGCTGACCCTGGACCTGCCATTTGACTTCAGAACTTCTGTTTCCTCACCCTGAGAATGAGGCAGTAAATACCCACAAGAGCAGACCTTGAGTAGAAGCTCCCACTGATGTCCAGTGGGGAAGAGTGGAGGCAAGTGAGTCCACAGGGAGGGCTTGGAGCGAGAGCCAGGGGAAGCTCCGAGTCTGGAGCCTCTCCCAGGGAGTGGGTGCTCCTGTGATGCCTCCTTGTATGCTCCAGGTGGGCACTGGGTTCATGCTGAATGTCTGGGCTAGAACCACGTGCGTTAGGAGGCAAGGGAAGGCTGGACCAGGGCTGCTTTGGTTGACGTCCCGCTCTGTGGGGGTCCTGGCTATGTGGTGGGTGGTATGAAGCTGCAGTCCAAAAGAGGCCCGAAGGCTTCCACCTGTGGGCAGCACAGCTGTATGCAGCAGACAGGTGAGGAGAGCTGGCTGCAGAGCTGGTGGGCAGCTCCCTTCTTGACCAAAGCAGCTCCCCACCTGCCCACTCCTCTTGTCGTTCCAGCTGCTCAGCTGGGAAAGAAGGTGGCTGTCGTAGACTACGTGGAGCCTTCCCCCCGAGGTAGGTAGCCCTGGATGGAAACCATATGTCCTGGGGAAGTGGGAGGATGGGGGCCTGGTTCACCTGGGGTGGGTGCAGTTGCACCGAGAATCACTCACCCACTGCTGGCCAGGGTCTCTGGAGAGTGTCCTCCTTCTCGGGTCAGCTGCCATTACCATAAAGTTCTTTATTCTTATTTAAAGACAATTCTGACGACAGTTATAGAGAGTGAATTCACGGGGCAGGTTCATCTGGAGCGTGTTTGGAGTTACAAACAACAGCTTAAAGGAATCTTACACAACTGTAGAAGAATAGGAGAGCCTTCCAGTCTCCTGAGTAGAAATCTAAACCTGCTTTTCCCAACATGCCAGGTACTAAGTGGGGCCTCGGTGGCACATGCGTGAACGTTGGCTGCATCCCGAAGAAGCTGATGCACCAGGCAGCGCTGCTGGGGAGCATGATTCGAGACGCCCCCCACTATGGCTGGGATGTGGCCCAGCCGGTCCTGCATGACTGGTGAGGAGCCCTGCCCACTTCCAGCGCTTTCCTGCTCCTCATGGGGTGCTTGGGGACTGTTCACAGGAGCATGCTGTCAGACAGGAGCTCTCACCGGGGGCAACCCCTTCCCCAACATTGATTAAAGTCTGGAGACATTTTTGGTTATCACCACTGGTTAGGGTGGAGGGCTGCTGCATCTACTAGGATGCTGCTAAAGGTCCTAAGACACACAGGACACCTGCACGAAGGAAGGTCTGGCCCAAAGGCCACTAGTCCGGGTGAGAAACCGGTTTACCTTCCACAGGTGGCACCTGGTCTGCTTTGAGCTGCACACAGGCCCCTCATGGTTCTCAGATGACCCAGACTCAGGGCCAGCTGCTGTGTTCTGACAGCCAAAGGCCCTCGGCCCCAGACCTGGGACAGAGGCAGGGGCCGTGGGGATAGATGTCACATTTTTTCACCTTTAAAACCACCTTGTTTCTTGGTATTTCTACTGACTTGCTATTTGTATCTGCTAGTCTGCTGTGTGACTCTACAGTTCATGCTTCTGTTATGGTTTTTAACATTGCTTGTGTGTTAACAGGAGGACGATGGCAGAAGCCGTGCAGAACCATGTGAAGTCCCTGAACTGGGGGCACCGGGTCCAGCTGCAGAATAGGTACTGAGGCCTCGCCAGGCCCTCCTGGCCCTCTCTGGGGACATTTCCTCTCTTGACAGGCACTTTCTCATCAGAGGTTCAGCAGTGATAAGACGAGAAGTCCCTGCCCGTGGGGTGGGGCGTACACACGAGGAGCAGATGGGGCCTGGAATGGAAGGCTGCCCCGCAGCTGGCACCTGCAGAGCCTGGAGTAGCAGGGAGTGAGAGGCGTGTTGGCAGGACAGCTGGGTCTGCACCAGGCAGGAGGCATGCTCGGGGCTGGGGCCGGAGTGTGGGGGGCACGGAGAGGGCCATCCCCGGGGCCAGCACCTTCTTTGGGATAGGTGACCTTTCCCCTGTCAGGGTCAACCACAGTTAAGTGGAAGGAGCCCAGTGAGCCCCGTGGATGCCCTGGGAAGCCCACACCTCACCTCTCACCTC
Source organism: Canis aureus (assembly GCF_053574225.1). NCBI lineage: Eukaryota > Metazoa > Chordata > Mammalia > Carnivora > Canidae > Canis > Canis aureus. The sequence goes on along the minus strand of NC_135637.1, from coordinate 35,575,316 downwards.
CAGGCTCCCCCACCTCACCACCCACCTCCTGGCTCTCTGGGCCCCTGGTTTGGCCTCCTGAAGCAAGTGTCCAACATGATCATTCCAGCCTGACACTGCCAGGTCCTATCGTCCTTTGGGGTTCCCCCAGCCCAAACGCCGACACGTCTTCCCACCAAAGGAGCCTCCATGAAGAGCCACCACCAGAAGGAAAGGTGCCCCAAACTGCACGGGGCTCTAGCTAGGCTTTGCTCCTGGCCCTGTGGTTGTGCCCTTTGCTCGTGCAGGTGGAGGGGACAGAAGCTCCCATCTGAGCACTATTTGCTTGGCTCCAACGAGTCTTCCTAGGCTGTACAGTAGGCAGCTGTTCTGTGCCCGTGAAACCCAGCACAGCTGAGCCGGGGAAGCTGGCCCACCTGCCCATCCTGGGTGTCCCCAGGGTTCCCCCACTTAGGGAGCTAGGCTGCATCCTGTTATTTTTCCTCTGTGTGTGGGCCCCGTGGTCCCCAGCTCAGTCTGCTGGAAGCATAGGGCTCTGTCCTCCCTGCTGGCCCCAGGCAGCTCCCAGCCAAGTGCCCAGCAGACCCGATCTCCAGTGAGCTCTGGAGGTGCCCACAGAAGGAAGCCAGTGGGGAACTAGTGTCTGTGTCCTCTGGCTGTTGCTGGGCTATGGGGATGAATGAGGACTTCTTATGGCTCAGGCGGCATTTGGAGGCACAGGGCTTGATTGCGGGGCAGACGTAAAGTCGAGGAGGTGGAGAAGCCTTACCAAAGGCACCAAGAACCCACCACTGCAGAGTGGCCTTCGTTATTAGAAGGTGTGGGTTGTTTCTGCACACCCTGCTCCTGATCGATCATCCTTATGTCCTCATCGTACCTGTTTTCCAGCCTTGCTGTCCCCTAGAGGCAAGGAGCTATGTGTCTCTGGTGGGCTCCCTCTCCTATGAGCGGGAAGTTGGTCATTTGGGTGGTGGGGGTAACTGGGTGCATGTGGGGGCTTCTGCTCCCTGCTGGAATGTGCCCAGGTGACAAAGATGCACCCTGGGGAGGCCCAGCCACTCTGTCCTCACACACTGGGGCTGTGCTTGGGCTCCCACGACCATCCTAAGCTGGCTCTGTCCCAGCAGCTCCAGGGACCCTTGGCCCTCCTCCCCCTCCACGTTTTCTGGCACCCCTTGCCCCACCTGAGTGCTGGGCAGGGGGCAGTGGGCCCGAGCTTGCCTTTTAGTGATCTGCTGCTTTGTTTCTGTAGGTGACACTTGGTCTACAGAGGAAATATTTGACCAACTTATTTTTATTTTGCAGGAAAGTCACGTACTTTAACGTCAAGGCCAGCTTTGTCAATGAGCACACAGTTTGCGGTGTTGCTAAAGGCGGGAAAGAGGTGAGTGCCCAGTTTCCCCGAGGGGCTCCTCTCGGGTAGTCCTGCCGCCTCCAAGGACTTTGTTCAGCCTTTGTTCAGCCTCGGTGCTGTTCTCAGGAATAAGCACTGCTGGAACTGACCGCAGGTCTGTCTGAGGCTGCTTCTAATTCTTTATGGAGAATGAAATGAATCACTGAGACACACGTTGTGCCAGGCTGCCTGCTGCAGCGGGCAGCCCGACGGGTGATCATGCCCTTGTGGAGTTTTGCAGGGATAAAAGGAGATGAGACACCTGCAGGGGTGCTTGCAGTTAGAATGTCTCCCTGCATCCTCTGCTGGGTCTCCTCCTGGTTCGAGGACCCCTTGACAGGCTCCCAGCCCCGAAGGACCTCTGAACCACTGGCCACAGGTCCTGGCTGCAGGGCAGGAGCTATAATTCGAAAGCCAGGGTCTCTGCTGGGGGACCTCTGCATGGGTGGCCACAGTGCATTTGGGTGACTACTACTTCCATGGTTTATTCTCAGACTCTGCTTTCGGCTGAGCACATTGTCATTGCTACTGGAGGGCGGCCGAGGTACCCTACCCACGTGAGTGTCCCCTGCACCCAGCCTTCCCTTGCACCCCAGGCATGGCCACGGTCTCCCAGCTCCAGCTTCCCACACTAGTGGCACCCCCACTCTTTCTATTCTTAAGAAAAAGTTGTTTTCTGTATTCACTTCGGTCACTTGCTAATTCTCTCTCAACTCCGCTCTATGGAAGCAGGTCAGCAGGCACCCCCACGTTGCTGAATCCTAAGAGCAATGGTCCCCTTGCTCTTCAGGTGGCTCTGGGACACCCGGCACCTGGTCTCTTTTATCTCTCTTTGCTGGCTCTTCCTTTTCTCCTCAGCCTCAAAGTATTGGAACGTCAAGGACTTAAGCCTCTTCTTTCTGCTCCCATCCCAAATCATGCTCTTAGTTGACTTAAAATTCTCATACCAGAAAATGCGCCCTTTCAAAGGGTACAATTTGTGCCAAAATGACATCCTGTGCCGTTGATGGTCACTGCTGTTCCCTACTCCACAGCCCCTGGTGGCCACTGGTCTGCTTTCCATCTCTGTGGATTTGCCTGTTCTGGACACTTCACCTCAGTGGCTTCCTGCACTCAGAAGGGTGTCAGGATTCATCCACATGGTAGCCTGAGTCAGCGCTTCAATCCTTCTTATGTCTGCATAATGACCCATTGTGTGGCTAGACCATATTTTGTTTGTCTACTTGTCCTTTGATGGACATCCGAGTTGTTTCCACTTTGAGCTGTTGTGAATGACACTGCTGTGAACGCCCATGTACAAGTTTTTCTGTGGCCTCTGGTTTGCACTTCTCTTGGCTCCTTACCTAGGGACAGAGTTGACAGGTCCTAGGGCAACTTGGTTTTTAACCTTTTGAAGAACTAGCAGCCTGTTTTCCAAAACAGCTGTGCCATTTTATGTACACCCCCCCCCCAACCCCCGTGCCCAATAATGTGTGAAGGTCATGAGATACTTTCCTGGTTCTTCACGTTTCGTAAATTCTTCTGTTGTCGAGAAATGAATATTTCAAATAAAGTAATGTGTTAACTCTGGAAGTCAGAATCTCTCTCCACTGCAGGATTTTGTTTATCGCTGTCATGTGTGAGGTGGTTCTCTGAACTGGTTTTCCAAAGTCTGTGTTCTTTGTCATGGGAGGCCACTGAAGTCTCTGCTCAGTTAGCATAGCGGCCTGCTAGTAACTAGACAGAGATTTCCTGAAACACCTGGAGAAATGGCCCAGTCTTTGCGGACGGCTTCTGTAGGCACTTGGGGCATGCTTTCAGCCAGACACAAGAAACTCTGTCTTCGCCCTCACTTCCTGCTGGTGCTGGGCCTCAGGGTCAGCCAGAGGTGAGAGCTCAGGCTGTCTCAGGCCTTTCCTGGGTGTGTGCACAGCCTGGTGCCTCCGCCTGGTCTTTGAGGTCCCCAAGAATATGTGGGAGCTTCCCAAAGCCCCAGCGGACCGGTTATCCCTCGGCTTTTCCTTTTAAGCCCTCGGGTACCCTGTTGTTTGCTTCTGCTGTTGTCTGTTGCCTCGGGCAGCCGTGACATCAGTCACTCACTGGGCAGATCCTCCTCAGAGAGAGGCTTCTGGCCCTGGGCAAGATCAAGCAAGGTTGAAGACAAGCCTTTTTGATTGAGGTCTTCTGAGAAAGCCCCAGCTGTTTCTTGGGGAGGAGCTTTGCAAAGGCTTGGGCTCCGGCTCTAGCTCTGCTCTGTCGGTATGTTATTTTAAGTCACTGCTCATTGTTCGAGGTCACTGCTGGGCTGAGGGATGGGGCTGGAGTCCATTAAAATGACACAAAACTGGGCAGCCTCAGTGCCCAGCAGTTTAGCACTGCCTTTGGCCCAGGGTGTGATCCTGGAGACCTGGGATCGAGTCCCACGTCGGGCTCTGTGTGTGTGTGTGTGTGTGTGTGTGTGTCTGTCATGAGTAAATTAATAAAATCTTTAAATAAAATAAAAATTAGGTAGATAATAAAAAAAAACTCCACAAAACTCCGTTCTTTTTTTAAAATTTTTTATTTAGTTCAATTTGCCAACATATAGCATAACACCCAATGCTCATCCCGCCAAGTGCCCCCCTCAGTGCCCATCACCCAGTCATCCCAACCCCCCACCCACTTCCCCCTCCACTACCCCTTGTTCATTTCCCAAATTTAGGAGTCTCTCATGTTTTGTCACCCTCACTGATATTTTCACTCATTTTCTCTCCCTTTATTCCCCTTCACTAATTTTTATATTCCCCAAATGAATGAGACCATATAATGTTTGTCCTTTTCTGATTTTTTTAAAAGATTATTTATTTATTTATTTATTTATTTATTTATTTATTTATTTATTTATTCATGAGAGACACAGAGACAGAGAGAGAGAGGCAGAGACACAGGCAGAGGGAGAAGCAGGCTCCATGTAGGGAGCCTGATGTGGGACTCGATCCCAGGACTCCAGGATAACGCCCTGGGCTGAAGGCAGGTGCTAAACCCCTGAGCTACCCGGAGATCCCCTGTCCTTTTCCAATTGACCCATTTCATTCAGCTTAATATCCTCCAGGTCCCTCCACATCGAAGCAAATGGTGGGTATTTGTCGTTTCTAATGGCTGAGGAATATTCCATTGTATACATAGACCACATCTTCTTTATCCATTCATCTTTCGATGGACACCGAGGCTCCTTCCACAGTCTGGCTATTGTGGACATTGCTGCTAGAAACATCGGGGTGCAGGTGTCCCGGTGTTTCACTGCACCTGTATCTTTGGGGTAAATCCCCAGCAGTACAATTGCTGGGTCATAGAGCAGGTCTATTTTTACCTCTTTGAGGAACCTCCACACAGTTTTCCAGAGTGGCTGCACCAGTTCCCATTCCCACCAACAGTGCAAGAGGGTTCCCTTTTCTCCGCATCCTCTCCAACATTTGTGGTTTCCTGCCTTGTTAATGTTCCCCATTCTCACTGGTGTGAGGTGGTATCTCATTGTGGTTTTGATTTGTGTTTCCCTGATGGCAAGTGATGCGGAGCATTTTCTCATGTGCTTCTTGGCCATGTCTGTGTCTTCCTCTGTGAGATTTCTCTTCATGTCTTTTGCCCATTTCATGATTGGATTGTTTGTTTCTTTGCTGTTGAGTTTAATAAGTTCTTTGGAAAACTCCCTGTTCTTATCAAGTTTCAGCCATTTTTCTTGACTAAATGTTCCCTGTGTTGCCACAAGCCTTTGGGTAATTTCCAAAGTTCTCAAAAAAAGTTGAATCTGACTGTTTTTGCTAATTGTCTGGCTGTTTTAACTCTGAGGGGTGCTCACTCTACTGTTTTTTGCCAGCACCCCTTCCTGGCCCGGTCTCCCGTGAGGGCACTTCTCTGTCCTCACTTCCACGAGGCAGGTGGAGCCGAGCAAGGGGCTCGGCTGAAGCTGCATCCTAGTGGGTCTCCCATGGGCTCTGGGAACCAGGTGGCACAAGCCCTGAGCCTCCAGGTGGGCTGCAGCAAAGTGCACGAGGCCCACAGACTCCCCTGCTTCTGCCTCCTAGTTAGACCAACAGAGCACCGCTGGAGCAGATGGAGGAAGAACAGGGCAGTGGTTCTGTCTCTCCTCTGATGCCTAAACCCCAGGCGTCCACTTTCGGTTCTGTGCTTTCTTTGGAGACGGGGAGCAGAGGGGGCACGGAGGAAGTGCACACCTCCAGGCCTCAGGGGACCACCATGCCTACCTTCTGCTGTCAGGCCCGCAAGAGCAGCCTCCAGAGGGGACAGGTGGCTTGTGCACAGAGGTGGCCCCGGGCAGTTTACATGGCTCTGTAGGGTGGCAGGTGCTAGAGGGAAGGTGGGTGACCATTAGTGACCCCTCCCTGTTAGCCAACCCCGCACCGGTTCTGCATAAAAACCCTGGATGCCACAGTCCGCTTCCAGGAGGTGGGTGGTCATCTTGGGCAGACATGTGCCTGCGTGGGTGCTGGGGTGCCCTGCAGAGGTAACAGGCCCGGCCCCACTCTGCTGGACTTGGGCTTGGTGGCTGTCACGACTCCACCTGCCCAGAGAGGAAGGGAGCAGGAGCTGTCTGGCCCAGGGGGAGGCCCAGCGGCTGTCCCGCTCCCCACCTCCTCCCTGGTTGCCTGCCAAGACTCGCTTGTTTTAGTCCTTTTGATTTCCAGACCTTTCGGTTTTCTTTACACAAACCCGAGAAATTCCTGACTTTATTTTTATTGCCAATTGGAATCATAAACTGTTTGCAGTCCGCTTCCTCTCCACCAGCACATCTTACTCTTCGTGCTCTCATGGGCCACTGAGAGGACGCTGGTCCTTCTGTCTCCCCCACCTGCTCAGGCTCTGCTGGGACACAGGGAGTCCTTACAATTCCTTGGCTCCCTGGAGGGCCTTCAGCCTCATGCCCTGGGGCCCATCTGCACCTCCACACCCTGCCTCTCTCTGCTCCCCTCCCACCCTCCCCTCAGCCCAGGGTCTGGGTCAAGAGGAAGGCCCTGAAGGGCAAGGAGGAGAAAGCCACTGGCCGTGCCCCGCTCCCTAGCCACCTTGCACAGGTGAGGAGTGCTGGGCGCCTTGCGAAGGAGGTAGACAGCTCACCAAGTCGGCAGTAGCCTGGCCACCTGTCCCTAGCAGCCACGACCTGAAGAACAGTCTGTGGAGCAGGGAAGCATGCCCATGTTGGGGGCAGTTCTGGTTGAGTCATATCTTTAGGAGGGTCTCTGGGGACAGGCCAAGTGATGCTCTTCTCACATTGACCTTTTTTTTCTGGATAGATCGAAGGCGCCTTGGAATATGGAATTACAAGTGATGACATCTTCTGGCTGAAGGAATCTCCTGGAAAAACGTAAGACCCGATGTATGCCTTCACATTCCCCACTGCAGGCAACACACATTGGTCCTCTGTCCCGAGTGCATTCTTTCCTGCCTACTTGAAGGAAGGGAAGGGAGTGGGACTTGTACCCCTTTGGGCAGCTGTTGGCACAAGGCAACCTGTGACTGTCTTGGAAGTGGTGCCACACATCTAACAAAAGGGCAGTGGTTTTCAAACATGGGACCCACCGGAGCCCTGGGATGACAGAGTAAGGCCAGGTCCTCGGGGAAAGCCATTGGCCTCTCCGCAGGTCTGGTTTCAGCGTCCTCTTCCTCTGGTTTGAACCTTGAGCTTCTCTGCAATGCCACAAAGCCTCCAGAGCTCTCAGAAACTGACCCCAGGAAATGGGACGTGCAGTGTGTGAGTGGTTTTACGCCCCCTGAGCAGGTGATGATGCACTGAATGCATTTCCTGTGCCCACAGAGCAGGCTGGTGCGGGGTTCCAGGTCCAGCCAGGCCCTGTGAGTGGCGTCCAGGGGACTTCATGCTCGCAGGGGCCCGAAAGGCCACCAGAGGGCAGCAGAGGCTTGGCCATCAGCAGGTGTTCAGGGAGCCTGGGGACTTGTGTTTGAGAAAATACAGGTGGAAAAGTGTGCCAGGGCAGATGGCTGTGTGTGCACCAGTGTACGTGCGGGGGAGTGTGTGTGGTCGGGCACGCGTGAGCTCTCCCCATCACTGTTTCCCACTTAGTGAGGCATCTGTGGTCGGGGTCGGGGCTTCATTCCCCTGAATGGATGTGCTGTAGTTTATCATTCCACGATTCACGAGCATCTCACTTGGCTCTTTTTGTCATCGTTATGAAATGCTGCAGTGAAAACCTTTCGTGTGCATCGTATCTGCTGTCATAACGTTTCTTACGTGTTCTGTCCACCTGTCAGAGTGGTTTCCTACACGCAGAGAACCCAGGTACAGGGCTTCGCACGTCTTGCGAGCAGGTGCTCCCTCCTGGTGGGCTGCTCCCTGTTACAGATGCACTTGTGTTCACTCCCCTCTTCCTCCTAACCGGGCCATCGGCTTTCTCATGAGCTGTAAAACAGGAAGGAGCCTTTGCTGCTGCTCCCGGGGGCGGGGGTGTGGAGGCAGTGAATGCCAGTTGTGTTTCTGCCCAAATGTGTGGTCACTCCCAGTGACTGTGGTCAGGCTCACGCAGGCCGGGGACCCTTTGCCTTTCATCTTCTGCGAGCTCCCCAGGCTGTGCTTTGTGTTTTTACTTGGTAATATTATTTCCTACAGAAGTCTGTAATTTTCACACTGTTATGTTGATCACTTTTTTCCTTTATGCTGAAATTTTGGGGTTATCTTTTCTTTTATCTTTAGCTAGCTAGTGGGTTAAATGTGACCTGATTCTATTTGCACTTGTTATTATTAGTCATTGTTTCACATATTTACTAGTCACTTAAAACTTAGTGTGTCTGTGAATGTGTGTGTGTGTGTATGAGAGAGAGAAAGAGAGAGAGAGAGAGAATGTGTGTGTGTGTGTATTGTCAGCTTGGTCCATGGCCCACTTTCTATCTGGTTTTTCTTTTTTCTTATCTGTTCCTTATCTTCTAGCTGGTTCAAGTACTAGGGCTGTGATTCCATGCCGTTTCTATTGCACATTTTCTTGGCTTGTCATGTTGTTTCACTTGCATGATGTACAAATGGTTTTTTGTTTTTTGTTTTTTTTAAACCTACCTCAGATCTTTTTCTACACTTAATGGCTCTTAGATTTATTGCATGTTCAGGAAGGCCTGCTCCACCCCCAAGATTGTTTTTGAAAAAGAGCCCCTGTATTTTCCTTTAGGGCTTTCACAGGTCGGATTTTCCTTTGCATCCTTGGGGCCTTTGCAGTTCATCTTTGATGTGATGTGGTGTGGCGTGGCATGTGGCGTGGGGTGGGGTGTGGCATGGTGTGGCGTGGCATGGCCTGCGGCATGGTATGGAGTGGTGAGGCACAGTGCGGTGTGGCATGGTGGACGCCAGGCTACCAGGGTCCGGGGTTGCTGACCAGCCATCCCGTCAAGCCAGTCTGAAAGCTCAGTCCCTGAGTGGAGTTCAGTCCTGCTCTGGCTTCTGACTCTGACTTCCCTGTCTTACTGCCACAAGTGCCTGGCACTGGCTTCAGGTCTTCTTAGTTCTCTTTTGCCCTGACTCTTGCAGGTGGAACGTCGGCCGGCTTTGCCAGCCCCTCCATAGTGGTCTGCTGGCCCCGCGGTTCCAGCAGCCCTGAATGTGCAGCGGCCTTGGAGGCCAGCTTGCTGCATGGTGCTCGTGTTCTGTCTGAGGTCACCTGTGCGCTTTGGTCATTGCAGCCTGTAACCAAAGGCCAGCATTTTCTGAATCCTGGTCTTTTGTCAAATTAGTACCTATGTATTCGGTTCTCTTTGTTTGCTATTTTCCCATTACATATTTTTTGATGATTTTATTTGAGAGAGAGAGAGAGAGAGAACATGAGTGGGGGGAGCAACAGAGACAGAGGAAGACACAGATTCCCCGCTGAGCAGGGAGCCCCACATGGGACTTGATCTCAGGACCTGGGATCGTGACCTCCACCAATCGATGGAGCCACCCAGGCTCCCCTTCCCATTATATTTTAAAAGCAGTGTCTCAGTGTCCAGGAAGGGGTCAGTTTCTAGCGATCGTCCCTGTAGCCACCGCTCACAGGAGGCCGGGTGTGTGGAGAGGCTGGCCCAGGCCATCGCTCAGGGCTGGACACGGCGGGAGGCCCAGGCGGGCTGGGCACCAGTGGTGAGTGCGGTGGCCGGGGACCCGGGCCCCTCCTCTGTGACCGTGTGCCAGGGCAGCAGCCTGCTCAGCTGGGAAGACACTGCCCCAGATATTTCAATCGGGAAAGAAAGTGCTGTGTTTATTTTCTTCAGAAAAAAAACATTTAGGAGATTTTTTTTTTTTTAAAAAGCTCTTTCGTTTAAAAGGAATCTAGGTATGTTATTGTTTAAGAAAAAAAAGTGTTTGCAATGTATCAGTCACCCGTTCCGTTCTGAGCATGATTTATGTGAGGAAATGGTTTTTTTAAAAAATTAAGCTGGAGATATATCCCTGTACGATGCTTCTGTGAAAATGCGGCTTTTGTCCGGTGCTGTTAATGCAAGTTGTAACAGTGTGATATGGGAGGCAGTGTTTACATGCTGCATTCCTCTGCTGCAGTCAAAATAAGCCCGGAGGGCCTACAGTAGCATTTCTGTATTTTATCAGCTTGGGCTGGGGCTGAGGGGGAGGCCTCCGCTCACACTTGGAGGGGCTGTTTCTGCCAGATTTATTTGCCTTATAAATATTCCCTGTGTTTATTTTAACTCGCCTTTAAAATGGAGCTGAAATTAATATGGACCCGAGGGCTGCCCCCGGCCCCGTGGTGCCTCCCATAGCTGAGCGGGGCATTTCTGCTTGGTCCCCGGGAGGCGCGGCCGGGGTGGAGGGTGCCCAGCGACCGGGCCTCGGCCTGCAGCGGGTGCGGCTCTCAGCGGCCAGCTCCCCACGACCTGTCTGTCGGGGGCTCCGGATGGGCATGGCCGGCCCCGCATCCCTCCTGGGTTCTGCAGCACGCACAGGGCCTTCCTCCTTCTGTCCTTCTCCGTGATGGGGCCCGGGCAACATTGAGAGCTTTCAGGGAGCATCCGGGTGGGGCACAGCGCCCAGTAGCCCTCAGTAGGGCCTGCGGCTCTTCGACCTCCCGTGGTTGTTCCATGCCTTTGCCCCCTCGAGCATGGACCCCAGTGGCCACAGAGGCGTTTGGCCTCACAGACACGTGAGGAGCTCGCCTGCCCTCCTTTGCTCGAGTCCGGGTGTGGGAGCCCAGGGCTAGAGACATGAGAGGGGATGAAGAAGCCCAAGCCTGGTTAGAGAGAAGAGTGAAACAGCCTTAGCACACAGCTGGCTGCCCAGGTTGGCACCTCAGTGGTCACATCACGTGCAGAAAGCGCCATCATATGCAGTGTGAGCTCCCAAGTCCATGAGCATGGCCCTCTGAGGCCAGCCCGGGGCTGGGGGGAGCCCTGGCTGCCCAGACCATCAGAACCACACCCTCTGCCTGAGGTGGGACCATGTAGGTCTACTCAGCCTCGACCACCCGAGTGCCAGCTCTGTGACTTATTTGGCATTTCTGTTGTTCTTGCTTCTTTGCTTTTCTGTGTAACTCTAGGGCAGACTGAAGAAGTGAGGAGGATTCTGGGGGAAGAACAGGGTCCCCTGGGCGGGTAGCAGGAGCCTCAAGAAACTGTCCATCACCCGTGTAGGAAATGGGGTACAGAGGGGGTGCACTGCCTTGTATGAGGAGGCTTGGAGACGGCGTGCAGCCCGCCTGGTCCAGATGTCCAGCCCAGCAACTCCGTGGCAGGAGGAGGGAGGGCGGAAAGGGGAAAGGTAGGCAGACCGCCCCACGGTGCCTTTGAGGAGGCAGGCACTGGGGTATCTGGTTCCACCTTTGATCCCACAGCCTGGAGATCTTAGCTCACTCAGCTGGAGGGCCACCTCCTCTTCCAGGCCTTCTGGCCCCAGGCATCCTGGCTGGGACTTGAACCCTGCCTTCCAGCCTTCCCCGCCCAGGATCCTCAGGTCCCCACACCCTGGAAGTGTTCGGGTGCCCTAGTGGTGGGGGAGTCAAGGTCACTGTGCTCCAAACCCCCTCGGTTCCCCGGCCCAGCTGGTCGGCACTCCTGGACCAGCGGGGCTCTAAGCTAACAGCTTCATGGTGACTTCAGTGCCATCACCTTTCTCTGACAGCAGAGGACTTGGATGAGAGCAGAGGCGCCTGGGAGCAGCTCTTCTCCCACGTTGGCCTGATACACAAATGAGTTGCCATTTCCAGGTGACAGCCCAGACCCTGCTCTTCCCACTCGCTGGCCCAGGACCGTCCACTCTCCTGCAGCTGCGCACAGCCCAGCCTTCTGTCCTGGGGGCCCAGGGCTGTGTGAGGCAGGGTGTTTTTGTAACTCAAGCTGATTTAACACTGCCTGTCAGAGCTGGTCCTAGAAGCAGCTTTTTTTTTGACCCTTACTTTAAGTCTGGAAGCCGACTAGGTATTGTGATCATTTTTCTCTCTCTGTAAGCGCCAAAGGGGAGGATATAAATTTTATCTTGTGAAGAACCACAGCCATTTGATTAGGAAAACTCATTGCTACGAATTTTCTCATTTTCTGCTTAATGTCCACCTTCGTGTGGTGTGACAGCCTTGTGTTCAGCAAAAGGGAGACTGGGTGTCTGCTGGAGACATGGCTACGAGCCTGGAAAGCCCTGCTGACCACCTCCCTGGCGGGTTCCTATGGCTAAGACATGCCAGGCTCGGAAGATAAGTCCTCAGGGTAGCATCTGTCATGAGGCAAGAACGTAGAGTCTCTGGCTGGTTGGAGGTGGGCCCAGTGTGGGACCCTGACTAGTGGGATGCGGCTGGCAGATCCCAGGCAAGCCCAGAGCCAGCCCCCCACTGGGGAGAAGGCCTTGGCCCCCCCTCCCTGTTACCCTCCCCCCCAGCCCATTTGGCATTTCCTGCACCAGTGGGGCTGCCAAGGAGCCAGGTGCCTGCCGTGAGGCCCTCACTTTGTGTGGGTGTTCCCCTTGGGGAGCGGATCAGGGGCCTTCAAACTCGAGAGGCAGGTGGAGGGCTCTTTAAGCTGGGGCTTCATGGGTCTGAATTAAGGCTTTTGTTTCTGCTTCCTCCCCCATTCAGATTTTGAACAAGAAAGCCTGCCCTGTGATTAGGCTAATCCCACAGTAGTTATACCTTCGCATGAAATGTTTGCACACCGAAGGGCACAGAGAGCAGAGTTGCCCAGAACACATGTAAAATTGAACCCTGGGGCTCCCGGGATACAGGGTGGTGACTTCCTGCGTGGCTGGTGCCCCTGTGTCCGGGTCTCTTAATGTAGTGACAAGGCCAGTGTGTCCATCCCCCAGAGCTCCCTCAGGCCCTCTCTCCAGATCCTACAAGCTGGTCCTGACTTCTGCTGCTGCCAGCAGCCTGCCCTCCTATGGCTGGCAGGGCCAGCACTGGTCCCTGCACCTTGGCAGCTGGCCTCAGCCCCATTGTTCCCAGGCCCCCTTCCTGGCCAGGGGTCCCTTCGGAGGCCAGAGGAACTTGTCTGCAGTTTCAGAGCTACCAGTAAAAACAAAACAGAACTGCTGTCTTCTGGCTCTTCCTACCCCTGGTCCTTCCTACCCCTCGGAATCCGGAGGCACCAGTGTCTATCTGGTTTTGCTTTGGCACTTTCCTCCTTTAGCTCATTTGAAGAGAGTTCTCTGAGTTCTTGGATCCCACATTCTGCAAAGAATAATGATTATTTGATAAATTGGGGGCAGGGAGGGAGTGAAAACCAATACTATTGATCGCAGGGACAAGAAGAGACCCCAAATTACCTTCAAGAAAGCAGGACGCTTGCTCGTTTATGGGATTTCAGCTCTACCCATGCGACCCATGCAGTCAAGGACACCTGCATCGGAGTGGCTGAGCTGGCCCTGGCCTTCTCCCAGGTGTGCCCTCTGCCAGTGACTCAGCTGCTGGCCTGAGAGGGGTGGGCACCCATGACTTTGAGGTGGGAGTGGGTGGCCGAGAGCGCTTGAGGTGGCTCCATGGGAGGAGCTGGGGGCTCAGCGCCTGCAGAGCCTCCTATCCTGCCTCCCTGTCTGGTTCCCCGCCCACATGGTGCAGGAGGCCTGGGAAGTACCTGGGGGCTGCAGAAATCAAGTGGTTTGCCAAAATCAGGAGACCACTTTTCTGCGTCCTCAGCAATGTGATACGAGGGCCTGGAGCTCTCCTGGATGCTGTAGCTGGCAGCCAGCTGGCTCCTGCTGAAGGGGCCACTTAGAGGCAGGAAGCCCCCAAGACAGGCAGGGACAGCCCCTTGTCCCACAGAGGGACTCCCTCAGTACCTGCGCGATCTGGCCGTTGGCCATCTAGGAGGTGGTCGGCCTGCCCTGTGGCCACCCCTGGAAGCAGGGAGCACGGGGCACTGCGTGTTTGGCATGGATGCTTTTAGCCAACCTCGTTCTTGCATCAAAGGCGGGATGTTCAAAGCAGTCAAATCCTGCTTGTATTTTAAGTAACTCCTCATTTTGTATCTTAAAGAAAAGCTTATACCTCGCACCATATAAACGTTGAGTACAGAAGAAGGTCACGTAATTTTGAAAACGTACCTACACAGAGGCATACATGCTCCACGTGTGCGTGGCTGTGAACACACATGGACACACATGTCCACCCACGTGCCTATTTCTTAGGCATTGCCAGGCCCGTATGGGGCCCTGAAGGCATCTCTATGCTCCTGGCCAGCTGTGGGGCCCGGTGTCCCTCTCTACTTTCTCGCACGATGAGCTCTGTTCACTCACCCCGACATGCGACTCCAGCAGCATTCTGTCCCCAGCTCCGAGAGGAAGCCGTGTGCCAGTTGCTTCCCGCAGGGCGCCTACAGCAGTATTCCACGGGATATACTGCTTTTTGAAATGGAATTATATCATTAGTACCTGCCAGGATTAGTGCTGACATTGGGCTTATCCATCCTTACATCACCTCCTCTCGTTCAAAGGCTGAAGGGGTGATCTGACAAGCCCACCCACGCGTTGCCACCCGGGCTGGGAATTTTCTTCTGTGTTAGGTTCTGTGCACATGTGTGTATGTGTGCTTGTGTGCATGTGTGTTCATGCATGCAGAGTGGAACTGAATAACAGGAGAGGATTTATACCACCAGGGCACGTATTTTAAGTGACTCTTCTGGGTCCTGGGTCCCCCTCTGCCCCCAGGTACCCTCATCCTTGCTCAGGGGGCTGTCCTGGCCCTGGCCTGTGGGTGGTGGTCTAGACAGGCACATGTGGGCCTTCCAGCCTGGCCTTCCACGGTCCAGGAATGTCCCGGTCACAGCCAATGCTCTCCCAGAAGCCTCCCTACTGTCTCCTACCCACCCTATCCTGCAAAGCATGTGTGCTTCCGTCCCGGCTGCCGAAGACCCAGAGGGGGGACCCCAGGGCAGAGTTTACATTAGGACAGAAGGAGAACCATTTCACTTCTTCTAATGGGATTTGTATTCACACGCCCATGGGCTCCATATCCATCCCCCTCCCAGGACCTTTCACAGACGTGTGTTTTGTCACTGACCACACACATCCTTCACCACCAGGCAATTTTCTGATTCAGCGACACCGTGTTTGTCATGTATTTCACAGTCGGAGCCCCTGGGAAGTGGGTTTTATACGTTGGGACAACCTGTTTGAACAGTTAGCCTCAGCTGACTCATCAGCAGTGACGCATCAGCTGACCAGGCACCTTGCACGAAGCAGAAGGGCCCCGTCCCCACCGCGGAGGCCCTGGTCAGGGCAGCTGCTCGCGTGCCACGGTGGGCCACATGGGGGGCTCACCGCTCTCTCTGTGTCTGTTCCCCCAACAGGTTGGTGGTCGGGGCCAGCTGTATCCTTTGCTGGCATGCAGGTGACAGCCGGTCGGGCTCGCGGTCCCAGGAGTGGCAGCTCGGTTCCTACGGCCCCTCCCCCCAGCTCTGCCTTCCGGACGGAGTGCAGGCTGCCGCCCGGAGCCAGCCACTTACAGGGCCACTCAGGGCAGATGACCTGTACTCAGGGGACAATTTAAGGCTGACCTTTGAGGCTAGGGCTTCCTGGAGGCGTTTCCTGAGCCACACACTAAGACGGCTGAGTCCATTGGGGCAACTGAACACAGCCGTGAGGCAGGTGGTGCTCCCTGGAGGGCAGCCCCATCCAGGCCCGTTCCTTCAGAGGGAGCAGTAACTCCAGAGAGGGTCAGGAGAGGAGCCACGGGAGGACCTGAGGTCAGGGGAGGGGCTATCTGAGGGCAGATGAGAGCTGGGTCGGCTAGCTGGGAACATGGGTGGAAGGCCGCTGTTTCATGTCTTTCATGAAGGAGATTCTTCTGTTGCTACTTAGACCCCTTGGGGGTGGGCCTGGCCCCTAAGACTGACATTAAACTCCAGGGAGCCTGGACAGATGCCCCATGGAGGCAGAAGCCGCCTGGGCCCTAGGTGCCCACATTCTGTGGCTTCCGGAGTCCCCTCCGCCCCCCGTGGACATGTGTTCATGAGAAGCAGGTGTGGGAAGGGGGCTCTGTGGCTGGTGTTGGGAGCCCCCTCAGGCTGATTGGAGGTTGGTGGGGCAGTGGGTGGCTGGCCAGGGCACTGGGGGGTCTCGCCCCTTGGCTCTTGATGTCATGGTCCATTAGCATTCCTTAGCCTCCGGCAGACGTGGCCCTGGAGTGTGCTGGCTTCCTTACGGGGCTCGGACTGGACACCACCATCATGATAAGAAGCATCCCCCTCCGGGGCTTTGACCAGGTATGGCCACGTGCGCCCAGCTCCCGCCCTGTCCTCTCTCCCGGGCAGGTGCAGGTGTGGGCTGGGAGTGAGGTCTCAGTCTTTAGAAACTGGCCTTCAGTTGAATGAGAAGATCGTTCCCAAAATATAAAACACCTGCCAAGAGTGTGGAAGGAAGGCTGGCACATGGAACCTATGGCAACTTCCCACTGGACCAAAGGGGGATGTTGCTGGGCACATCAGGCCAGCCTCACGGACCACAGGGTTGCATCAGCTCTTCTAGTCGTTCCATTAGTGCGTCGGTGAACACGCTGTCCCCTCTCTCTCTTGCTGAGCTCCTCTGGTGTCTTAATGGGGTGCCACCTCCCCAGGGGTAGCGCCAGGTTGGGAAGTGGGTGCTAGACTAGGGAGGCCCTGGGTGACCACCTCAGGAGATTGGCAGCCCCTGCCCACACTCCCTGTCACCTGCCGTCCATTGAAAAGCTGTAGTTTGTGAGGCAGGATGAGCACTTGGTGGCTCTGCTGGCCGCCCCCCTCCACCTCCCTGAGCACTCAGTGTCTGCACAGCCTCTGAGGCCCCACCTGCCTGAGGGCCCACGTCCTGCCCGCTGTACCGGGCCACCTTGCAGGGTCTGAAGGGTGCCAGTTGTCCTGATCCCCATCTGGGCCAGACACCCCTGCTGACAGCAGAGGCATCCATGTCAGGAGCTCCTGGCTTGTTGTTTTTTCAAACTAAAAACTCTTCAAGGAAGAATCACCTGTTAAAAGCTAAGTCTAGAACTATCACCATCAAGATGTCAAAATGTGCTCCCACGTGCCTGAGAAGGAGGACAGAGCCCGTCCATCTGCAGTCTGGGCTCTCGGGGCTGGTGAACTCTTGCAGAGGGCAGCAGTGGGTCTTCTGCGTCCGGCCCCCAGCCCCAGCCCACCTGGTGGATCCCTGGCCCTCTGCTTGTGGACTAAGTGCCTGCAACGGTGCCGCAGCATCCCCAGGAGGTCTCTGTGCCTCGGGCTGTGGGTAGAGTGTGCCGGGCAGCAGACAGCAGCCACAGGAGGCTCTGCTGCGGGATGCAGAGAAGGATGAGGCCTGTGGAGCAGAGGAGACTGTAGGAATGAGGGCTGCTCGGAGGCCTGGCCTTCCAGCCCAGGAAGAAGCTGGAGACCGACGAGACGGGGTGCCCTGGACACGGGGCATGGTCGTGAGGCCAGGTGACCCAGGCCCTCCCTCAGAGGAGTATGTGCAGCCCCGTGGCAGACCTGGGGCCAGTGTCTGGCCGTGTGGCTCAGTTGGGTCCAGCGGTTCCCCCCTCATTCTGTGACAAAGACTCCGGGCTTGTCAGACATCCAGAGGGACCAGCAGCTTGCACTTCTGTTCCCATGACCGGTGTGACAATCCTGAACAGATTAATAAATCTAAGTGAGCAGACACCAGAGGGTTGAAACAGTGGCTTTTGTTTTCTCTTAAAAGAAAAAGCTGTGTCCAACTGGGGCTGGCGTGCATGAGTCCCCACAGTGGCCCAGGAGCCGGGGGGTGCGGAGCCTCTATGCTGGGAGGAGGGAGCCCTCTGTGCAGGTGTCCCAGCTGCTCCCATCCCTGACCACACGTGCTACCTTGCATATCTTGGTGGGGAGCAGAGGGGCCTGCCTACCGTCCCAACTCCCCAGGGGGTGACCTCATTCGGCAGGGGTGGAGGGGTGGCAGGTGTGGGGCAAGTACCATCTGGGTCAGCCAGGCCAGGACCCCCAGGAGAAAGGGGTGCTTCTGTGTCATTGCTCTTAGTGAAGACTTAATTCATCAGCGTCTAGAGAAGAGCCCAAAGGTGAAGTGTGTCCTAACGGAAAGGCCCCAGGTCCTTGGATGAGGAGCTGGGGGAAGGGGGACATCAGATCTGTCCCGGTCTAGCCCTCAGCTCCACAGAGAACGAGAGGAGCCAGAGGGAGGGATGGACTGAGGCAGAGTAGTAGAGGAGGAGGAGCACTGGGCCTTCCTCAGAGGGACCTTTCTTGGGCTCCTCTAGGGCTTTTTCAGGCAGGAAGGAGGCCACGTCCTTTCTTCCCATAGTCCTCAGGAGTGGACGTTCTCACTGCTGCCTGGGCCTCACAGCATGTTCTCTTGTGCTTTGCAGCAAATGTCTTCCTTGGTCACGGAATACATGGCCTCTCAAGGCACCCGGTTCCTGAGAGGCTGTACCCCCTCAAGAGTGCGGAGGCTCCCAGATGGCCAGCTCCAGGTTACCTGGGAGAACCTCACCTCCGGCAAGGAGGACGTGGGCACCTTCGACACTGTCCTGTGGGCCATAGGTAAGGGTGCGCCGAGCCACGTGGGAGCCACACACGGAGACCCGCAGCGCCGCCTCCCCTTCCTGCTGTCTCCAGGGCCCCCCTCGTTCTGCTGGCTTTCAGGTGGGCCAGTTGTAGCAGCACACCTCTTGGGCCGTCATAACAGCCCGTGGGATTGTTTCCATTACCTCTGGCAGGTTGGTTTGAGCTCTGCAGGAGTAGATGTGTTATTGGCCTTGGTAGACGCCACACTTTGCAGATTTCCAGAGATGGCTCAGTGACGGGGCACAGGCCTTGGGCCTTTCTCAGCCGCACATAGGCTGGCTGGCAGCTCGCCCACCAGGGGTTGCGTTCTCATCCTCCTGTTCTCTGCAAGGTGTGAGTCCAGCTTTTTGTGGGGGTGAAAGCCAAGCAGACATGGCTGGACACAATTAGCCCATTGCTGGCCTTGCCAGGAATCCCCCCTCCCAGGCTGGCTCCTCCCTGCACCCCAAGGGGCAGGATGGAGAGTGGGGATGCAGGGGGCTAGGAGCCTGCCCTGGACTGGTCTGAGGGAAGGGATGGAGCGAGGCAGGAAAAGCAGAGAGAGCTCAGATGCGTGCCCATCGCGAGCCTGCTTGTGGCTGGGGCATGGTGGCACTGTGAGTGGGCTCTGGCCGCTGACAGGTTCTTGTTAGTGGGGGCATGTGGAGCTGGGTGCAGCACACCTTCTCCGACATTGTGCCCACCTCGATACCTGTCTTCTAGGGTTGAAATCTCATCGTCCTAAGCCCCCTCTCCGCTTGCATGTTAGAAATAGGAGAAATCCAGGTCTTCCTTTCAGCATTTCTAGTTCCCTGGGGTCTCTCTGGCTGAGCCTGGTCAGGTGTCCTCTCCCTGTGGACCTGGGCTCAGAGCCTGTGTAGCTATGAGAATCATCATCTGCCTCCAGGTCAATTAATCGAATGTTTACTGAGTGCTCAGAGGGGTGTCATGTTGGCGTTTGTCAGGACCTGCAGTGAGGCTCCCAGGAGGAACGGAGCTGCATCTACAGAGCAGTGTACTTCTGAGAGGCCTCTCTGGTCTTCCTGAGTTCTCAGGGGGCTTGGAAAGCAGACGACGAAATAAATTCTAGAGGAGCTGGAGCTCTTCACTTGTGTGGGGTCAACAGGAGAGGATTTAAGGAGCAAGGAAAATGCCTTGGAGTTGATTTACTGCCTCTTGCCCAAAATTTAGTTAAGGACCATAAGAAATATTCTTGTTCAAATCGTAAAAGTAAATTTGAGTAGCTTTATTTTGAACACTGTGACAGATTGTGTAACTACTCAGATCTAGAAGCCGAAATTGACATTTATCTTAAACTCCATTCTAAAAGGCAAGGTGGTGAGCTTGTCCCCTCGCATCCGCACCCCCAGCCTCTTCCTTTGTCCCCCTGATATCACTTCGGGGTCCCCACCACCCACACCCGTCCTCTTGCCATTGGACAGAGGCAAGGGCCTATACCTATATACCATCAGCTAAGCCCACGCTGATGGCAGTGGCTCAGAGGGCAAGGGGCTGTGCCCTCGGAAAGCCTCAAGGTCCTCCCAGCTTCCAGACAGGTCCCTGGTGGGCAACAAGCAGAGCCCCTGGCGCTCAGGCCTGCCCTCCCCGCCCTCCCACCCCGCAGGAGTCCATTTCATTTTCTGTATTTTCAAAAAGAGCATCCCCCAGACAGTCTGCCTGGCGTGATTGATGCTGGGGGTGGAAGCTTTTCACAGTCCTTGGCCTTTGACCTTGCTTCCCGAGGCGGCGCTGCGGTGGCTGGCGGTGGCGGCGGTTTCTGGCACGCCTTCTGGGGCTGTACGGGCATGTGCTGACTTTGCTGCTCGCTCCCGGGCCAGGTTTTGTAAACAATCAGGAGCCGCTTCCCAGTTCAACAACTGGGAATGTTTTCTGCTGGTTTACCCCAATAAGCCTTTAACTGAGCATTATTTCTGTTCGCAATAAAGGATGATCCGATCCAGGAGGTTAAAATAAAACACCCAAGGCTGAAGGGCTGGCACAGCCAACAGCTCCCGGGCCATAGGTCCTGCCCTAGTGGTGAGTTCCGTGTGCACGCAAGCTGGGCTTTGATGCGTGTTTAAAACCAGAGAGAAGGATGCCCCTCGTGTCGGGAGGACACACACCCAAGGCTGCAAGAAGCTTCCCTGAGGCTGAGCTGGCGCCTGGGTCCCCGCGGGTGAGGACAGTGTGCGAGGGGACGGTGACGTGGGCCTGCAGTCTGCAAGCCCAGGAGGACTCGAGCCTCTTCCTCGGCCCAGCCTTGATCCCCACGTGGTGGATTAAACACATTAGCAGTTAAAGCAGTTAATTGCTGTGCAGGGGGCCGGCTCATTGTTTGTCTCTGAATCACCCACCCACACCAGGTGTCTCAGATAATAGACTGGGAACTCGCAGCGAGGAGGATTTCCTGTCTGCAGATGTGCCGATTACGGTGCTGAGTGAAGACAGTCAGCCTGCACCCGCCGCGGGCTCCAGTTCACCCCGTGCAGTTAACCAGTTGTGGCCTGAATCCTCAGCCGTCGGGGGTGGGGGGTAGGGGCAGGACGGGGCATCCGATGGACACTCGCGGGTGGAAACCCTTCCGAGCCGGAGTGCGGCTGAGCTTTAGCTTCGACTTTGTTTTGGAGGCTCTCGGAGGGAAAACCGGCCGCTGGGACTCCATGGCCCTCAGCAGCTCTAGCCTCTCGGAAGGTTTCCCGTCCCTCTTTCAAGGCCAGGGAGGTGGCTCTGGGGCATCCCTCCCTGGGCCACAGGAGTCCTGCCACGGTCCAAAGGCCCAGACCGTGTCCCCACCTGGAGTGTCGGGGACGGCTGTCCTGGCCTGCTCAGCAGTCCCCTTGCTCTGTTAGGGAGCAGGCATTTCCTCTTCCTTGGACTTTGTCTTAGGGGAGTTGGTGTTGCCTACCTGTGTGGAAGACCCACAGGTAACCTCTGAGCCTCTAAAATGGTATAAAGAGGGGGAGCCTGGATGGCTCAGTGGTTGAGCGTTTGCCTTCAGCTCCGGTCATGATCCTGGGGTCCTGGGATCGAGTTCCGCGTCGGGCTCCCTGTAGAGAACCTGCTTCTCCCTCTGCCTGGGTCTCTGCCTCTCTCTCTGTGTCTCATGAATACATAAATAAATAAATCTTTAAAAACAAAATAGTATAAAGAGAGCCAGCAGGCACAGGGGGCCCAGCTTTAGAACTTGTTTTTTTTTTAATATTTTATTTATGTATTTGATAGAGAACATGCACACATGAGTGGGAGAAGAGCAGAGGGAGAGGGACAAGTCAACTCTGCGCTGAGCACAGAGCCCAACATGGGGCTCAATCCCATGACCCTGAGATCACGACCTGAGCTGAAATCAAGAGTCAGACAGTCAGCCAACTGAGTCACCCAAGTACCCCCACCCCGGCTTTCCAACTTTGAATCCAGCTACCACACTGAGGACCCCACCCCATGTTCAGCCCACCTACACAGAGTGTGCCCATGGACCACACCAGCAAGCTGGTGGCACCCGTGGGGACAGTGAGGGGGCCCGTGGTGCCCAGGAGCGGAGTGCGTCTGCCAGGATGGGCTGCAGCCCGAGCCTCCCCCCTCTACCCTGGGGACTGCTTGCTTCAGTTTATAGGAGGCGCCTGGCGCAGCTACATTCAGCTGATGTCTCCTCCATGCCTCAGACATGCCCCTTCAGGTCCCCCCGAGTGCCGAGTGCTGGGCTGCAGCTCTGGGGGCTACAGACTGAACAGAAGGGAGCCCCCAAGGTTGGGAATTTATGGGTGGGAGTGCTCTGAGTCCGGCCAGGAGGAGGGAACAGTCCAGGCCCCGGTGCCTCTGGACAGCCATGGCTGGCTCTGGGCTGCTGGGGAGGAGCTGGCTGAGCATGGGTGCCACCGTGTTGAGAGAAGCCCAGTCCAAGGCCACCAGGCCTCTTCTTTGGGCCTGTATCTAGCTATGGCCATAGGAAACTGTGTGGGGCCAAGTTCTGTGCGTGAGCCTCTCATAGTCTAACACCTTTTTTTATTTTTTTTTAGCACGGAGGTCAGGTTTGTGAAAGACTCAAATCTGCTTGTGTATGTGGTTGTCTGGGAGGGGAAGAAGACATTCATGGAGCTCTTCCTGTAGGCACCTCCCACAGGCCGAGGGAAGTGGCTGGGCCTGAGGCCATCCACGGCCGTCCCCACCACACCACGTGGCCTTGATGGTGCACCATTGCGCCCAGCACCATTGAGTCCGTGGCTGTCATTTATTTTGGCTTTGGCTCACGGTGGTGCTAACCCATCACGGAGGCCAGGCAAGGGCAGCGGGAGAGCAGCACCTTGTGCTCCCAGACTGGCCCTCTGCCCTCCGCGTGGGACGCCCTGCGTGGCCAGGGGCCTGCGAGCTGGCTCCTGCCTGTGTCCAGGGTCGCCTCCGCCTCCACAGCCATCAGACCCAGGCCGGCCTACCTTCACGCTCGCAGTCTTTTTGCCAAGTCACCTTCAGTATGTATGTATGTATGTACTTATTTATTTATTAAAGATTTTATTTATTCATGAGAGACACAGAGAGAGAGAGAGGCAGAGACGCAGGCAGAGGAAGGAGCAGAGCAGGCTCCATGCAGGGAGCCCGATGTGGGACTAGATCCGGGGACTCCAGGATCACGCCCTGAGCCGAAGGCAGATGCTCAACCGCTGAGCCACCCAGGTGTCCCACCTTCAGTATTTATGGTTAGAACTTTGTGGAAGCTAGTTGCTTTAAAAAAACAGAAGAAGAAGGAGAAGGAGAAGGAGAGCCTTAGTGAAATGCTTTTGGAGATAAATGGGCACCGTTTATATGCATTAATGTGCACTATTTAAATTTTGCAAGCACTACTGGGAGCAGTCAACCAGCAGGAAGGTTATATTGATGTTTGTAATTATAGTGATAATTACCACCTGCCAGGGAATATGTTCCTCTCTGGGGTTCCTGTGGACCAAGCTATAACTGGGCCAAGCTAGAGGCCCCACCAAGTTCCAGGGCTGGCTGTGGGGTTAGGAGTCCACGCAAGCTGTTTTATGTGTTGCCGGTGGTACACAAAGGCTTAAATCGGAAAGGCCTGTGTGTTTCCGTGGGGGAGGTGCTGAGAGGGGTCTTTAGGACCCTCTAGGGAGCAGTGGCTGGTGCTGGGGATCACAGTAAGCCGCCAGCCTCAGATCACTTATTCATTCAGCAAACATTGAGCCCTGCCTGGGCCCCAAGCCCATGTACTCCACCCTGCTTGGGGGGCTTGAGGTTGTGGCTGGGGCTCTGGGGCTTGCGTAGAAGGGGCCATTCATGGGAATAAAAGCCCTTTGCTGTTATCCTTTGCCCTAAAGTCTCAAAGATGACAAGAGACATATAATAAATTTTTTAAAAATTTTTATTTATTTATGATAGTCACACAGAGAGAGAGAGAGAGAGAGGCAGAGACATAGGCAGAGGGAGAAGCAGGCTCCATGCACTGGGAGCCCGATGCGGGATTCGATCCCGGGGCTCCAGGATCGTGCCCTGGGCCAAAGGCAGGCGCTAAACCGCTGCACCACCCAGGAATCCCTAAATTTTTAAAAGGCCTCAAGAACTCTGACTAGAGGTGCCAAAAGCATGAGTTCCACCTTCTGTGTCTGGCCCAGAGTGCCCCACAGACCAGCGTGGGAGGGGGGAGTAGCTGGCTCTGGGGAGCCACGCATGTGCCTCCCAGGAGGGGTGCCCGGGGTGGGCCCTCGGTGAACCTGCGTGGGGCTGCTGGCCCAGCCTCCTGGACCCCCATCCTCCCGGCACTGGGCTTCAGGCTGCTGCTTTTACACACTCACTGCATCTGTCTAATCAGAGCCCCTCATTCACCCTGTCATACTCCTGCTGGCACTTAAATCTTACCTCATTACACGGATTGCCCTTCACTCGTCGGAACGTGTGCTCCAGGCAGGCGTGAAATTGGAGGGAATGCCCGTCTTCCTGTAACAGGGTGAAGGAGGCAGAGGAAACTGCGTGTGTCCAGTCGTCTGCATCCCTGTGTCCAGCTGAGGAGGTAGTCATGACCGCCAGCCACCGTCTGGGGAGTATCTGACCTTCCGCCTTCTGCGGCCTCCTCCAGCTGGCTGAGTGAGTGTGGTGGCTGGGCTGCCTCCCTGGGCCGGTAGCAGCAGCTGTGGAACTCCAGGGTAGCGAGGAGAGGGCCGGCCTGGTCCAGCTGCACTGAGAGCTCTCAGGAGGAATGCGGCCTCTTGCACGGCTTCAGAGCCCCGGGGTGTCCTGGCTGCTGGGCCTGGGGAGGAAGGGAGGGACTGTCTTGCCTCTGTGACACCAGGAGTCACACGGTCCCCTAGGGGGCTCAGGTCAGCAGACAGGGCTGAGCCTGATGAAGGGGGCACCTCCAAGGGCCCATCCACATGTTTATCTGAACATTGCCTCTGAGGAGAAAGTGAGAACAGTTTGCATCTGGAATCTTAGCGCCCTCCCTCATTGCGGTAAATATGATGGAGTGTCATTTGAGTATCATGTGAGAAGCTCTTACAAGGCAATAAAGTCATGGAGATACATATAAATGAATGAAAAAAAGGCAAGAAAGTGGAAGTTCACAGAAGAAAACACAGCTGCTTAATACATGGCCCAAAGTACGTGGTTATACTGGTAAATGTGCTGGCAATCAAAGTGGAAATGACAACAGCAGCGGGAGTGAAGGAGCAAGCCCAAAAAGGGGCTGTCTGCATGGGCACAGCTCTCGGCCCTGTGCCAGGGAAGCCCTGCCTGCTGGCCAGCCTCCCTCTGAGGACACGTCCCAAGGGACTAAACCAACACGATCCCTGCATCCCCATCCCGGTAGAGCCATTCAGCCCACTCGGCAGACCAGAGCTGGTGCCAAAGAGCTGAGGCCCCAGGGGGCAAAGATCCCTTAGTGCACGGGGTGGATGGTCTGCTGGGGTAGGGAAGCACCATATGAGACATACAGGGTGATGCACGGGGTGGTGCCATGGGGACTCCCCTCTTCTCCCAAATCACCTGAGGAGTGATACCTTTATTTTTGTATTAGAGGGAAATTGTCAGGGAGAAGACTTTGGGGGTTGCCTGAGTCTTGCTTCTGACCCAGACTGGGCGCTGTCCGTGGGGCCAGAGCTGCCCTGCTTGCACGGCCAGCCACTGGGTCCCCATCCCAGCACCCATTCTCTGTCTTCCTTGGGAGCTCCAGGCCTGAGCTGAGTGGGGGCCCTGCACCTGTGGGGAGACATGAACCTGATCTGAGCACAAGAGAACAGAACTTGGAGTGTCCTGGGGTACGTCTCTCCCTCCTCCATGACCACGTCCAGGTTGTTTGCTCAGTGAGGCCCACATCCTGGTTGTGGCCACATGGAGCTTGCGGGGACCTACTACAGCTCGGGGGCATGGCCCCACAGAATGGGGTGCCTGGGTGGAGCTAGACCCCTGCCCAGGCCTACCCCCCGCCGCCCCCAGGCCCTGCCAGCACAGCTTCCAAAACCTGATGTGCCCATGGCTGTCCTTTGAGGGCCATCTCTGTTTGGTGCAGCCTCTTTTTTTTCCTTCAGTGTTCTTTCCCGAAGTAACAGTAGACCGCCTTCTACAAGTTGGGCATATTCATTCTGTCAACCCCCACTGCTGTTACTTTTAACAGCATCTTGATATTTTAAATTCATCTGATATTCTTTGAGACCTTGGATGTGGTTAGACTGACATCTACGAGGTGTGTGGTTCCCGTGGTTACCAGCTGATATACGAGGAAACGTTCCTGGCCTCTACTGACCCGTCAGGCAGGAGCGCAGCACGGCCCATAGTCTGTGGGCCTCCAGCATTGTCCTCGGACACTCCAGCCTCAGCCTGGAGCAATCGCCAGGGGGCCATGGGCCTGCTGTATGCCTGCCTGCCAGAACTGGGGGTCTGGGGAGAGCCTGAGGGCCCAACTCTGAGTCCTCCCTACCTGCAGGGACCCTCGGCCCACTCCGCAGACCCCCACCAGGCCTGCCCACTGGGCCCAGCTCCTTCCTTGCTTGAGGCACAGCACATTCTAGTCCCTTCCTAGACTCAGGGTTCCCAGTTTGCCTCGTCCAGGGCAGGACGCTGACCAGTGCGTCTCCATTCACAGGACGGGGGCTGGCCCCGGTGCTGTCAGAGGGCAGGGACCTCCAGAGCCTCCTGTCTCGCCGCCGGTGTCTGGTATGCTGGGCGATGGGGGTCGGCCCGCCCAGCACCTGATTGCTGCGGCCAAGCCGAGTGAAGAGGCCGGAGCCGGCTCCCCGTGAACTTGAGAAGCGCGGCTTAGTTGAGCCTCTGTGTTTTGACTTCCCACTCTGGGAGAGCAGCTGGAGACTTAAGGTTTCCCTTTCACAGGACTAGGTCTACCAGATGTTCAGATTGGCACCACCCGCCACCCGACCTCTGGTGTATCTGAGCCACCATGAGCTGTGGGAACCGGGCCTTTGAAACCGTTCGTCTTTGCCTTCAGGGGATACCGGGAGCCCCAAGGGGCTGCCACTGCCCTCCCAGGGCCCCACAGGAAGGGCCGTCTTTGCCACCCCCGGCTCAGTGAGGCTGCATTGTCTCAGGCTGGGAGCAAGGCGCCTGTGCCGGCAGCCCCTGTGACAGCCCCTGTGACAAGGCCCAGGGCTGGAAGCACATGAAGCCTGGCAGGGAGGCCGGTGCCACCATCTCCTGCCCCTGCTGGCCTCTGCGTCCAAGGTGTGCTCATCAGTATTAGCCAAAGTGACCTCACCCCGTGCTTGGGTTTGGGCTCTGCCTTTCTGCCCGTCTCCATTCTCGGCTCTGGAGGTCTCCAGGCTGGGGATGTGGGCCGGGCAGGTGCCACAGGCACCCGAGTGGAGGAGCTGAGGGCTCCTCGTGTGGAGCTGCCCACGGCCTGACTCTAGCCCCATGTGCTCAGCCCTGCACTGGCTGCCGGAGAGGGTCTGTGGGGCCGGCCCTGAGCAGGACATAAGTCTGTGCATTTTCACTGCCTCCTCCAGAGGACGTCCTGCTGCCCGACTCTGGGGACAGCAGGCCCTAGCCTATTCATGCAAACACCGTCTGGTGGTAGGATAGATGCATTAATCCACCACGAAGCACCATCCTGTATGAGCCTACAGGAAGAGCACCCTGTGGGAGGGTGGGAGCCCCAGCGTCACGGGCGGAGTGGGATGGATGACACCTTACCCCAGGAAGGGCCACGTGGAGACTCAGGAGGCCATCCCCCAGACGTGCTCCACAGAGACTGAGACACACACGTGCATCCTGGCGCCGCTGGAAAGTGTGCACGGGACAGGAGCCACGGCTTCCGTGAGAGGCCCGGGTTCTGTATATTCCATGGCCTCTCCCCTCAGGGCCTGGTGGTGTCTGCAGCTACGGCTGTGGTGACCTCTGATCACGCTCTGCTGTGTCCACCGTGCATCCAGGCCTGATGTGGGCCGGCTCCCCAGAGCTCGGCCCCGCGGTGGGGAAGGGTTGAGATCACTGTCCAGGGAGGGGGCACACACATTCTTGGGTTGTCACTACTTCTAGACTTTTTCTGTGGTCAGAAGCCATAGGAACTTTGTATTAAAAAAAAAAAAGAATTTCCAATTCAAATTTGACTTTATGTTGTTTTAACTGTCTTTGAATGGCACATAAGGTCTGTCTGCAGCTTTATTTATTGTTTGGACATAATTCTCTTAGGACACATGGTGGGAATATGGGTTCCCATAGTCTCCTGAGCAAATTATCTCTGTATATACTCAGTTATCAGCTGCATATCCAATGAGGCCCATTTGTTTCAGGTTCTTTACAAGGTACAGGAAATACCCCCCCCCCATTTTTGATTTATTTTTTGTTGTTGTTTGGATATAGAAACTATGTATATGATTTAAAAACCAAAATTGTGTTGCAGGATGTATTCAGAGAAGGCCTATCCCCATCTCTGCATCCTCCACCCCTTTTCCTTCCTTTCTGTTCCTCCGGGTCCTGCTCCTTTGTGCAGATAAAGGTGTAGGGGTGGATGTGCATGCGTGTGAGGCCCACAGAGGCTGGGAGCCCCTCGATGCTGTTGTGCTTGACGTCTTCCCAATTCCAAGTGCACATGCTGGCAAGTGTTTTGAATAAACCAAGGAATCTCTGTCAGACCTGCTACAAGTCTTTCAGCTTTCTCTTTATTTCTTCAGGTCGAATTCCAGAAACCAAAAGTCTGAATTTGGAGAAGGCTGGAGTAAACACCAACCCCAACAGTCAGAAGATCCTGGTCAATGCTCAGGAGGCCACCTCCGTCCCCCACATTTATGCCATCGGAGACGTAGCAGAGGTACAGCCTGCACCTGCCCATGGTCTCGCACCCCATCCCCCAATCCCAGCCTGCACCTGCCCCCCAACCTTGTGCACCTAACAAGGCTCACGGAGCCTCTGGGCCAAACCCCAAGTGCTGTTGGACTCAACTTCTGGGAAGGATTGGTCACCAGCCTCTGCTTGCTCGAATGTTCCTCCTTTCTGTCTGGAGCAGTGGGGCAGGCTTAAAAACCCAAAGCGCCATCAGCAAATTGCTATTCCGAAATCTCCCCACGTGTGGCTCTGAGGGAAGGACATCTGTTTGCACACGACGTGGGCCTCGACTTCCCGACGGCGGGCTGGAGGTGCAGAGCCCTAGAAATGCTGCTGCTGGGCACAGCCTTGTGGCTATCCTGGCCCTGCACCACCAGCTGACCTCCTGGCCTTGGTTTACCTTCTAACTCGTGGGCGGGTCAGTACTCTCCCTGCCCGGGCTGTCAGATGGGGACAGGGCATGTGGACACAGCCCCACTCACCAGGCCTGCCTGGTCCTCCCCTGCGGGTCCCTGGTGGAAGCCTTACCCTGGCCTGGGAGGCATCTGGTCAGCACCGCACCCCTCTTTGTGGCCTCTTTATGGCCGGCAAGCCGTGGGACCCTCACATTCCCAAAGCCTCAGGAGCCATCGGCCAATCCTGTACATGCACAGCATGGCCTAAGGAAGGTGGCTCGGGAGGGACCCTGGCAAAGGAGCCTGAGAGATACACCGGGCCCCCTAGACCCCTGCGGACCTCTTGGTGGCCAGACCTGCCATTGTCCTGCCAGCGTTCCTGACACGTTAGCTTCCTGGGGCCGCCGTTACAAATCACCACAGGGTAGCTTAGATAGACAAATGTATTCCCTCACATGCTGGAGGCCAGAAGTCTGCAGTCAAGGTATGGGCAGGGCTGTGCTCCCTCTAAGCCTCTAGGGGAGGATGTGTCCTCATTCGGCAGGTGGTCCAGACTCAGAGCTGCAGCGCTCTCTGCCCGTGATCGCGTGTGTGCATGTGTGCAACCGTCCTTGTTTCTTTTTTTCTCAGGAGAGAAGCCCATTGCATTTAGGGCCACCCTAAGTGACCAACCCTAAATGATTCAATTCTTTCCTTCATTACATTTGCAAAGAGCCTCATTTCCAAACAAGGCCCCATTCTGAGGTTCCAGGCAGACATGAATTTGGGGGATGCTGTTAAACCCACCATGATGTGCTCTGGCACCAGCCACTTTTCTGATTTCTGTGGCTACTGCAGGAACAGATAAAAGTCCTAGGCCTTATAGTGGCATTCTGGTCGGGGTCACAGAGGACAAGTAAGTAAGTGAACTGTTTCAGGTGGATGTCAGAGGATGCATAGTACGCGGTCAAGGGAGACCTGAGGGAGGAGCAGAGTGAGCTAGAGGGCCCGGGCAAGCTCAGCAAGGATGCTTGTGCCTACCCGAGACTGCAAGCACTGCCTCACCTACCCACACCCCAGAACCCACTTTGGGAAATGCCTGGGGGTAGGGGGAGCCAGTATCTGTGGCGAATGAGTCCCTGGGTGGGGCATCCCAGAGCTGAGGAGTACAGGTGGCAGTTTTCCCCAGTGCTGTGGGACCATCCCTCCCTCAGCCTCTGCTGCAGCTTGTGATGGGTGGGTCTTCCAGAGAGCTCGGCACACTCGTAGAGACAGACCAGGGCAGGAGGCCATGCAAGCCTGGGCCTCCCTTTTATTCCTGAGAGGGCAGCCTCCCCATCTCGCACAGGTCTGTCCTGCAGACACTTGACCCCATTCAGACCCCTCCTGCCAGGACAACATGGCCCCTGCTATGCCCAGTGTACCAGAGAGGTCACCCACTGGCTGTGGTCAGTGCTGACATTGAGCCAAGTGGCTGCCACTTGAGTTCTCAGGGTGCCTGTGAACCCAGGTTCAGGAAATGGTACGTGGGGAGCAGACCGCCAAATGGAGGCAGGACCATAGGGACAGCTTGCTGGAGCAGGTGTCAGAGCTGCAGCCACTCCTCCCACCAAGTCATCTCTGACCGTCTAGTTGGCCTGCTCCTGTGGATGGAAGTGAGTGGCTTCACGTGCCTGCTTGACTGGGCATGACTGGGCATCGCTGTTGCTCGTGTGATCTCTGCCAGTGGGGACGCGTCATCCTCTGAGGGCACCTTCTGTGTTCATCCTGTGTGCTGCAGCACCGGTAGTCCTGGGAGAGAGTGCCACACGTATGATACCGGGCTTTCTGCACAGCCCAGGAGCTGAGGGTGCTGCCAGCGTAGTGGAAACCATAGTGTCCCAGACTGTAGGACTGGAAATAGCACACGCAAAGGCTATATTTATTGAAATATTAAATCCACTCAGTGGGAAAGGTCATTCTGGGCCGTCAAAAGAGTTCACACCCCAGTGGTCCGGTGAGATGGGGACGGGTCCAGCAGGCTGGCGGGACAGCCATTGTCTAGTGACATATTGTGTGCTGTGCACATGGACGTTTCCGCAGTCAGGCCCGGTGGAATGCACAGGCTGCTTTCACGAGTTTATCTCTGTGGATCTCTATTCATTTCTGGAATGTCAAACAACATCTGCATTTCCTGCTGCTGCAGAGGTGATTGACAGCCGGTCCCAGGCTGACGCGTGTAGGAACACTGGGGGCCGTGCCCCGCCCCCCCGCCCCGGTCCCCCAGCAGGACACACCCAGGGACAGAAGGGCCTCCAGCGGCACGCCATTCTGACTTGGGGTTTGTGATGGACTGTGACGTGCAAGCCAAGCTTCTTGTCAGGAGCACAAGAAATGCTTTCAGGGCCCGCTTTAGCGTGAATCCCGGTTAATGCGGACAGGGGAATAGTAGCAGGATCTCCTTCGAGCTTTGTTGAGGTTTCAGCTCTCCGAGATCACCCACATGAAGAAGGGGTTCAGAGAGAAGCCACCGGCGAGCGTGGGTGGCATGGCCGGGCTCATTGGCAGCTCACCTGCTCTTCCGGCTAAGGGAGTCGTAAGCACAGGGGTCTCCCCAGAGCCGGACGGAGGCAAGCAAGCAGGAGAAGGAGCAAACCTGCTGAGGGCCCTGGCACCCAGAGGCAAACTGAAAGGGAGAAGCTTCACCAGGAAGGCGTGAGGGGTGGCAGGGGTGCCGCACAGTCTCGGATGTGCCAGAGTGACCCGGGCTCCTTCCTTGCCTCAGGGGCGGCCCGAGCTGACACCCACGGCTATAATGGCAGGAAGGCTCCTGGCCCAGCGGCTGTGTGGTCAGGCCTCGGACGTGATGGATTATGACAACGTGAGTACCCCCCTGCCCTCCGGCCTGGGGACGGCCGCGGCTCTTCCAGAGGGCGTGGGCTGTGCATGCACGTACATATGTGCCAACACTTGCACGTGTGCCGCCGCATGTGCATGTGCACGCATGTGAGGTTCGCTTTGTGGGTGCCCCCCTCCCACCCCCCGCAGGCTGTAGCCAGCACGTCTGGGGACCTGGCCTGTGCTTGTTTTTCTTTGTGCCCCAGAGTGGGGATCTTCAGCTCTGCATCCCAGGGGGCATAGCTCACTTGGGACCTGCTTTTCAGGTCCCCACCACAGTCTTCACCCCACTGGAGTACGGCTGTGTGGGGCTGTCGGAGGAGGAGGCCGTGACTCGCCACGGAGAGGAGCACGTGGAGGTAAGTCGGGACCCCGAGGCCTGTGTGGCACCCACACCCCAATGACAGCCCCTCCCCAGCAGGGGCCTGGAGGGCAAGCAGGAGTGCTGGCGCCCCTGCGTCCCAGGACCTGTGGTTTGGCAGGGTCAGGCAGGGACCCTAGAGACACGGCATGAAGGGACGTGTGGGACAGGAGCGCTGGAGGACAGCCCGGAAGATGAGGGTCCTCTTGGGGTGTGGCCCCTCACAGGACCACGTGTCTCCCTCCACCTGGGAAGGCTTCTCCTACCCTCCAGCCGTCTGCTGTCGGCTTCTGCTCCCCACCCCCAGCCCTGCTCCAGCCCTGCTCCTGCCCGCGGGTACCTCCGCCTCCCCGCCACCCCCACCTCTGTTCCTTATCCGAGAGCCAGCTAGGCCTCATAGGCCCCCAACAGCCCTGACTAGCTACTCACCCAGAGGAAGGCTGCTTCTGGAATCTGCTCAGCCAGCCGGCCGTGGCCCTGGGGTGGCCCCAGAGGGTGCCCGAGGTGGCCTGGCATGATGGGGGAGGCTTTGAAACCTGCCAGGCTGTGGGTGCTGGGAGCCTTTGCTGGCCTCATCTTGCTACTGCAGCAGCCTGCAGACGGACCAGGAGAAACCAGACCCCATGTGGCCACCACCGCGGGCCTAGTGCCCTTTGGGAATGAGTCACTGGGTTGCAGGGCCTGCCTCTTGCCCCAGTGCCCCGGTCCCCTCCATCAACGGGCTGGGCCTGACAGGCCAGCCTTCCACCCAGCACTTTATTTGCTATTTTTGTTTGATTCATCACAAGTACATGGGGACATATGTTCGTGGCATTCTATAATGTTTTATGTTTCACGATGTTGAATGGCCAAATACCCTTTGTTTGTTTTCTTTTCAATTCTGTCTTAGTTAGAACAATATTCTCTGAAGTTCCATTAATTAATAATGGCTGTGCAGCACATGTGAGGGCCCTGCTCATTTTTTACTTGGCCGCAGCCCCGAACACGCTGTCGAGCTCTTCTCGGGTGCTGAAAGCCTTTGGCCGACAGCTCCAGTGTGGGCCGGGGGCCTCCCCATGCCGACCTCCCCCTCCTTGCTCAAGTGAGGGCCCAGCCAGCACCAGGGCACCCCTGGGAGGCCAGACAGCCGCCGGGTGGGCCGGGCACCCCCTTCCACGGCCTGCAGTCACCCTGTCCACGCTGCAGCATCTACCTGACGTGTGCTCCTGGGGGCACCGTGCCCTGCGCTGAGCCTCGGGCTCTGTAACAAGACCCCAAGGGCTGCATGCAGCCAGTCTGGTGCCCACCCTGCGGCTATGGTCCATGGGGGCATTGGGCCTGGGTGGGAGAAGTTCTGTCCCGCAGACGATGTGGCTCCAGCCATAGTCTGTCTTTGTGTGGGAGACAGAGGGGCGCTATTCATGGCCAGCTCAGGCGGTCCTTACCCCAGACCACAACCTGTAGGCCACGTGGGTGGCTCTGGGTCCCCACCACATCCCTGCAAACCAAGAGGCTGCTGAGTCCAAGCATCGGTATCTTGTCACTTAGGTTTATCATGCGTATTATAAACCACTGGAGTTCACAGTGGCTGAACGGGATGCGTCCCAGTGTTACGTAAAGGTGAGTGTCCTTGTGGTCCAGGGCCGGGCATGCCCGGCGGTGAGAGACAGGGGAAGAGCTGGCACCCAGGGTGGGGAAGCCCCGTGCAACCACCCGCACCCCAGGCCAGGGCCACCCATGCAGCCCGGGGTCCCGTCTCCAGCCGGGCTGACCATTGACAGTGTGGCTTGCAGATGGTGTGCCTGCGGAAGCCCCCGCAGCTGGTCCTGGGCCTGCACTTCCTCGGTCCCAATGCAGGCGAAGTCACTCAAGGATTTGCTCTGGGGATCAAGTAAGTGCAGAGGAATATCAGCGTTGAACGATGCTCAGACTGGCGTCCCTCTGAAAGCGGAGCGGGGCATGGTAATTGGGAGTCTGCTGCATCGATGTCGCCCTTACGTAGCCTTGTGTGTTTTCAGCAGAGCATCTCCTCAGACGTGGCAGGTCTCATCACAGGAGAGGCAGCTTGCTTCTCCAGCCAGTTGCTATTAAGCCAGCCATACCACATGGGTCTGTGGCTGGGCCACCTGGAGGGCAAGGGGAGGGGTTCTGTCCCTGGCCATGGTGGCCAGGGTGGTGGGGGGTCACAGTTTGGGTATTCTCTCCTTAGAATGAGCAGGGTGGGGGCCCTCCTTCACATGGCCAGGCACCCCGGCAGGTCTGGGAAAGCTGCCCCACGGCCGGCAAGTGTTTTCCACAGCTGGGTCTTGGGCCCAGGCTGTGCTTAGTGGGGCCTTGATGGAGGCTCTGTGTGGGGGTGGTTGTCAGAGGCAGGAGGGTGGAAGGTGAAGTGGAAGTAAAGGAGCAGAGAGGGGCCGCAAGGGCCACCTGGAGCCCCATAGGCGCTGGGGGCCTGTGGCTGTGGCCAAGGTCCAGCCTCAGAGGTTGGTGGAGGTGGGAAGTGTGAGGACAGGGAGGGACCCAGGAAGACTGACGGGGGCCGTGAGGGGCTAGTCCAGATACCCCAGGGGCACCCCAGGCTTCCTGGCAGGTAACCATAATAATTACAGGACAGAGCCAATAGAAAACAGGAGTGAGCAATTCACAGAAAAAGAAAATTAAAATTAATAGTAGAAATGTTTAACGTAATTAAAACACTGAGAAACCATTTTGGCCAGGGAGGGTTAAAAGGTTTGAAACTGTCCAGTCCAGTGGTGATGGTTTCCAGCATCTGCCTGGTGGAGACGCAGAAGGTTGGAGCAAATCAGTGGAGTGAGGAGACCCATGTTCAGACGCAGGAGGAGGGTGTGAACTGGCCCCTCCCACTGGGGGCCTCCTGTCCACAAGGCACACACTTGTTTGTGCTGGGAGCTCACCCACCAGATACCCTGACATGTGTACGGAGACGCAAGAAGGGCTGTTTGTTGCAGCCTGGTCTGTGGATGGTGGGAGCACCCTGTGGGGAGTCCACGCTCACTGTGTCTCCGAGGAGGTGCCCCGGGGATGGTCGCTGCTGCGGGGGTGGGGGGCACGCGTGTGAGAAAATCATGTGAGCAGGACCAGGCAGGGGCTGAGTAGGTGTAGGCTGCAGCAGTAAGCCGTGGGCTCGGTCTTGCTGGGACAGGTGGGGAGAGGGAGTGGGCTCACAGAAGGACCAGCCACAGGCCAAGGTGGGGCGGTGCCTCGTGGGGTGGGAGCAGCGGGAAGCCAGGATGGAGCAAGTGATTGGGGGTGCGGGGGAGGGTAGGTGGGAGGTGGGCCAGAGGTGGGGCTGCTTGGCATTTGCTGGGGCACAGTGTGAGGCAGGTCCAGCATAGGTGTTGGTGGAAGAGAGGGTTGGGGCCAGGGCTAGGGAGCAGTGAGGAGGCCATGGCCCTCCCAAGGGCCCTTCCAAGGCCCTCCCCGTGTGTCATCTCCCAAGGGATGGGAGGATGTGGGCACGCCACCCTGCACTGACTCGTGACCTGAATCCCCCATCCCCGTGTACAGGTGTGGAGCCTCCTATGCGCAGGTGATGCGGACCGTGGGCATCCACCCCACCTGTGCTGAGGAGGTGGCCAAGCTGCGTATCACCAAGCGCTCGGGCCTGGACCCCACTGTGACGGGCTGCTGAGGGTAAGCAGCCATCCCTGCCAGGCCAAGGGCCCGTGGCACACCGGTAGCCCCACCGCCAGGTTCTTCTGAGGCTCAGATCCAGGTACACGAGGTAGGCTCTGTGTTGAAGGATGGAATGGAAGGGGGGCAGGGTGCCACTGTGATCTGCTGTCTCCGGGTGCGTGGGAGGCCACACCTGCCGTGCCGCTTCAGACAGGGCAGCCCTGTGCTCAGGCTGTGGGGGCTGAAGAAGCTGGGCGGGGAAGGAGGCCGTGTGTGCCCCGCCAGGGTCCCCCAGACACTGGCCTGGCCTGGCTGCTCCCAGATGCAGGAAGTGTCTTGGGGCTGGGTCACGACACAGCGGCCTATCGTCGGGGGTGGGGGGACACTGGGTGTGGAGGGCGTCCCCTGGCTGAGCTCCTGGGCCGCTGGGTGGCTGGAACACCCTCCCTCTCCAGCTTTGCTTCGTGCACAGCCACGTCGGCTCCTTTCTGTGTCGCCCAGAAGGTGGAGACGCTGCCCTGTGCACGGCGGCCGCGCACATCTGGTTCTGTCAGAGGCTGAGGGCGGCCGGCGGGAGCCCCGGGGTCTGTTCATCCCAGCCCTCTTCTGAGGAGGAGGAAATCGGGAGTCCCTCCCTGACCACGGCCAGAAGGCTGCGTGGGGTCAAGGCCTACTCGGCTGCCCCTGTGGCAGCATTCCCCGGGCTTGGCAGCCCAGCCTGCGGGGCCCCCCGTCTGCCCTCTGGGGTGGGGGTCCTGAGGGCTGAGGTAGACTAGGGACGGGGGGGCCTCAAGATGCCCTCAAGCAGGCCTAAGGGGCTGAGTAGCAGTCGAGGGTCCCATGGATCTGCCCAGGCCCGCGGCCTCTCTGGGCGCAGCCCGGGCCCCTGCTCTGCCCCAGCCAGGGCTGCCCTCGACGCAGACAAGCGAGGGGCATCCTGAGGAAGCTCTTCCCGGAACATCATACCTGACAGAGCCGTTTTGTTCAGAGCCCGCCGTAAATTTTTATCATTTCAAAATCTTTTTTCCTAGCACGGGGTTCGCTGTGGTGCGTCAGTGTGGCGAGGGCGGGGGCTCTCCCTGGGGCCCGTTCCTCTTCTGTCCCCAGATGGTCCTTGTGTTTGGCACGGGAGATGTGGCCAGGCAAATGCGGGGCCTGTGTGACTACCCCATGCTGACCCCCTGCCCCCCCATTGTTGTAGGACACTGGAGGCCTCACCCCTGCCTGGAGAGCCCCGAGGTAGTTGGCATGGGTGGCCCCCGGACGGACTGCCGCGTGCCCTGCAGGGATGGCTCTGGGGTGCTGAGCCCCAGCCCCTCACGCACCCTCCCACCTGGACCAGCCCCGCCAGGCCCCGATGCCAGAAGATGACGACGTGTGCAGAAACCCCCCTGTGGGCTGCCCACGTCCGAGCCCCCTGGCGTTTCTGGAATGTAAATAAAGAGGGTGTTTTCCTGACGTGTGCGGCCTCCAGCACCCCGGGAGGGCCCGGTGGGGGGCCCAGCCGCCAGCCTGTCACCCACGCTCCGCCTCCTCACCCTTGTCCGGGAACCGCCTTGAAGCTGTGCTGCACAGGGGGCAGGGTGGCACCCCGGCGGCCACACCTCGGGACCCCCGAGCCCTTCTCCCCCAGGGCCCTCTGCGGGGCTCGGGTCCGAGCCAGGCGGCGCTCCGGAGGGCTGGGACCTGCCAGCGCTGTGGCCCAGTGACGGGAGCTGGCAGGGGTGGCGGGGGCTCTGCCCCTGGACGTCGGGCACCTCGTTCCGCTCCCACTGCGCCCTCCCAGCCGGTTGTCTGCTGCGCTCGGGCTAATCCTGCGCATTGAGGCTTGATGGGCCGAGGGAGCGGCGCTGGGCCCGCCGGCCTGTCACTCAGTGCGGAGAGCGGGCTGACAGTGACGGGCAGGGCCCGCATTGTGCTGGGGCTTTAGCGGCGGCTAATCTCGTGTCTTCCTTAAGAAAACAGCACTTAGTCTGCCCGCCCGGGAGCCCTGGATGGGACCCTGCTTGTCAGCGAACAAAGGAATGTCTTTGCACCTAATGGGCCTGCGGGAGCCTCCGCCGCTCGCCCGGCGTGCAGCGCGTGCAGGAGCTCTCAGACGCCCAATTAAGCTGCCGAGTGCAGGGCTGGGCCAGCGCCCTCCTGACAAGTGCAGCGAGACGTCAGCCGTGTCCCATTTAACGCACGGTTGGCGGCGCGCCCCTGCCTCGGAAGGTGCGGGGAGGGCCCCCCTCCGTGCTGGGGGTGAGGTGTTCCCCTGCCTTGGAGGCAAAGGGTGAGGTCTGCAGAGGGCGGCGAGGCAGCTGAGCCGCTGGGGGGGCCGGGCCCCTGCCGCGGGGCAAACGGAACCCTTGGAGTGGCTCTGGGGCTTTGTGTGACGGTGGAAAGGACACAGCCCGAGTGGGAGCCCTGAGCACACACCAGGCGGTCTCTGGGGCGGGGACTCCCCACCTGCCTGCCCACCCCACGGGTCAGCGGAGCGCCAACCCCGTCTCTATGACCCCACAACACCCCCTGCCGTGGTTTTCTCCCACACCCTTTCCCCAGAAGGGGCCTTGCTCCGCGCACCTGCGGAGTCCGTAACCACTGCGCCCCCCACGCTGGGTCTGGCCCGTTCACCCAGCCTGTGCCCCCCTAGCGGAGAGGCGTCCGTGGTCCTGGGCCCCGCCAGCCTCACTGTCCATCAGGCAGGGACAGGACAGCTCCTGGGGGAGGGCAAGGGACAGCCCCGTGCAGGAGGCCCAGCCCCCCCCCCCCCACCTTCCTGGTAAACCGTGGGCTGAGGCCTGGCCCGGGTCACAGCCAGTGGGCATGCCGAGTGAAAGCCTGCCGCGGAAGGCCCACGCTGGCAACTGTCACCACCCAGGCCGCCTTCGGGACCATGTGCTGCATCAGCACGTGCCTGCCTGGCCACGCGGTTCGGCAGCCGGACGCCCCCCACGCTCCTCCTGCTCGGTGGAGCCTATGGCTGACAGCCTGAGGTCCCCTGTCCACGCACTCGGGGCTGCAGTCTGAGTGAGAGCACGGGGAGCAGGGCCACGGTGGCTTCTGTCCTGCGTGTCCCATGGACCGCCCAGGTCCAGACTCACTGTGTGGCCCAAAGCCTCCCCCCGGGCCCACCCCTGCCCTGTCTCCGTCCCCACCAAGGAGCTCAGGGAGGGGCCAGAGCAGCACAGGCCAGGTGCTCTCCCGGCTCCACGTCTACCTTCCTGCCACCTTGGCGTGTTTTTATGATGCAATGAAAATATGATTTCAATTCCTCAGGTGGTTCCGTGTGACCTGTAACCACCCGGCGATGTCCTGCACGCTTCTGCTCATGGCTCCAGATTTCGCAATGACGTTGTTGGTGGGGGAGGTGCTGCTGCTCAGGGGCCGGACTACCCCTTCCGTGCCTCTCCCTCGGCTGTGAAGCAGGGCAGGTCACCCTCTGGTCACCCACCACCCCTCTCCCCCCTCAGCCTCCTGAGCTACTGTCTCCAAAGATCCTGAGGCTGCTGGGAAGGCGGCTCCACGGAGGAGGGGTGCCGAGTTATCATGGAGGGCTGGGCCGAGAACCAGAGGGGCAGGCTGGGGATACCTGGGACCCATGGTGGGGGCGCAAGAGGGGGGGCAGCCCACGGAAGGTGGCCCAGACGCTCAAGCCCTGCTGGGGCCACCCCCACATCCCGCAGCCCGGCTGGGACTACCAGCTTCGCTGGGTACTGGCGGGAGGACACCCTCCCCACACACGCCTTGGCCGTGCTCTCACATGGCGGGGAGGCCTGGCGGAGGAAGTGACCGCTGTGCCCAGCCAGGGGCCCTCACAGGTGGAGTTGCCCCGTGAGAAACAGCTTGGTGTCAGGTGGTGCCTGCAGTTTGGGGTGTCTGTATCTGTGGCCTCAGGTTTGGGCTTGCCCCTGAGGTCCCCGGGGTGGCTCACCTGGCTGTGTTTCGGCCACACGCCTCACCTCACCTGGCTCAGGCGGGCAGCAGCTCCGAGGTGTGGCCTGGGCCCTGGGCCCTGGGGCGGGACGGGGACCTTCGGCCCTGGCTCACTCCTGCACACCCAGCTGTCAGGAGCTGCCACGGACCCAGGACCCTACAAGACCGGACGCCAGAGTCATCAGGAGCTGTGCCACCTCCCGAGGCTTAGGGCCACCAGGCCATGCCATTGAGCCCTCCAGATTGTTCCGGCTCTGGGTGCCGGGCCCATTCTAGGGAGGGGGCTCCCTGGCAGGGTGGGCTCCTACCATTCACGGGAAGCCCACATGTAGGCAGCTAGCTCTTCTAAGTACGTCACGAGAGGTTCCCCTGCGCTGGGCTGCTGGTCAGGGCCTGGGCTAGGGTGGGGGCCCGGCTGCCAGGGCCATTCCTGTCTCCCCACACTGGCACACTCACCCCACCAGGCCTTCCAGGTCCCAGACTACCCCTTGGTCCCTTGGGGGCCGCTCCTTCACCCGTCTCCACTCTGGGGTCCCTGAGTGCCCCCTGCCTGCCCAGCCTGACCTGCCCTGGCCTCCACCCACCCACCCTCTTCCTTGTCCCTGCCCACTGCTCCCACTTGGCCCACCCTTGGGTCCCGGTCAGGGTGTATGCAGGGCACACTGGGCTGCTCGCTGCCAGAGGCGGGTTGGGAACTTGCCCCCAGGGTGAGTGAGCAGCAGTAGGGTGTTCTCAGTCTAAACCAGCTCTTGACCCAGAAGGTGAGGGTGCTTGGCTACTTGGCAGCATCTGGGCCTGGCTCCTGGGGGCAGCCCCCAGCCTCAGGGGAAGCTGATCCCTTCGGCCTTGAACTCACAGGCTGTGGACCTCTGGCCTGATGGGGCCGTGGCTTTTCCCTCCCTCACCTCAGGCCCAGCCATTCTGGGGCAGAGACAAGAATCAGGGACAGGGCAGGGGATATAGCCATTGCAGCACAGGACCAGGTGTCCGTCCATCGGAGCCCCCCGCAGGCCCCCACCTGGGCCTCCTGCTCCCTCCCTATCCTCATCGGGTTTCCCTTGGTGCCTGGTAGAGAAAGCCCAGAGCCAGACGGTGGCGGGACTCCTAGGGGCAGCACCGATGCCCGACCCTCCTTTCGTCCTTCCTCTGCCACCATCCTGGGCCTGGCCTTTCCTGCTGGAAGCCGGGTGGCTCTGGGAAGCGCCTCAGGCCCGTCCCGTACCAGGCTGAGGCATTGGTAAATAAAGCAAAGCTACACCTTGGATGCCAGCCTCCTGGAGCAGGGTGGGGACGCGGGGGTGGCACGGGACACAGGCTCTGCCCACCTGAGGAGTGGCTTCTCTGCTGGGCTCTTTCACGGGGGTGGGGGTGGGGGCAGGTGTTCCCCAAGGTCCTGCAGGCAC
Organism: Canis aureus; assembly: GCF_053574225.1. Taxonomy (NCBI): domain Eukaryota; kingdom Metazoa; phylum Chordata; class Mammalia; order Carnivora; family Canidae; genus Canis; species Canis aureus. The sequence continues at coordinate 35,534,198 of NC_135637.1, read as the reverse complement.
CACTCTGCTGCTCGCCACCCAGGCCGGCGTCCCAGCTCCACCCGGGCTGGACTGGGGGGGAGCCGAGCTGCCGGCGCCCCTCACACAAGCTGCTGAAGGAGAGAGGCGCACAAGTAGCTTTGGGGCACGTCGGCCACGGGCTGTGGAGATGAGGAGGCTGGTCTTTCGAGATTCTTCACCAGGTAAGAACCACAGAGAACTGAAAGAGACGTCGGGTCGCGCAGCCAGGCCCGGGGACATCTGTGAGCGTGGGGGATCCCATGCCCAGCGCTCCTTGGAGCCTGCGTCCCTGCCTGGCAGCTGTGACTGGTGTCGCTACCTCCTGTGGCCAGGCCCCACCGTGACGGGAACGTTCGCCAGAGGCCAAGGACGTGCGGCAGACAGCCTGGGCTCCCACGGCCACAGACAGCACCCACCTCAGGCTAGCAACGTGATGTTCAGGGAACCAGAGTGACAACAGCTGTGCCACCACCACCCCCACACACACATAGCCAGGGCTTGCCGGGAGCCCACACTTGCTCTGGATCTCTGGGGCGCCCCAAGGGGAGGAGACAGGATGTGGGGCTGTTTTACAGATACTGCCTCTTGCAGTCCCCCGAGAAACCCCTGTGAGAGGACTGCCCCGCCGCCCTGTCTCCCCTGCCCCCCCATCTGCCGGCCCAGCCCCGGGCGAGCTCTCGGGTTACTGGTCCCACCACCCCGGGGCTCTGGGAGCCCAGCACGTCCTGGTTCCGGGCCAAGCACCTGTGCCTTCGAAGGCAGCGAAGAGGCCGTTGCATCAGCCCATGGGGCCCAGCAAAGCATCTTAGAGCTGAGACCGCCTAATCCCAGCCTCGACGTGCTTTACGGTGCTTGAGTTTCCCTAATCCCGAAACCCAAGCCAGGGTCCCAGCAGCCGCCCCAGAGCCATCTGGGCAGGCAGCAAGGGGACCCCCTCCTATGTGCCTGCTATGTTTGCAACTGACCCCCTAGGACAGGGCCGAGAGCTGGGCACTCACCGGGGAAAACCTGACCCTGGTGAACCCCGGGGGCAGCTGAGGAAAAGCGGAGCCCTCTGCGGACTGGCAGGTCGTGCCCCGGCCTCTTCTAGGCAGGAAATCCCGAGGCAGCGGCAACAGCAGGAGGACTGGTGAGGCAGGCCCAGCTCAAGCCCTCTGAGCTGCTGGCCTCTAGAGTTTCACAGGACAGTGATCCGGCCTTGTGGTTCCACAAAATTAAACTGGTTTTCTTTTTTTCCTAATAAAATCGGGATATTTGGCTTATAACTGATGATCAAATAACACCAAATGCTTGGGAATAGAGTGGGACCATATACACGAGACGATGTGGCCCTGTTATGTAGCAGCGGGGGCTCAAGAGCCAGCTGGGCCCAGCTCCCCGCCTTCGACACTGGCCGCTAGACCCACCGGGGGTCCCAGGCCCTGGGCACCAGGCACACGGGAGTGGGCACCCCGGCGCAGGGCACCCCACGGCCTCTTTTTATGGCTTTATTAGTGAGGCACGCAGGCCACGTGTGGTGAGAACAGCTAATGGTGCCGCGGGTCTTTAGCATCTTTGAAGAATTTTCATACCCATAAATTTCCCAAAGCAGATGTAATTAGTTCTTTAGCTACCAGGGTCGAGATATGGGACAGAATGTAAGGAGATTAAAGCAACGTCCAGATGTGTTTTCTTGGGGCCTCCCACTTGTTGAGTGAGACCGATGCCTAGACCCCCCAGAAGTCCCCACGGGGTGCAGTGATGCAGCCAGGGCACAGGCACGCCGCCCTCCTCCCCACTGAGGCCTCAGCGCCAGGTCCCCGCCGTGGGAGAGGGTGGACAGGAGGCAAGACCTCCGTGCGGCGTCAATGGCTCATTGTTCTGCCCTCAGTGGCTGGAATTGGGCCGGGTGATTATAATAATAAAGTCCTAACAATCAGCCAGTGGTTGAGTTTCCATAGCTTGGGGAGTATTTGGTTTTCAAAGTCTTTGGCAGGGGAGATAGTGTATAAATGGAGTGTGTTGTTCACATCAGCCTGTTCTTTGGAAGTCAGGGTCCCATCCAGCACCTTACTTCTCTCAAAAGATGCTTACCTGTCAGCTCCCCAGCACCCAGGCACGTCAGGGCGGGAAGCTGCACTGGGAGGCCCAGGCACCGTGTGAGTGAGTCCTGCCTTCACCAGCTCAGACAAGCCCTGACCCCCAGGCCAGCCTCTGAGAGCTGCTGTGAAGACCAGACGCTTGCCGGGTGGAGGTGCTCAGTGAGTTGGGGGGCTCCTAGGACTTACTCCTACCTTGTACCCCCTCCCACAACACACTTTAAGCTTTTGCCCATGTTGTCCCCTGGCCCCAAACTGGGCTTCCACCCTTCTGTCCTGGCTGACTTCCCCTCCTCAGTTAAGATACAGTGCAGGGATCCCCCCCCTCCCCCAGGAAGCCTTCTCTTGTCAGAGAAGGGATCCCTGCACTGTATCTTAAGGGGTCTACTTAGGGCTCCCATGGGGTGGTGTTTTTCTTTCACCCCAGAAGAGCCTCCCTTATTCACATCTTTGTCCCCAGCACGCCTTGCACATAATAGGTGTTCAAAGCGTGAACACTCTTGAAATCTTATTTTCAATACCAAAATTTCCATGATGCCCAGCTCTGCACAATCTGAGGACATGTGCTCCACACACACTGTGCATCTGTGGAAAAGAGGTTATGGCTTAGGACCTGACCCAACTTCCTTCAGCTTACCCCCTCCTGGTTCTGACATGCCAGGGCTGCACGAGATCAGCAGAACACCAGATTTGCTCCAAGCATTTCATCAGGGACTGTGTGTCCTAACCACAAAGGCAGGCACAGCAGGATTGTGTGTCAGGAGGAGCTGGTCTGAGTTGTGACTGAGCCGCTTATAGAAGGCTAACTTTCCTGTAATTAATAATGGGCAACTCTAGACAAAAGAGAAAAGATAATGATTTGAAGGCACTAAAGAACAAATAAAAGTGGTGGAAACTAGAGGGAATCCAACTTTTGAAAGAAGAGAAATGCCCCGGATGAGATCGTTTGTACTGCTTTTCTGCTAAGGGCCCTCCCCAGAGCATGGCCCAGGTGACTAAAATGTAAGCAGAAATCTGTAATTCTATTGGCTTTCTGTTTCAAAGAAGAGAGTTTGGGTCAGCCAGAGCATCTGGAAATGAGGAGAATCCCTGAAAATGTACATGTAAACTTCTCTCAAATCCTTGGTTGGCTCCTGGACTGCATATGTATGAATGAGACTCACGGGGACCAGCAAGAAGATAACAGCTGAGCAGAGATTTCAGCTATTGACTACTACAAAGGAGAAGAGTGTGGATCCCAAGACCTGCCAAGTCACAGAGACTGTGCAAACACCGCAGGCTCTCCATTGAAACTATGACTTAGGAGGAAAAAAAATTATGATCCAGGATAAAAGGGTTTGTGAAATTAGGACTAAGGGCAGAACTGCAACAGATCAACCCTCAAAAATATAAAAGTAAACTCCCAAAAGTTCAAAATGGAGCAAAAGCAAAAGTCAACACACTTCAGAAGGAAACAATCCAAAGTCTCTCCCAAGTGCCGTTTGTAATGTCCAGAATGCAATAAAAAATTACTAGATGGGAAAGGAACACAAAAATGGGATTCCTGGCCAAGAAAAAAAAAATCAAGAGAGAGCAACCCTAAGATGATTCAATGTTGGAATTAAATTTTAAAACAGCTATTATAAATATGTTGAAGTTCTCAAAGGAAAAAGAAAGGTCAAAATGGATGAACAGAAGGAATTTTGGCAGAGAAATGATAATTGTAACAGAAAACCAAATTGAAATTCTAGAGCTGAAAAGTACAATAGATGAAATGTAACTGGATGGACTTTAAGTGATCTTTGGAACAGTCTGGAGATGACAGAAGAAAGGGTCAATGAACTTGAAGACAGATATCGACATTCTCTGATCAAAAAGAGAGTGGCAAGAGAAGAAATATGGACCAGAGAGACCGTATTAGAAAGTCTAATATAATTGTGGCTCAGGAGAAAAGAGAGAGAATGAGGCAGGGAAAAAATTCTGAAGCAGTAACCAAAAATTTAATGAATTTTGGATCAACTTATAGATGCAAGAATCTCAGCAAATCCCCAGGAGTGTAAGCATGAAGAAAGGGATGCCTGGGTGGCTCAGCAGTTGAGTGTCTGCCTTCGGCCCAGGGTGTGATCCCGGGGTCCCGGGATTGGGTCCCACATCGGGCTCCCTGCATGGAGCCTGCTTCTCCCTCTGCCTGTGTCTCTGCCTCTCTCTGTGTGTCTCTCATTAATGAATAAATAAAATCTTTTAAAAAAAAAAGCATGAAGAAAATACACCAAGGCACATCATGGTCAAACTCTTGAAAACCAAAGATAAAAAGAAAATCCTGAAAGATGCCAGAGGAATAAGGACACATCACATATCTGACTTTACATCGGAAAAAAATGTAGATCAGAAGCAATAGAACAAAATTAACCTACAGGGGAAAAAAATGAAGCCAACCCAGAAATCTATGAGCAGTGAAAATATCCAAAAATGAGAGAGAAATGAAGACATTTAAATGACAACTAAAGGGGATCCCTGGGTGGCGCAGCGGTTTGGCGCCTGCCTTTGGCCTAGGGCGCGATCCTGGAGACCCCGGATCGATTCCCACGTGGGGCTCCCGGTGCATGGAGCCTGCTTCTCTCTGCCTGTGTCTCTGCCTCTCTTTACCTCTCTGTTACTATCATAAATAAATAAAAATTTAAAAATAAATAAATAAATAAATGACAACTAAAGAGATGTCGGGGCGGGGGGCACCTGCGTGGCTCAGGGCTTGAGCATCTGCCTTTGGCTCAAGTCATGATCCTGGGGGCCTGGGATCAAGTCCCACATCAGGCTCCCTGTGGGGAAGCCTGTTTCTCCCTCTGCCTATGTCTCTGCCCCGCCCCCCCCACCTCTCTGTCCCTCATGAATAAATAAAATCTTCAGAAAAGAAAAAAGATGTCTGGGTGGCTCAGTGGTTGAGCATCTGCCTTTGGCTCAGGGTGTTATCCTGGGATCCGGGACAGAGTCCTGCACTGGGCTCCCTGCATGGAGCCTGCTTCTCCCTCTGCCTATGTCTCTCTCTCTCTCTCTGTGTCTCTCACAGAAAAATAAATAAAATCTTTTTAAAAAATGACAGCCAAAATAATTCCTCAGCTGACTCACATTGCCAGAAATACAACAGGAGGTTCTTTGGGCTGAAGGGAAATTAGACCAGATGGAGGCGTAGATTGAAAGAGTACTGGATATGGTGACCATGTAGGTAAATTTAAAATGCTATTTTCTAAAAAAATAAAAACAAAAGTAAAATGCTATTTTTTCCTTCTCTTATTTGCTTTATTTTTTTAAAATAAATTTATTTTTTATTGGTGTTCAATTATTTGCTTTATTTTTTATTTATTTTTTTAATTTTTAATTTTCTTTTTTCTCTCTTTTTTTTTTTTCTCTTTTTTTCTTATTTGCTTTAAAAGACACTTGAGGGATGTCTGGGTGGCTCAGCAGTTGAGTGTCTGCCTTTAGCTCAAGTCCCGCATCAGGCTCCCTACAGGGAGCCTCCCTCTCCCTCTGCCTGTGTCTCTGCCTCTCTCTCTCCGTGTCTCTCATGAATAAATAAATAAAATCTTAAAAAAAAAAAGACACTTGACTACTTAGAACAAGGATTATCACTGTGTACAATTGAGTTTATAAGAATGAAAAACATAACAGCAGCAAAAAGATGGTTGCAAATGGGCTTATACAGTTGCAAGGTTCTTATACTTAATGTGAAGTGGTACAGTACATACTCTAAGTAGATTATAGTAAATTAAAGATGCATGCTGTAAGCTCCTCGAGCAACCACTAAATATAATACAAAGAGGTACAACTAAAAAGCCAGTAGAGTAGTTAAAATGAAATGCTATAAAAAACCTTGGTAAACCCAAAGAAGGCAGAAAAGGAGGAAGAGAAAAAAAAAAGAAGGAAATAAGGAAAAGATGGGACAGAGAAGAAATAGGAAAACAGTAGGCCTAAACTTCACCAAACATAATTAATGTCAGTAATTACATAAATAAATGGATTAAACTCTCCAAGTAAAAGGCACAGATTTTCATAGTTGTTTTATTTTTTTTAATTTTTATTTATTTATGATAGTCACACACACACACACACAGAGAGAGAGAGAGGGGCAGAGACATAGGCAGAGGGAGAAGCAGGCTCCATGCACCGGGAGCCCGAAGTGGGACTCGATCCCGGGTCTCCAGGATCGCGCCCTGGGCCAAAGGCAGGTGCTAAACCACAGCACCACCCAGGGATCCCTTCATAGTTGTTTTAAAAGAGCAAAAACCAACTATATGCTTTCTACAAGAGAACCTTTATGTAAACAGACACAGCCAAGCTGAAAATGAACAGATGGAAAGAGATATATAATCCAGAAGTTAAATATTAGAAAGCTGATGTGGCAGGGTGCCTGGGTGGCTCAGTCGGTTAAGCGGCTGCCTTCCGCTCAGGTCCTGGTCCCAGGGTCCCAGGATCCAGCCCCGAGCCAGGCTCCCTGCTCAGTGGGAAGCCTGCTTCTCCCTCTGCTTCTGCTCCTTCCGCACCACCCCCCTTTTGCTCTTGTACTATCTCAAATAAATAAATAAAATCTTAAAAAAAAAAACTGATGTGATATTAATATTAAACAACACAGACCACAAGAAAGGGATTTTGCCAATAATGGGCAGGGCCATTTCATAGCAACAAAAGGCTCAATTCATCAGGAAAGCATAACAATCATAAATGTGTATGCACTTAATAACAGCATTGCAGGATCAAAATGAGAAATGGACAAATCCATAATCGTATTAGAGATTTTAACATCTATTTCTCAGCAATTGACACAACTAGAAATATCTCAGGAGAGTTGAATAATATTATCAAACACTTAAACCTAATTGACATTTATAGAACACTGTGCTCAACAACTACAGAATAAACAGTCTTCACCCCCGCCAACAGAAAGCTACTTTATTTTCTCCTGTACTCCAATGGGTAGCTTTTAAGTTTGAGCTTTATTAAGAATTTTAATAACATTTTAAAGATATCATTTACGTGTGATAAATTACACTTATGTAAAGGGTACAATTTTTTTTGTATTTAAATTCACTTAGCCAACATATAGTACATTATTAGTTTCAGATGTAGTTTTCAATAATTCACCAGTTATGTATAACACCCAGTGCTCATCACATCACATGCCCTCCTTAATCTCATGACCCAGTTGTCCCATCCTCCCACCCACCTCCTCTTCAGCAACCCCTCAGTTTGTTTCCCAGAATTAAGAGTCTCTCATGGTTTGTCTCCCTCTTTGCTTTTTTCCCATTCAGTTTTCCCTCCCTTCCCCTATGATCCTTTACACTATTTCTTGTATTCTGCATATGAGTGAAACCTTATGATAATTGTCTTTCTCTGATTGACTTATTTCACTTAGCATAATACTCTCCACTTGCATCCACATCAATAGAAACGGTAGATATTCATCCTTTCTGATGGCTAATATTCCATTGCATATGCATATATGTATCACATCTTCTTTATCCATTCATCTGTCTAAGGACATATCTGTTTGTCCCACAGTTTGGCTATTGTGGACATTGGAGATATGAACATTGGGATGCAGATGCCCCTTCATTTCACTACATCTGTATCTTTGGGGTAAATACCCGGTAGTGCAATTGCTGGGTAGTAAGGTAGCTCTATTTTTAATTTCTTGAGGAACCTCCGTACTGTTTTCCAGAGTGTCTGCACCAGCTTGCATTCCCACCAACAGGGTGAGAGTGTTCCTCTTTCTCCACATCCTTGCCAACACCTGTTGTTTCCTGTCTTGTTAATTTTAGCCATTCTAACTAGTGTAAAGTGGTATCTCATTATGGTTTTGATTTGTATTTCTAAAGGGTACAATTTGATCATGTTTTGACAGATGTATACACTCAGGAAGCCACCCCAACAATCAAGATATAGAAATTGCACCCTCCCCCAAATATTTCCTTATGGCCCTTTCCACTTTTCCTGTCCCCCTCCCTTCCTGCTCCAGGCCACCACTGATCAATTTTCTGTCATTATTAGTTTGCATTTTCTATAAATGGATTCATACAGTATATGCTCTTCTGCATCAGATTTATTTTACTCAGTTGTGTATCAGTAGCTGGTTCTTTTTTCTTGATGAGTGTGTTCCACTGTATAGATGTACCACATTTTGTTTATCTATTTACCTACTGGTAGATGTTTGGGTCATTTTTGGCTGTTACTAGTGAAGCTGCAATGAATATTAATGAACAACTGTTTGTGTGGATATATGTTTTCGTTTCTCTTTGATATGCATCTAGGAATAAAATGGCTAGGACGTATGGTAGGTATATGTTTAACATTATAAGAATGCCAAAGAGGTTTTCTGAAGTGATTATACCAGATTCCCACCATTATTCTTCACATTTGTTTTATTCTTTACATTCTTTGCAAATACACATGGAACTTTCACCAAGGAGACTGCACACTGAGACATACCACATTAAAAAAAATCACAAAAAGATACCTTGAAAATCCTTCAAATATTTAGAAATTAAACAACATACTTCTAAATAACCCAGGGATCAAAGGACTCAACAGAGAAATTGGAAAATATTTTGAACTAATTATAAAAATATAACACATCATTTCTTCTGGGATGCAGCCAATGAAGTGATTATAGAGGCAAATGTATAGCTTTAAAGCATTTGCATCAAAAAGAAAACTGTTAGCTTTTAAAAGGATATTTGTTTTTATGATCTCTGACCCACACATCCTCCTGAAGAAAGCAGAAGAAGAAGAGCAAATTCAGATCACAGGCTAGAGGATGGAAATAATAAATATAAAAGTGGAAATCAAGAACAAAGAAAACAAATGATAATAAAATAAAATGCTGGTTATTCAAAAAAAAATAACCAATATCAGGGATGAAAGAAAAGAAGAAACATTGTTACAAGAGTCTACAGGCATTAAAAAGATAAGGCTGAGATCATGGGTGGTTCAGATGATTAAGCATCTGACCTCGGCTCAGGTCATGATCCCAGGGTTTTGGGATCGAGCCCTGCATCAGGCTCCCTGCTTAGTGGGGAATCTGCTTCCTCCTCTCGCTCTCCCTCTGCCCCTCTCCACCACTACTGCTCGGTTTCTCTGTCTCTCAAATAAGTAAATAAAATCTTTTTTAAAGAGATAATAAGGCAATATTATGAACAAAGTTAATTCAATAAATTTGACAATTTAGAAATGGATAGGTTCCTTAACTTACACAGGTGGAAGTAAAAACTATGAAAAGCTCCACATCTATCAAAAGAATTAAATTCTTCATTCAAAACTATTCCATAAAGAAAACTCCAGGTCCAAATAGTTTCACTGATGAGTTTTATCAACATTTAAGGAAGAAATAATGCCAATATTGTACCAATTATTTCAGACAATAAAGGAGGAAGAACTTCTTCCTGTCATTTTATGAGGCCAATGTTACCCTGACAAAGACATTCTAGGAAAAGAAAGTTACAAACCTCCCTCAATGGGGCATTTGACAGGATAAACACTGGATGTTATACTATATGTTGGCAAATCGAACTCCAATAAAATAATATACAAAAAAAAAACCCTCCCTCAAGAACATAGATGCAAAGGTCCCCCACAAAATATAAGCAAGTTGAACCTAACAATACATACAAAGAATTCATTATGGCCAAGTGAGATTTATTCCAGGAATGCAAGGAGGTTTCGCATTCAACATGCAATCGATGTGATTTTTCACCTTAACAGAATGAAAAAGAAAAATATTGTGATCATAGCAATGGAGTAAAAGCATTTTACCAAATTCAACATCCATTTATGAAAAAACAAAACTGAAAATTAGGACTGAAAGGAAACAGCTTCAATCTGATAAAAAGACGTCTATGAAAACATCTGCATCTGACACCAGACTTCATGTTTTCCTTCTAAGATTAAGAGTAGGTCAAGCATGCCTATTCCTACCACTTTTACTGAACTTTATTACTGAAAGTCCTGGCCATTGCAACGAAGAAAAAGAATCATGTAGTTATATGTCACATATGTATATATGCATACACACATCACATACAGATATAAATACACAAATATCATATATACATAAGAAAGAAGCACAGTTGTTTTTATTTGTAGGGGACAGGGTCGTGTAAATAGAAAATCCTAAGGAAGCTGTAAAACAATTATTGGAACTAGAAGTGAATTTATCAAGAGCTCAAGATAACATGTCAATTCTAGTTTTACATACTAAAAAAGAAAAACTGGAAACTGAAAAAAGTGTTAAAGTACTATTTATAATAGCGTCAAAAAACATAAAATGCTTAGGGATAAATTTAACAAAATACATGCAAAGCTGTGCACTGAAATCTGTAACAATTCCTGAGAGAAATTAATGAAGACTTTAATGAACAAAGAGATATAATCTGTTTGTGAATTGGAAACTTGATATTGTTAAGAAGTTCCCTATCCCCAAATTTACTTATAGATTTAACACAATCCTAACCAAAATTTCATTAGAAATTGACAAGCTGATTTTTCATAGAAATTGGCAAATTGATTCTAAATCTTCTATGGAAGTGTAAAAAAACTAGAATAGCTAAAAGCATTTGGAAAAGAGAACACAAAGTTGCAGGACTTAATTATCTGATTGCAAGTCTTACTCTAAAGCTACAATAAGTAATACAATATGTTTTCTGCCTAAGGACAAAGATCAGTGGAACAGCATAGAGGGTCCAGAATTAGAACCACACAAATGTGACAACTGGATTTTAACAAAACTGCCAAGGTAATGCAGTTGAGAAGAGGATAGTTTTTGTGTTAACAAATGGTGCTAGAGGGGATCCCTGGGTGGCTCAGTGGTTTAGCGCCTGCCTTTGGCCCAGGGCATGATCCTGGAGTCCCGGGATCAAGTCCCGCGTCATGCTCCCTGCATGGAGCCTGCTTCTCCCTCTGCCTGTGTCTCTGCCTCTCTCTCTCTCTCTATGTCTATCATGAATAAATAAATAAAATATTTAAAAATAAATAAAGAAATCAAGTATTTAAAAAAACAAACAAATGGTGCTAGAAAATGGAATGTCAAAAAAAAAAAAAGAAAATGGAATGTCCATATGGATAAAAATGAACTTCAACTCGTAACTCATATCATACACAAAAATTGATTCAAAATATACCATAGACCTGCAAGTAAAAACTAAAACAATAGAACATCTAGAAACACATAGAGTAAAAACTGTTAGGTAGCAAGGGTTCTTAGGGTGCAAAAAACACTAGCCACCAAGATGGGAAGCTTCTATTCTTCAAAGGGTATCTTTAAGAAAATGAAGAGGAAAGTGACAGACTGAGAGAACATATATACAATACATATATCTGACAAACACTTTTAAATTAAGAATGCATGCAAAAATTCTTATAAATTAATAAAAGATGACAAACAACCACATAAAAGCATGGACATCATTAGTTGTCAGGGAAACTGAACCACCATGAAATGCCACTCCATTCCTGCCAGAATGATTACAACTAAAAAGACCGACAATATCACGTGTTGGTGAGGATGTGGAGCAATTGGAATTTGCACGCTTTGCTGGAGGAAGTATAAAAGTTCTAGATACTTTGGAAAACTTTTGGCAGCTTCTTAGAGTTAAATATATGTACCTACCCCATGACCCAGCAAGTCAACTCCTAGAGATTTCTCCCAAAGAAACTAACCCCGGGATCCCTGGGTGGCGCAGCGGTTTGGCCCCTGCCTTTGGCCCAGGGCGCGATCCTGGAGACCCGGGATCGAATCCCACGTCGGGTTCCCGGTGCATGGAGCCTGCTTCTCCCTCTGCCTGTGTCTCTGCGCCTCTCTCTCTCTCTGTGACTATCATAAATAAATAAAAATTAAAAAAAAATTAAAAAAAAAAAAAGAAACTAACCCCTATGTCCACAAAAAGAACTTTTTCAAGAATGCTCATCGTGGGGATCCCTGGGTGGCTCAGCGGTTTGGCGCCTGCCTTTGGCCCAGGGCGTGATCCTGGGGTTCCGGGATCGAGTCCCACGTCGGGCTCCGGACATGGAGCCTGCTTCTCCCTCCTCCTGTGTCTCTGCCCCCCTCCTCTGTGTCTATCATAAATAAATAAATAAATAAATAAATAAATAAATAAATAAATAAATAAATAAATAAATCAGTAAAAAAAAAAAAAAATGCTCATCGCTTTATTCTTGATAGCTCTAAACTAAAAGTCACCGGGAAGTCCATTAACAGGAGATTAGATGAACGAACTGTGTAGTTATGCAATGGGGGCCACCCAGCAATAACAAATGAGACCCTTGCAACCGTAACACAGATGAATCTTACAAATACTGCATCAAACACAGAGTCCATGCTATTAGGATCCCAGGGGTAAGAAGTTCCAGAACGGGCAAGATAAAGCTATGCAGTAGAGATCAGAACAAGACCTATGAGGGATGGAAACGCTTTCTGGGTAATGGAGTGTTTTATAGCTTAATTGTGTGTGGTGGTGGCTTCCTGCACAAAATTCATGGAACTGTGCTTTTAAGGTCTGTGAATTTTGTTGACGTAAATCTTACCTCAATTTAAAAAGAGTAAAAAAGAGAGAATGTGAAGACACTGACAAAGACAACAATGGTTTCCAAAGGCTCGTTTTAGTTCGGGCTGCTATTACAGAATACCATAGCCTGTTGCTAATTTATAAGCAACAGAAATTTATTTCTTTTAGTTCTGGATGCTAGGAAATCCAAGATCAATGCACCAGCCGGTCTGATGTCTGGTAAGAACCCACTTTCTGATTTATAGACAGCCAACTTCTCCTGGGTCCTCACATGGCAGAAGGAGTGAGGGAGCTGTGTGAGGTTTCTTCTATAACGGCACTAATCTCATTCATGAGGGCTCCAAAAGCCACACCTCCTAACACCATCACGTTAGGGGTTAGGATTTCAAGGTATGCATTTCAGGAGGACACAAACATTCAAGTCCATAAGAAGGCTGAAGCACAAGGAACACCAGGGACACCAGGCTCAGGTGCCCAGCCACCTGGCTAAGTTGGAAGGCATCTCATGCTAATCACTTAGGGCACAGCCGTACCAGAAGAAGAGGAAAGAGACCTTTTCTGGAAAGTGGGACCTTTGAGAAGGCGCCAAAGGACTTACCTCTATATTTTTAGGGAAACTTTTGGTAGAATGATAAAGATACTGGCTGAACAGAGAGATCCTGGTATTCCTGGTTCTGGGCTCAGGCATCTACCAACAGGTTCTGGGAAAGGCCTCTGATGAAGGTCCAGGTGCAAGGGGCACAGATAGGCTGTAGAGGCGCTGGCATCATCTCCCTTGGGCTGTGTCCCTGCTTCCTTGTCCCTGTGCTCTGGAAACACAGCGCCAACATCAACCCTGAACACTTCAGAGCCAAAGTCCTTGTTCCAATGCCCCTTGCCTGACCACTGCCTCTGGGCCTTCTAACTGAAACACTCATATCTGACACCCAACACAAGTGGGTGCATTTCCAAAGGAGGGGCTGCAAGCTGGGTAGGGACTCCCAAGTTTATCATCTCTCAGACTAGGCTTGGCCTTTATGAAGCCTAGCTTCTCCCTATGTGAAATGGGCTGACTCCTGCTTCATTATCCAATGAAAACCTTGAGTTCACATTCTGGACACTTGGTGGGTTCAGCAGAGTTACCTCACCTCCCTGGGTGAAAATGTCCTTCCCTGTTAGGACTCAGCCTACAGGGAAGTTAAAATCTTTAAAAATATATTATGTGTGTGTGTGTGTGTGTGTGTATATATATATATACACATATATATGCACATACATATTTCAAGATCAATGTAATACACTATATCAATAGAAAAAGGGAAATAAACATGGTAATTTCAATTGATATAGCAAAAAGCATGACAAAATTCAGTGCTTTTTCATGATATAACATTCAGTAAACTAAGACTAGAAGGACACTTCCTCCATATGACAAAAGTCATATGCAAAATCCCACAACCAACATCACACTCAATGGTGAAAACTGAAAGCTTTGCCTCTAAGATCATATTAAGTTTTGATCTTAGGCAAGGATGCTGCTCTTGCCACTTCTATTCAACTTAGTGCTAGCCAGAGCAATAAGACAAGAAAGATAAATAAAGGGATTCAAATTATAAAGGAAGAAGTAAAATTATCTCTGTTCACAGATGACATGATCTTCTATGTAGAAAACTCTAAACATTCCACAAAAACACTGGTAGAGCTAATAAATACATTCTACAAAGTTGTAGGATACAAAATCAACACACATAAACAGGCTGCATCTTTATACCCCAACTATGAACAATCTGAAAAGGAAATTAAGAAAATAATCCTACTTATAATAACATCAAGCAGAATAAAATATATAGGAATAAATTTAACCAAAGAAAGACTTGCACACTAAAAACTACAAAACATCACTGAAAGCAATCATAGAAGACCTAAATAAATAGAAAGACATCCCATACTCACAGACCAGAAGACAATAATATTATTGGAATATCCATACTATACCAAGTGATATATAGATTAAAGGCAATCCCCCCCCCAAAAAAAGGCAATCCCTATCAAAATCCCAACAGTGTTGTTTTTGTTTTTTTTTTGTAAACATAGGAAAACCCATCCTAAAATTCATATAGAATCTCAAGGATCCCCAATAGCCAAAATAATCTTGGAAAAAAATGAATGAAATTGGAGGACTCAACGCTTTCTGATTTCAAAACTTATTATGTAGCTACAGTAACCAAGACTGTTTGACATAGTGACAGACACAGATACCAATGGAATAAAATAGAGGTTCCAGAAATAAACCATTGCTTATATTGTCAATTGATTTTTGACAAGGGTGTCAAAACTATTCAATGGGAAAGTCTTTTCAATAAATGGCACTAGGAAAAATAGATATCCACATGCAAAAAAAAAAAAAGTTGAATCCTTATCTTAAACCAAGTCATATAAAAAATAACTGAAATGGACCAAAGACCTAAACCCAAGGGTTAAAACTATAAAATTCTTAGGGGAAAAAATGGGAAGATTTTCACAACATTGGATTTGGCAATGATCTGGATATGACACCAAAATAACAAAAGAAAAAAATGAGTAACTGCTTCTATCAAAACTTGAAAGTTTTGTGCCTCAAAGGAAAACATCAAGAGACTAAAAAGATAAACCACAGAATGAGAGAAAATATTCACAAAGTATATATCTGATAAGAGATTAATATCCAAAATCTACAAAGAACTACAACTCAACAACAAAGCAAAAATAACCAATTAAAAAATGGGCAAAGGACTTGAACAGACACTTCTCCAAAGAACATATACAAATGGCCAACAAATACATGAAAAGATACTGAATTTCACTCATCACTAAAATTAAAACCATGCAATACCACTTCACACCCATTAAGATGGCTACTACTGAGAAAACACAAACAAGCAAACAAACCCAGAAAAGAATAAGTGTTTGGGAGGATGTGGAGAAATCGGAGCTCTTGTGCATTGCTGATGGGAACATAAACTGAGGCAACTGCTGTGGAAAAGTCTGGCAGTTTCTCAAAAAGTTAAATACAGGATTACCATATGATTCAGCGATTCCACTCCCAGGTATATCCCTAAAAGAATTGAAAGCAGGACTCAGATACTTGCACACCCATGTTAACAGCAGTGTTAGTCACAATACCCTAAAGATGGAAGCAACCCTAGTGGCCATTGACAGCTGAGTGGAAAAACAAAATGTGGGATGTCGATATTATTATTATTCAGCCTTAAAAAGGAAGAAAAATTGATAGGGACGCCTAGGTGGCTCAGTCGGTTAAGCAGGGGCCTTTGGCTCAGGTTGTGATCCCAGGGTCCTGAGATAGAGCCCCACCTCAGGGCCCCTGCTGGATGGGCAGCCTGCTTCTCCCTCTCCAACATTTGGGCTCTCCTCCTCTGCCCCTCTCTTTCTCAAATAAATACAATCTTTGAAAAAAATTCTGATAGGTGCTACACCATGAACGTCTTAAACATTATTCTAAATGAAATGACAAATAATGTATGATTCCACTTAGATGAGGTACCTGAATGAGCAAATTCACCCAAAGTGGAATAGAGGTCACCAGAGGCTAGGACAGAGGTCTTGGTGAGGAATTAGGATGGGTACAGCTCCCGTTGGGTGGTGAAAAAGTTCTGGAGATGGGTGGTGGGGAAGGTCACACAACAGTGTGAATACACTTAATGACATTGAATTGTACACTTAGAATTTTTAAAAAATATATTGTTTATTTATTCATGAAAGACACACACAGAGGCAGAGACACAGGCAGAGGGAGAAGCAGGCTCCATGCAAGGAGCCCGACGTGGGACTCGATCCCAGGTCTCCAGGATCATGCCTTGGGCCGAAGGCAGGTGCTCAACCGCTGAGCCACCCAGGGATCCCCTAGAAATGGCTTTAAAAGGGTACATCTTGTTATGCATACTTCACCACAATTAAAAATTTACATACATAGCGGATGGCCTAAATGAAAAATAGCAATATGAATCAAAAAAGGGGGACTTCTGACAGCCTGGCCGGGTTGGATTCGTTCTCCCCAGGAGCCCGCTGCCGTCTCCGCGGCGGCCTTGAGCTGGCCTGAGCGGCCTAGTGCCAAATTGCCGGGAACTCCCCCTCTCCTCTGAGGCAGGAAGTTTAAATTATCAGGTCAATTAGGAAAGATACAACCGAAAAATACAAGTTTCATTCACACTTCAAGGAGGCGTTTCCTGGCTGGGTGCCACTTTTATTATTTTTGGCGGAGGCGGCTGCAAGCCCCACAGACCCAAGTAAAGGTACAATGTGATCTTTGATTCGCATTTCAGAGATCAAAGTGAGCGAGTTTGGGTGTAAATGCAGATAACATTTCAGAGATGTTTGCATGAAAGGAGTCACTAGACCAGGGCAGAGAGGGAGCTGGTCTCTTACGTGTGTGTTCGCCTTGAGAAACATCCTTTCCAGTGAATCAGGCTACTGACGGCTCAGTAACCTCGGGCCTGCATCCAGGGCCTTGGCCCCCAGGGCACCTGGTCTCTGGGTGGCGGGGGCCCCTCCCACCTCTCCGCTGGCCAGGGAGGGAAGACGCGGGCGTGCACCGGCTCCCACGGTCTCTGGGTGCTGGGTGGGCATGCCACCCGTGGGCAGCACCCTGCCCTGGCCGCCTGCCCTCCGCGCCCGCTGTCCGTCCTGCGCCCGCGGGTGGGCAGCACCTTGCCCGTGCTCCCGCCCTTCCCCCGTCCTGCACCCGCGGGTGGGCAGCACCCAGCCCTGGTTGCCCTCGCCACCCGAGGCGCGCAGGGGGCCCTCCGCCAGCCCCGCCCGGGGTAGTGGAACCGTATAGCTCGCGCTCGGGGCCCCGGGGCGAGACCCTCCTCAGCAGCGCCGCTGCCCCTTGGACGCCCAGCCCCCCTCCTGACGCCCGCAGCGTCCCGGTGCCCCGCGGATACAGGGCGGCGGCAGCGGCTCGGCCGCGCCTGGAGGAGCGGGGTGGGCGCCCGGCCCCTCCGCCCCGCGCCCCGCGCCTGCGTACACCCGCCGCGCTCCAGGCACTGCGCGCCGCCCGTAGAGCGCGCTCCCATGAGGCCCCGCGCCGCCCCGCCGCGCTGGCAAGGGCTGGGGCGCCTGCGCGGCGGCGGGCCCCCGGGCTCAGGGCGCAGGCGCGGCCCCGCAGGGCGGCGGCGTGGGCCGTGGGGGCGGCGGCGCGCACGCGGGGGGCGTGGCTGCGCGGGGCGGCGGGGCTCCGACGGCGGCGCGGGCCGGGAAGGTTGCCGCCCGGGGCCGCAGGGTTAGTGGGGCGGCGGGAGCCCGAGCTGCCGGCGGAGCCCCGCCCCCCATCTCCCTCCAGCGCCCGGTGTGTCCGCACGGCGGGCCCCGGTGTCCCGGTCCGCGCCGGGGACCCGGCAGGTCCTGGGGCCGTTCCGGGTGGTCCCCCCGCGGCCCGCCCCCGCTCACGGCGGCCGGTCTTGTTCTGCACTTTGTAGGTGGCGCTGGGACTCGCCCTGGGAGGGACGCCGGCCCGCAGCCTCCGCCGCAGCCCGCGACCGCCTCACGGCCGCCCGGCGCAGCCTCAGGTAGGCCGGCCGCTTTCTGCCCACTCCCCGGGTGGGGGCCCTGCACGGCGTGTGCGGGCCGGGCCTGCCCTCCGCTTGCTCCCGGTCTCCTCGGAGCTGAGGACGCGCCCCGCGCCGGGCGCTTGCTGGCTGTGCGGAGGCCGGTGCGCGTGCGTCCCGGTGCCTGCGCCGAGGCCCGGCTGTGCGGTCCGGGAGGAGGGCCCACCCTCAGCGTCAGGGCGCGGAGAGGCGGGCCAGAGGCCCACGCGCCGGGAGCCGGGAGCCGAGGCCCGAAAGCGCGCAGAGACCCAGGCGGAAGGCCCAGGCCCAAGCGGGGCTGGCTGCTCGCAGCGAGGGAGCCTCCTCCCTCGGGCTGTAGGGGGCACACAGGCTTGCTGATGAGCCGGCAGGGACAGCTAGGGTGCCGCTTGGGGTGGGAGCCCGGGACTGCGAGGAAGCCAGGGCACGGACCTGTAGCGTGCACTGTCTCCTGGGCACGGGTTGTGCACGCAGCCTGGCATTTAACCTCAGACTGGTGGCAGGAGCTGGAGTGCGGTGGTTGGTCACAGGGGTTCATGGTCATTGGTTGTCAGAACTCGGACTGAGCTGAACTCACGAGCGGACTGCATTTGTGTGCTGCCCCTTGGGTCACTGCTGCTGGCAGGTTCTAGCATATTATTTTCCTGTGTTAGGTCGGGAAGGGCTTTCAGGTGGAGGAACTCCCCAGAGTGAGGGCCGTACCTGAGAGCTTGGTGGCACAGGTAGGTGCTCGTGGCCCTAGCAGCTTCGAGTGATTCAGGCTGCCCAGGGAGGTGCTCAGCAGGAAGACTGGCAGAGCTGTGTCTCCCTGGAGGAACTCACTCTGATGGGGATAGGAGTAGTTAAACACACGGGCAACTGTGCACAAAGGTGTGTGCAGGCCGTGGTGCCCCTAGGTGTGAGCTGATGGAGCCTCAGGGTGTGTATGGAGGGGTTGTGAAGTGTGTTCTGTGTTGACAATGAGTGGATGTCCCTTTACAGAGAGACTGAGGAGATGGCCGCTATAAGGCTGGACAGTGTGAGAGCCTGGGGAGAGGGCTCCTGGCGTTGGAAGGGAACTGTATCTGGTGATGGTTGCAGCTTCCTTTTCCACTTTGGGGCTCTTTGGGCTGCTCAGGGTTGATGACCACTGCTCTCTAGGCCCTTTACAGGAGTGACTTTGGGATGGTGAATGAAAAGGCATCAAGTGGGATTAAACCTGGGGGGTTTTTGATGCTGGGCTCTCTCCCTGGGATGGGAATACAAGGAGTTGGTGTTCGAGGTGAAGTGTTCTTACCAGCAGGCTGCACTCTGAGTGATGAGGTGACTCTGGAAAGCACGAGTGGGGAGGCTGGAGTGCACAGAGAACACCAGGTCCCAAGGCCTCTGTTGGGCAGGCAGGTAGCACCTTCCAAACTCCTAGTGCTTTGAGGTTAAAGGGTCTTGTGACACAGTCTGCTTACTTGACAGTCACAGTGTTTCGGGTGACTAGGGCCCTCCTCGGTGGATTGAAGGGTAGTTCATAGCCAGCGTAGTGGTGTGTGCTGGTTAAGTGTGGTCTTTGGAGCCAGGTTCAGCCGCCTTTGTTCACTTATTGGTTAGTGTGTGGCCACAGACTAGTGACTTCACTCAGCACTCTGCTCTGATTCAACAAGAGTACCGACCTCATCAGGGGGTATGTTTGGCACAGATAGAGCACTCAGTAAAAGGTTGCTACTGTTTTTCTCCTGAAACTCCCTGACAGCCAGCCAGGCCATCGAAGGAAGTCCTGGGGGTTCCAATTTGGCCTCCTTTCCTTCCCCTGGGACTAACAACGCATCTGCCGTCACACTTTGCCCTTGAAACTTTGCAGGTGGGATTTGCCCACCTTCTCAGACCTCCCAGGCCTGCCTCCTGGGCCCTCCTTCCACTCAGAGCTCCTATTTGGGTACCGGGGGTTTGCCTGCATATTGCCTCCTACTGCTGCACGGTGCAGATGATTGGGCCTAGTTCCCGCTCTTCCCCACCTTGTTTTTGGACAGGTTGCCTTGGATGGTGGCCTGCATCTGACAGTCCCATCAGCTCTTCTCAGCTCGCCTGAGGCCGCAGCTGCCAGCTCCTCTGACCCTCAGCACTTGCCTGGAACACCTGGGTTTGCCACACCCCGTTTCAGCCCGTCTCTGTCCAGTTGTGTCATTACCACCCCTTCTGCTGCGCCATCTCTTCCTGTCTTCCTCCTTCCTCTTGTAGTCGACATGGCAACTCCTCTGTGCTCCCTCCATGTCTCATGGCCAGCGCTGTTGGCGGGGCCCTCGCAATCCCATCCAGGCGGCAGCCTTACGCCAGCGCACACCCTTGGCAGCAGATGGACCAGGTCTTTCCTGGGGTCACATACACCCCTCCAGTGGATCCCTGGATTGAGCAGCCCTGCTGTGGGGACCCTGTGTGTGTGCACATGACCATGGAGCAGAAGAGCACGGCCATTAGTGCTCCTGGCGGTAAGCCCACAGAAAGGGGGCCCCTGGCTCTGCACATGCCCAACCCATGGCCCCCAGGGTGGACTTCCACTGGGTGCCAGTCTCAGACCCACACACCTTTGATGACTCCCCACGGCAACTGGACTGATATGTCCTTTTGCTTTGAGCACTGTCTGGAGAACCTCAGCTGCATTTTCGAGATCCTAGGGTACCTGACGGGGTGAGCACAGGTGTGGGCAGCCCCCTAACTCGATGGGGACCTGCCCCTTCCTGATGATGGTGAGCTCTTCTGCCGGGATCTCAAGGAAGTTGCTTAAGACCTGAATAGTTTCACTAAGTACCATGCTGCAGCACCTTGCCCCCCAGCCCTCTGTCTCAAGCCAGCCACCAGTGGCCCCACAGCTGCCTGTGGTGGGTAGTACTTAGGTGTTCAGATGCCCCAGCCCTTACCATGGGTGCTGGCCCAATCACTGTGGCCACCCCTGCTGTTGGTAATTCCAGCTCTACATCCAGAAATATTCTCCCTGAACAGCAGTGGGCCAAGGAGAACAGCCCTGGGTCTATGGAGTCCTTACCTTGTCCAGTTCTGCATGCAGCACTGATCCTGGTCCTATGGGGCCAGCCTCATCCCAGCCAGGGGAGGTGACCCCCACAATTGTCCCTGTACTTTCAGGATCTGCTAATCTGCCTTCCCAGAAACCAGATCCAGTTCCACCAGGGAGTCCAGAAACCCAGAAGACAGAGGAGGAGGTTTCTGAGACACAGGGAGACCAGAAGGCATCTTTAGGTACCTTACAGCGGGTGGCAGATACCCCAGAGGCCCCAGGAGGCCTAGCAGTTTCTCCTACCCCACCGCCCTGGATTCTGAACACAGCCCAGGCTGTAGCAGTGCTCCTTGTGATGAAGTGGCCTGCATAGCCAAGGAACTCCACGGCCCCCTAAAGGACAGGGTGGTGTTCCCAGATGACTCTAGATATAGCGTGCCAGGTATTGCCCTATCCACTTGTTTTCTTGCTGGGCAGGAGGTACACTTGTTTGGGCTCTGCTCTGAGCACAAACAGCCGCCTTGTCCCCTTTACCACCCCATCTTCTATTACAGCAGGATATTGGGCTCTATGCTGTGTCCCTCATCCTCTGACTTCCTCAGTGGCCTACAGGCTGCCTCCCACTAGGCTCTCAGCTGCGTTCCCACTGATGAGACAGAGTTCCATACAGTAGTCCCCATCAGATATTTGTATGTTTTTATAACCGCCCTCCTCCCCAGGCCCCTTGGCTGGGCTGGACTAGGTCTGCCATGGCAGCCCTGTTTGGATCTGTCTCTGGTTGGTGTCTCTACATCGGCCCCCTTCCCCATCTTGGCTCCCTCTGACCTCTGTCCTCTGGGCTGGAATTTAAGGAAGGCTGAGTGGGGAAAGTAGCCATTTTGGTCATTTAGTATGAGTGGGATGGCAGAGAAAGATGCTTCCCTACGGCTTTACCAGCAGCCTTGGCCAGCTCGGAAGGTGGGATCCAGGCCGCCTTGCCAGTGTCAATTCAATGCCAGGCATTTTCCCCTTTTGTATTTTAACATTCTAGTTACACCTGGTTTTCTTCAGAAGTTGGCATGAATTTCTGTGTTTCAGTACCTTTGCCCATGTTGCCCTCCCACTTTCTGCTCTTCAGCAGTCCCTGCCTCCCTGCCCACTCCTGCATATTGGTGACTCAGCACTTAAACCAGAGCCCTTTAAATGACTTGTGTCTTTGGGTAGACTGTGAGCCTCTAGGGCAGGGGCTCTATCTTGATCAGCTTCGTGTTCCTGGTACACAGTTGGTGCTCATTAAACATGTTGAAACCATCGCTCAGTTTGTGGTGTGATGGCTACTGACGAGCAGAGCCTTTATTTTGTTGGCAGGAACACTGTTGCCTGTTCTGTTGGGAACAGGCTAGGCCCTAGCCATGAGTGTTCTAGGTCACTGTTGGAGGTGTGGTTTCTGGTGGGGCTTTGAGAATTGAAGGGTCTGGTTGAAGGAAGGAGTTAGGCTGAACAGGCAGGAAAGGGAGGCTTGGCGAGTGGAGTGTGATCTTGAGAACTGATTTAAAATCTGGAGGTGAAGTGAGAAGCAAGCAGCCGACCAGAGCTGTGAGGCCCAGGGGCCAGAGGATTGGAATGAAGAAAGACCTGTTCTGCACAAGGATGGATTTTCTAATAATGAGAACTGAGCTCAGAAGCTCCCTTAAGCCAAGTTTAACACGGGGAGGGGTGGGGGGTACAGTGCACCTTCCCAGAGGGACAATTCACCAAGAACGTCAAGCCCCTTCAGTTTAACAATTGTGGAAACAACACTTTCCTGGAAAGTAGGAAGAAAAAATAGTGGAAATGTGAACAGCTGTTAAAAGTAGTTACTTTATAGGGTACCTGGGTGATGGGCATTGAGGAGGACACATGATACTATGAGTACTGGGTGTTTTACCCTATGTTGACAAATTAAACAAAATTTAAAAAATTAAAAAACTACTTATTGTAGAGAAAAAATAGTAATAAGCGAACATCTGGTAAAAATTTTAAGTAAAATAGACATTGTTGAGATTATTTAATTTAGTAATTGTGACTTTAAAGGCTCTGGGTTCAGATGGTTTTATGTGTGAACCATTTTAAGGCATAGATGTCTTATAAATAAAACAGTTGCAAGTCTTAGAAATAAGTGGGAAGCTGATAGAACTTAAAAGCAAACAAGCAAGCTGACAGAAGAAACCACTGTGCAGCCTTGATCCTGATCAAGGTCGGAAGTCCCTGTGCATTGTATCCCAGCCCTGGATGCACTGCTGCCCTTCCACGCGATCACTTAGTTTGGACCTTTTGCAGACCCAGCTCAGACTGCTTCCTACCCCCGGCCCCTGGCCTGCCAGTGGGTCTGATACTGTTGGCAATATCTTTTAGGCTGGTAAGATGTCTCTGACAATAGAACCTGGGGTTACTCTGGGGTGATGACCTACTCACTTGGTTGACACCCCCACTATTGCTGGCCTCTGCACAGGGCACCTTTCTCATCTACATTTAGTGGACCTGAAGTGAATCCCTTTCAGCTCAAGATTGCCATCTTCCCTTCCTACCCTCCCACCCCCATTGTCATCTTCCCTTCTGACCTCATGGTTCTGATGGGCCTTTTCCCCTTGGGCCCCAAACAGCTCTTGCTGCCTTGTTTGTAGTTGAGGGCCACCTCTCCCAAGGCAGGCCCAAGAAGATCTGCAGAGAGGTCAGATCACCTGTTTTAATTTGGAAAATGGGACTCACTGTGGTTGGGCTCTCATTACACTGGAAAAGAAATGAGGGCAGGGCCTCAGTGGCAAAGGCAAGTTTGCTAGTTCCTGGGTGCCCTTGTGGATGGGATCAGGAGAGAATGGGGGGGCCTGGCCTTGCAGACAGGCAGTGTGTATGCTGTTGCAAAGTGACAGTTTCAGTGGCAGCCATTGCTGTGCCCTGTCTTTCGGCACATGCAACGACCTAGCTGCTTTCCCATGCTGTGGGTGTAGAAGGAACACAGAGAGCCAGCAGAGGAGGCCCTGCCGTGTATGATGGGAGGAGGATCCTTGGGTCACTTGCCATTCCCAGCTCTTCACATGCAGGTGGGCTAGAGGAGGCTGCTGCTAGGAGCAGGACGGTCTGGCCGGGTTTGCCGGATGTGCCCAGGATTGGCTGATATGCTGGCGTCTGCCTACCAGATCATCGTGCCTGTCACTTACTTGCCTTGGAAATAACCTGATTTTATTTCCTAAAGATAGGACACAGTAGGCACTATAGGATGGTTTTTAAAGTACATGTCTCCAAGGAAAATTTTAATGCCAGAGTATTATGGCTAAGGTCCTATGAGAGAGAACTTTTTATAAAGCTGCAACAATGAAAGTACTTAGAATTGGTGTGGACGGATGAACAGAGGAAAATAGAGAACTTTGAAATAAAGCCAAATAAATGCAGGAATTTAGTTCATGCTAAAGGTATTGTTTCAAATTAATGGGGGTGAAGTGGATTATTCAGTAAAAGGAGCTGGACCAACTGGTTAGCCATCTGGAAAATAGTAAAACTGGATACCCACCTCACTCTGCCAGGCTCCACTCTGGATGAATTAAAGATTTTAATATTTTAGAAAAATCATAGAAGTTAACTACAGGGAAGTGTGGGTGATTTTTTTTTTTTTTTTTTCTGAGATCACAGGACTTTAGAAGTTCTCGATATCCAGAATTGCTGAGGTATGGAGAAATAGACTGTTTCTTGCCACTGGTAGAAATATCAAATATTGCTATTCACTCACATAACATTTCTGTGCACAGAGACCCTGACCACTTGCCTATGTGCAGATGGCTGTTGTCCGTTCCTAGATGTGGGCTTCAGAGCATGGACTTGAGCCCAGTCACACCTTGCTGCCACTTGCAAGCCTGTGGTCCCTGTTGTCACCTGACCTCATAAGGCAGTGGGAAGATTGAATGAGATAAGGTCCGTGCAGTGGCTTGACCCCTGTCGAGTGCCTAGTGATGAGTCACTGCCTTAACAGCAAAACTGGAAACAGCCCGAAGTTCCTCTAGTAAGGAGTGAGGTAAATAGAGCTGTTGTCCTGTCATATCAGTCAGGAAGAGCCAGATCGTGCTGCAGTAAAAACCTCCCACATCTCACTATTCATCTGTTGAAGACCAGCCGGGCTGCCCCCTGCCCATTGCAGAGGATCGTGCTGACAGGAGTTCACTGGACACATTTCTCCACAATCACAGAGGCAGGGGAAAGGCCACAGTGAACCACAAGTGATGCTTGTCACTGCTTTTCCGTTACTGTGTCCAAAGGAAGCTGCCAGATGACACCTGAGTCCTGAGGATGAGCGGCTAATCCTCCCGTGGAGTGGGGCCATCAGCATGGAGAAGGTGAACATGGCACTCACCAGTGCAGCCATCACCAGAGTCGGGGCAGGCCTGCATCAGTACCCAAGGATAGGTGCCCGTGTCTACTAAGGCTGCAGGCCTTAAACAACAATGTATATTTCACAGTCCTGGAGGCCAGAAGCCCAAGATCAAGGTGCTGGCAAGGTGGTCTCTCCTGCAGTTGTCCCCTTGGCTTGTGATGGCCGCTGTCTCCCCGTGTTCTCATGTGCTTGTCTCTCTGTGCCTGTCCTAATTCCTCTCATCAGGACACCAGGCCTGTTGGCTGAGGGGCCACCCGTATGACCTCATTTAAGTTTAATTACCTCTTCAGAGCCCTGTTTCCACATAGAGTCAAATTCTCAGGGGGGTGGGGATTAGAACTTCAACATATGAATTTGAGAGGGTTGGGGGACAAGTTTGCCCATAATAATGCCCAAGATGGATTTCTTGTTTCTCGTTTTTGCAATTTCCAACAGTGCTGTGGTGCACACCCTTTGAGCATCGCGAGTGGTGGGTTGCAGGGGCCTCTCCAGGCCGTGGGAGCAGGACATGCTGGCAACTCTTTTTCCTATTTTAGAAATCTTTGCCTACATAAGGGTATAGAGACATTACCTGTATTTTCCAGTTTTAAGCCATTTACATAGACTCGAGTCAGCTTGTAACTAACGTGTGGTGTGCAGAGGGCTCTGCCGTGATCATCAGGTAGCCAGGGACAAGCAGGGCCCCTCTGCCCACCTGCGTGTAATAGTGGGAATCTGAGCTGTGAGCCGCTGAGTTCAGGGGTTTGTGTTCCCCACAGCATGACCTACCCTGACCAATGGAGGACCCCATGTCGCCTTTTCCCACAGGCACAGACCTTCCCACCCCAGGTTAAGGATGCCAAGCTGGCCCAGCCTGGCCGCCGTCCATCCTTCTCATACATGCCTGGCTCTGGTCTGGTCTGTCCCCCACTAATTATCTGGCTTTATCGTGAGTCTTCATTTTTTGGTAGAGAAGCATTCCCTCCCTCATACCCCCGCCCCTGACACCTTGTTCTCGAAGTTGTCTTGGCTAGTTTTAAAAAGACACATCATCATAAACACAGACATGGAGAGGGTGGTACAGTGGACCATGGCATGTCCATTGCTCAACTCCAGCAGTGGTCGGTCCTTAACCCCAAGGGTGCTGTGTTGGTGGATGGCCTGGCCAAGTGTGCCGTGCCAGACAGCGGGAGTCCTGAGCTCACTTTCCCTTTGGACTGTGGTGTTCTCATTTGTAAATGAGCAACATGATCTTTGCTACGGGGGTGTTGATGGTAAACCTGGGAGGAGCCCCTGGCCTGTAGGGTATCCTTGGCAGCCCCTTCCTTCTCTCCTGACCTTAGGGGCGCACAGCCAGGGCTGGGGCCTGTGGGTGGTGGGTGCTCATCCACCTGCCGGGTGGGGCTGCCTGACAGTGGAGAGGAATATCCTGGGCTGCTCTCCACCTGTATGCGTGAGCAGCATGGGGCCTGGGCTGACAGCGAGCCCACACTTGCCATACAGCTGGCCAAGTGCAGGTGCTCCATGGTCAGCGCAGGGACACCTGGCACTGGGAGTACCACATCTCATGGCTCATGAGGTCCTGGAAGCATGGGGTTGGCCAGGTACCTGATCCAGGGTGCTGCTCCCTAGGGCATGGTGGCTTTCCCACTCCCAAGACCCTATGTTCCTCCACCGAAAAATCATCATGCAAATGGGAGCCGTGGATGGTGGCAGTCAGGAGGGTAACCCAGGGCCAGTGCAGCTCTGGTCCTGTGTTCCCACCTGACTCCAGGTGCCCACTTCACAATACCCACTGTAGCCTCCTGGTCCCTGTCATCATGTCTTGTGCCCCTGTCCCCCTTTTTCTCCCTCAAGTTGTTGAACTTTGCAAGTCTCCCTTTGCTGCCCGTGTAATGGAGAGAATTTCTGCCTTGCATGTGCTTGGAGGCAGGAGGCCCCTGAGGGCCTGTCTCTGATCCTTCCGTCCCCCACATAGCAGTCAAGCACTGCTAGTGGCTGTTAGTGCACAAGTGAATGTGTGGGCCTAGACACATATGTGTGCACAGACCGCACAGCCCATTGTGAGCATGCGGCGTATCTGTAGGCACGTAATGTGCACATCTGTATGTGCAGATCGGTGGGGGGCTCCCCTGCCTGAGGTAGCCTGAGGAAGTACGGATCCCTGTCACCACCATGGTTACAGACCCCTCCCCAAGTGGGATCAGATTCCCAGGAGCTACCTAGGCACCAGCCCACAGGGATGGCCCATTCCCTGCTCAAGGTGAGAGTTGTCAGGGCGCTGTCAGCAGCACAGGGCAGCCAGCCGCTGTGGACCAGATCTCAGGTGGAAGTGGGCCCCAGCAGCTGGCGCTGGAATGTGGGAATGGTCACACTTCCTGTTAAACAACGAGCTTTTCCGTGTGTTCACCAGGGACAGAAATGCTGCCGGCCTGGCTGGGTTCCCATCCCTGCGTGAGTCTGTGGGGGCAGGCTGGCTGAAAATGCTCCCGAGGTGGACTTCCTTCCTGCCATCTTGCCAGGCTCCCTGGACCTGCTCCTGGGGTGACGGGCATCCTCAGCTGCAGCCTGAGGCTCCTGTTCCTGGAGTGGCCCTGCCTGCCCAGCCTCCTGCCTCAGCACCCCAGCAGCCCCGTTCCCTGGCATGTCCTTTCAGTCTAGCAGGATTGGCCTGTCCGCACATCCCCAGGAGATATCTGCGACTGCCGGCCTCCGTGGGCTCCCGTGAGGCACACTGGCCCTTCACCCTCACACATGGCAGCTGCTGGTTTGCCGGCCATCACTGTGCCTCTGTCCTGAGGCTCACTCCTGCCGTCGGTGGGAGCACCGCCAGAGCACCCAGCAGGGACTTAGCTGTAGGGCAGCAGGGGAGAACGTGCGCCCTGGAGGGAGGGCCATGCTCACTGGGCACCCATCTTCCTACGTGTGCCTTGACCAGCGGAGGAGCCAGTTCCCAGGGGATGTGGCCGTAACTTTGCGTCTGTCGCCCTCTCCTGCAAACCCGGTGGAGCCCTTCCAGAAGGGGTGCTCGCAGACCTGTCGAGGAATATCTAGACACGGTGTGGGCACTGCCGGGTTTGCTGCAGGTAGGCAGTTCCCATGGGGCCTGGGACACTCCTGCCTGGGGTAGTGAATCTTCCTGGATGGGGCATGTTCCCCCTCAGAGGAGCCAGGAATGCGTGAGCTTTGCAGGAGCAGAAGGTCTCCAGGTGACTTGCTTTTGGACAGAACAAGAAGCTTCAGGCTGAGGATGGAGGTGGCTGTCAGTCTGTCCCCGCAGGGCCTTCGGGAGTGCGGCACTCTTGACTCTAGCCCAGAAGCCTGGTGTTTCTACAGCTGCTCCCCAGACCTGCATTGTGGACTGCGTGGCCCAGGGGGAGACGCCCTGGCCGTACTCGAAGCTCAGAGGGGCTCCCGGCAGCTGGGCTTGGCTGTTGCCCTGGGCACTCGAGAAACAGCCAGCACCGGGCCGTGGAGCCTCAGGCCACCATCACCTGCTGCTCCTGGGAGGTGGCTGTGCTAGAGGCAGGCCGGCCTGGGACTGGCCTTTGGTCCCCTAGGGGAAGGGCTGCTGGGGGGCAAGGCTTACACCCCCTGCCTCCTTGTACACACAGAGTTCCATCTGTCACCCGCCTCCCCGGGGATGGCCGCGGTTGGGGGGTGCACTTGCTGCCGGGGGGTGGGGGTGCGGCTCCCACCTCCCCGCTAGACTCCAAGGCCTGCGGGGCGCAGGGCTACTCAGAGCACTGCCCGCCCTCCCCTCAGCGCGCCCCCCAGGCGGGGCTGGCTGCGCTGGGTCCCCGGAACCCCTCCCTGGGATCTGCATCTTTGAAGCCACGGATACTGACAGAGGATTCAATGAATCCAAGGTCGCCAGTCGGGCGTTGACAGATGCCCGGCCACGATACTATTTCTGATTTAATAACCGAATGGGAGGCTGGCCCTTGGTAATAATTAGGGCTAATTACTGAGGAGGTGTTGACAGACGGGCTGAGAGGAAACAAACTACCTTTATCCCCGGGCTTAGAGTCGGATTACCGGCCCAGTGCTATCTGCCCCTCAGAAAGTAGACGCTTCAATCACTCACCGAGGCTTCAAAGGGGAAAGGGCCCTGACAATGCACGGGGCTTGGGAAGGAGCTATGAAGTGCGCCTTTGACTCCGAATCGCCGAACGGAGCCCCATTCCAGAAATGGTTTCTTTGTGAAGTTTGAGTCCCCCCCCCCCCCCGGGGAGGGGCGCTGCGGGCGGAGGCTGCGCTGGTGCCGCCGCCCGCCCCAGCCCTCCTGGGCTGGGGAGGCGCAGCTGCGCTGCTCTGTGCTCGGCCCAGGGAGCCAGGGAGCGTGGCCGTCCTTTGTGGCCGTGAGCTGCAGGTAACGGGATAGGGATCTCCCTATCCCCGCAGGCTTGCTCTTTCCCTGGTCTCATCTGGGCATGCTTTCTAAAGCTGCTCTGCGCACGTCTAGGCTCTCTCTGGTTTGGTTTTGCTTTAGTTTTCTAGAGCGGAAGGGGAGAGGGGCAGAGGGAAAGAGGGGGAGAGAGTCTCAAGCAGGCTCCATGCCCACCACAGTGCAAGATCTCAGTCCTGAGATCATGACCTGAGCCCACATCCAGACTCGGACGCTTGACCAACCGCCACCCAGGAGAAGAGACTGTGTCCTTGGCCTTATTTATGGCAGGACCACCCCTCTGGGGCCTGGGCATCACTCCCTGGGCTGCTCCCACCCCTGGCTTGAGTGGTGAGCCAACACTGTGGGTGGGACACTGACCCTCAGGGGCTTCAGTGACAAGGCAACGACTTGGTAAAGGGTTGTCCTGAGCTGTAGGCTGGTTCCTGATGCCTGCATGTGCACCTGCTGACTCCCCTGGGACTCCCTGCATTTCGAAGACCACAGAGGGCAGTGATCAGACCTCCGTCCCCCTGGGCTCCACATTCCCAGTGACCTGGCCTGGACTGCCCTGGTTGCTGTGTCTGTGGCTTCGGAGGGCCGGTTCTGGGACTCTTGCCATAGTCCGTCCTGACCAGGAAGGCGGGAGGGTGCCAAGGCAGGGCTCAGGACGGGCCTGTCCAGAGAGGGTCTTTCCAGTTTCATGTGTAGGCAGGGAGGCATAAATTGAGTGGGTCTCTGTTCCTGCTGGCCTGGAGGACCCACCAGCTCAGGAGCTTCCTGCTAGGATGGCCGTGTACTTCAAGGAGAGAATGAGTTGTTCAGGCTGGCGGAGAGCAGTCTTGTTAGATCGGCATCCTTCCTTTCCCTGGCGTGCTGCTCTGCTCCTGGAAGTAACCGTGGTGGTGGTGATGCTGCTGGTCATCAGCTAATTTGCTTAGCTGAATACTGACTACCTTGTATTAGGGGTACTACTGCTGAATTGAAATTCCTATTAGAACAAAATAGGATGATGAATTATTTTAAATGGGATAAGCCCTTAAAAGTTGTCATTTAGTCTGTTTAAAGTCACCTAAGTAGAATTAGAAATTGGCTTTAACCAGGAAAGTCTAAGCAGGAAATTGGGTTTTCATGATACGTTAGTGGTAAATCCAATCAGGTAAATCCAATCAACTGTAGCTTGAGGAAAAAAACAGCACAATATTGTCCAATATATTTATTTGAAAAACAGCATCCCAGAAAATGGCCAAGAGAGCAGTGGCCCAGTGTGTTAACTTGTATACAGAAGTGTGCTTGAGCCCTGTTTTCTTAAAATTATTAGCATGGTGCACTTGTCACAGTAATGAACCAATATTAGTACATCATTACTGACTTAAGTTCATATTTATTCAGATTTCTTGAGTTTTTACCTAAAGTCCCCTTTTGGTCCCAGGATCCCATCCAGGGATCACATTACATTTAATTGTCAGATGTCCTTAGTGTCCTCTGGGCTATGCCAGTTTCTTAGATTTTCCTTATTTTTATAGCCTTGAGAGTTTTATGGGGTACCACTCAGGCCTCTTGTGGAATGTTCCTCAGCTAGGCTAGGCATGTGTTTTTCTCATGATTAGACTGGGGCTGTGGGTTTCCAGGAGCCAGACCTCAAAGATAAAGTGCCATCTCATCACATATTAATGGTACATGCTGTCCAAGTGACATTACTGTTGATGTCAGCCTTGGTCACCTGGCTGAGGTAGTGGTTGTCAGGTTTCCTCTCTGTGAAGTTGCCCTGTTCTCTCCCTTTCTTGACTGTCCTCTTAGGAAGGAAGTCAGTGTGGGCAGCTGCAGCGTGAGGGGTGGGAATTCTGCTCCCCGTGCTTGAGGGCAGAGCATCCACACAAATTATTTGGAATTTCCTGCATGCCAGATTTGTCTACTCTCCCCCATTTATTTCTTCGGTCATTTTATTATATCAGTGTGAACTCATATCTGTTATTAGTATGATTGTTACTATGAAGTGTACTTACAATGAGTCTTCACACCTGCCCACACCAGCAGTGCTACAATCCTGACATAGAAACTGATGCATCGGGATCCCTGGGTGGCGCAGTGGTTTGGCGCCTGCCTTTGGCCCAGGGCGCGATCCTGGAAACCCGGGATTGAATCCCACATCAGGCTCCCGGTGCATGGAGCCTGCTTCTCCCTCTGCCTATGTCTCTGCCTCTCTCTCTCTCTCTCTCTCTCCCTCTCTGTGACTATCATAAATAAATAAAAATTGAAAAAAAAAAAAAAAAAGAAACTGATGCATCATCACCTTAGAACTTTCCTCCTGCTCCCTGCCGGTGGTCAGCCTCCCCCTGCCCCAGCCCCTAGCCACTGCCCGCCTGCGACTCTCTACCTAGTTGGGCCTTTTCCGGAATGCCATATAACTAGGCTCATACTGTATGTAACCTTTAACTCACCATAATTTCCTGGAGATCCATCCACATTGTTGCACTTTTCAGTAGTTTGTTCCTGGAGTATTCCAGGAGTATTATTGCTCAGGAGTATTCCTTCCATTCACTGGCGGATGGCCATTTGGGGCAACGTGAACAGAACTTCTGTACACATTCATGTACAGGCTTTTGTTTACACATAAATTTTCATTTCTCTAGAATAAATATCTAGGGGTAGGATTGCCAAGCAATATGATGCATGTGTATTTCATTTTATAAGAAACTACCCAACTGTTTTCCAGAATGCTTGTACCATTTTGGATTCTTATAAACAACATATGAGAATTTTGTGCTCCACATTTCTGTGTCAGGTTTTGTTCTTTTTTTTTTTTTTTAAACATTCTAATATTTGTGGCCTTCAGTTCCATTTCTTTTCTTTTTTTCTTTTTTTAGATTTTATTTACTTATTCATGAAAGACACAGAGAAAGAAAGGCAGAGATGTAGGCAGAGAGAGAAGCAGGCTCCAGGCAGGGAGCCTGATGTGGGACTCGATCCTGAGACTGCGGATCACGCCCTGAGCCAGGAGCAGGTGCTCAACCACTGAGCCACCCAGGCGTCCCCTTCAGTTCCATTTCATCTAAATTGTCGAGCTTATGTGCATTGAGTTGTTTATAGCATTTCCTTAATGTTTGTTGTGTCTTGAGTGATAATCCTTCTTTCATGAGGATAATTTGTTTCTTCTCTTTTTTTGTGATTATGTGTCTAGATAGAGATTTATCAATTTTATGAATATTTCTAAATAACCAGTATTTGGTTTTATTGATTTTCCTCTGTTGCCTTACTACTCTGGATTTCATTTGTTTCTGCTCTATCCTTATCATTTCCTTCCTTTGGCTTGCTTTGGGGCTTAATTTGCACCTCTTTTTCTAGTTTCTCTTTTTTTTAAGATTTTATTCATTTATTCATGAGAGACACACAGAGAGGGAGGCAGAGACACAGGTAGAGGGAGAAGCAGGCTCCATGCAGGGAACCTGATGCAGAACTCGATCCCAGGGCCCTGGGATCACAACCTGAGCCAAAGACAAACACTCAACCACTGAGCCAGCCAGGCACCCTGAATGTAGGTATTTAATGCTATAAATTTTCCTCCATGCCTCACTTTTGCTGAATCCTACAAATTTTGATTATTTTGTTTTTCATTTTTATTAAATGCAAAATGTTTTCTAATTTCTCTTGGCATTATGTACCTCTTTGACCAATTGATTACTTTAAAGTATATTGTTCATTTTCCAAATATTTGGAGATTTTCCAGTTGCCTTTCCCTTACTGATTTCCATGTTAATTCCATAAGGTTGGAGAACATATTTTGTATGCCTTTGTTTCTTCTTCATTTTTTTAAGGTTTTGTTTTATGACCCAAGATATGGTTTATCTTGATGAATATTCCATGTGCATTTGAGAAGAATGTGTTTTATTTCTGTTGGGTGGAGTATTCTCTTAAGGTCAAGTAGATAGATAGGATTCTGTATGACTTTTTGGCCACTTATTCAGCTAATTACTAAGAAGGAGTTTAAGTCTCTAGCTAGAATTACGTATTTGTTTATTTCCTCTTTCAGTTCCATCAGTTTTTCCTTCATGCATTTTGTTGAAGTTCTGTTTTTAGCTGAATATATATTTAGGACTCTTACGTCTTTTTTGATAAATTGATACCTTTATTAAGATTTTATTCATTTATTTATTTTTGAGAGACCGAGAGAGAGAGAGAGAGAGAGAGAGAGGCAGAGACACAGGCAGAGGGAGAAGCAGGCTCCATGCAGGAAGCCCGATGTGGGACTCCATCCCGGGTCTACAGGATCAGGCCCTGGGCTGAAGGCGGCGCTAAACCGCTGAGCCACCTGGGTTCCCCAAATACCTTTTATTATGTTGTATCCTCCTTATTTCTGGTAATAGTCCTTTCTCTGGGGTCTACTTTCTGTGATATTAATTATCCTCTCTAAAAAACTGGAAAAGGGGGAACCCTCTTGCACTGTTGGTGGGAATGTGAACTGGTGCAGCCACTCTGGAAAGCTGTGTGGAGAGGTTCCTCAAAGAGTTAAAAATAGAGCTACCCTAGGACCCAGCAATTGCACTGCTGGGGATTTACCCCAAAGACACAGATGCAGTGAAAAGCTGAGACACCTGCACCCCAATGTTTATAGCAGCAACGTCCACAATAGCCCAACTGTGGAAGGAGCCTCGGTGTCCATCGAAAGATGAATGGATAAAGAAGATGTGGTCTATGTATACAATGGAATATTACTCAGCCATTAGAAACGAATACCCACCATTTGTTTCCACGTGGATGGAACTGGAGGGTATTACGCTGAGTGAAGTAAGTCAATCAGAGAAGGACAATCATATGGTTTCACTCATTTAGGGAATATAAAAAAATGGTGAAAGGAATTATAGGGGAAAAGAGAGAAAATGAGTGGGAAATATCAGAGAGGGAGACAGAACATGAGAGACTCCTAACTCTGGGAAATGACCAAGGGGTAGTAGAAGGGGAGGTGGGCAGGGGGATGGGGTGACTGGATGACAGGCACTGAGGGGGGCACTTGACGAGATGCGCACTGGGTGTTATGCTATATGTTGGCAAATCAAACTCCAATAAAAAAAAATACAAAAAAAGTGTCCTCTCTAAAAAAACACAAAACAAAACAAATCCTCTCCAACTAAACTTTCTTTTATTGTATGTATAGCAATTATTTTTCTTCTTTTTACTTTTAATCTATCTCTGTTTTTGTACTTAAAGTGGGTTTCTGCCAGATAACTTTCATTTGAGTCTTTTTTAAGAAAATAGGTTATAATTGTTGGGTCTGGTAATTAAGATGTTGGAAGCATTTACAGGATGCCTGGGTGGCTCAGTGGTTGAGCATCTGCCTTCAGCTCAGGTCGTGATCCTGGGGTCCTGGGATTGAGTCCCACATCGGGCTTCCTGCAGGGAGCCTGCTTCTCCCTCTGCTTATGTCTCTGTCTCTCTCTCTCTGTGTCTCTCATGAATAAATAAATTTTAAAATATTTTATTTTATTTTATTTATTCATGAGAGACACAGAGAGAGAGAAAGAGAGAGAGAGAGAGATGCAGAGGTAGAAGCAGGCTCCACGCAGGAAGCCCGATGTGAGACTCGATCCCAGGACTCCAGGATCACGCCCTGGGCTGAAGGCAGGCACCAAACTGCTGAGCCACCCAGGGATCCCCTAAATTTAAAAATCTTAAAAAAAGAAAAAAGAAAAAGAAATCCATACTAATTCAGATTATTATTTCCCTATGTATGTGTCATCAGTGTCAAGATTTTTTTCTTTCAGGGATCCCTGGGTGGCTCAGTGGTTAAGCGCCTGCCTTTGGTCCAGGGCACGATCCTGGAGTCCCGGGATCGAGTCCTGCGTCAGGCTCCCAGCATGGGGCCTGCTTCTCCCTCTGCCTGTGTCTCTGCCTCTCTCACTCTCTCTATGTCTATCATGAATAAATAAATTTAAAAAAAAAAGATTTTTTTCTTTCTTTTCAGGAGTTTAATTACAATATGTTTGAATGTGGTTTTATCCTGCTCATGGTTCATTGAGTCCTTAAATCTATAAATTTTCATTTTTTCCCATATTTGTGAAATTTCAGGCAGTTATTTATTCAAGTAATTTTCCTGTTCCATTTCTTTCTCTTCTCGACTCCAGTGACACAAGTCTCAGACCTTTTACTATTATTCCACAAGTCCCTGGTGTTCTAATAATTTATTTCATATCTTCATTCTTTCTGACTTTATATTAGATAATTTCTGTTGACCAGTCTTCATGTTCATTGGCTCTTTCCTTTGTCATCTCCCATTCCATTATTGAAGTTTTTTTGTTTTGTATATTGTATTATTCAGTTTTGAAACTTCCTTTTTAAAAAATTAATTTCTGTTTCTCTGCTCTTCTGTTTATTTCAAATATGTTTGCCTTTGCCTCATGGAGAATAATTACAAAAGTTACTTTAGGATCCTTATCTGATATTCCCAACATCTGAATTGTTTCGAGGTTGGCATCTGTAAGTTGTCTTTTCCCTTGAGTACTCTCTGCTTTCATTTTCTGGTTCTTGGTATGTTGAATAATTTTGTATTATATCCTAGGCATATCCTGGTTGAGTATTACATGGGGTCCATTGGAGAATGTTGAGTTTTGTATTAGCAGGCAGTCAACCCAGTTAGAATTGCCACACAAGTTCTGTCTTGCCCTTTGTGGGCTATGTTTTTAATCTCTTTTTCATTTTCAAAGCTTTTGAGAGGCCCCTTTGGGTCCGTCCGAGGCTTATGAAACTTAGCAATGAGTGTGGGACTTTTGTGGGTTCATTCAGAGAATTAAGA
This sequence comes from Canis aureus, assembly GCF_053574225.1. Classification (NCBI taxonomy): domain Eukaryota; kingdom Metazoa; phylum Chordata; class Mammalia; order Carnivora; family Canidae; genus Canis; species Canis aureus. The sequence continues at coordinate 35,497,519 of NC_135637.1, read as the reverse complement.
GACTTTTTTCTTCAGCTCTCTCCTCTGCAATTTTACCCCCCAACCCCATCCCCCACCCTCCCGCCCCACCACACACACTCCATCCAGCAAGATCCACTTCTCTTGGTTCCTCTGGCTGAAAAGACAGAGGTTTTCTCTCAGAGTCACTTCTCCTATACAATTCCATGTCTAGGGCCCATTCTTGGGGCAATGCGGAGAGAGAAGAACAAACAGTTAGGGATTTCCTCTCACATTCTTTAGACTTTTCCTCTGTAAAGTTGTCTGGAAACTAGTTTAAGTTCTAGCCACTGCTGCCTTGCTGCTGTGCAAGCTGGGCCTACCTTCAAGGCAATGCCCCAAGACATACTAATAAAAATGGGAAACTCATCACATACAGGTCACTTTTCCAAGGTTTTACTTGCCTTCAAAATCTGTCTGTTATTGTTCACTTTTCAGAGTTTTTAGATAATTTCTTTTTATATTTTGTCTAGAGTTTTTAGTTGCAGTCAGCCAGAGAAAGAAGCGATAGTGAACTTATTTCATCCTGGCCAGATCCAGAAGCCTGTTAATATAGATTTGATTTACATTTCTCCCTTACTCATGTTAAGCATCTTTTTATATGTTTAAGGGCCATTTTCATTTTTTGTGACTGTGAATTCATATCTTTTGCTTATTTTTCTATTTGGTCTTTAGACTTTCTTCCCTTAATTTTGAAGATTTCTGTATGTTCTAAAGATACTAAAGATATCTCTTTTGACATGTGAAAATTTAAAAATGTATTAGGTATTTTATCTTCTAATTGGTATTGTGAATGGAATTTTCTCTAACAGGTTATTGTTTGTGCATATGGAAACTATTGACTTCTCTGTTAGTTTCTTTCCCTGCTACCATACTAAGGGTTTTTTTTTTTAATGTTTGAATCTGTTTTATTGTGGATTATATAAGGCCCTCATGTATATCATCATGCTCTCTGGAAGATAATTTAATGCTTTCTTTTCCAACTCATATGCCTTTAATTGATTTTTCTTATTTAATTGCATTGGCTTAAACCTCCAGTACAGTGTTAAATAGTAGTGTAGATATTGGGTATTCTGATCTTAGAGGAAATAACTCCAATGTTTCTTCGTAAAGTAATGTGTTGACTCCATACAGTAATTTCTTCATAAACTAAGGAGATGTGTGTGTGTGTGTGTGTGAATATTTTAATTTGAAGAAACCCGTTAGTTTCTCTTTGGTTAAGTGTTTTATTTTTCTTGTTTAAAAGACTATTTATTTTGAGAGAGAGAGAGCATGAGTGAGGGGGAATAGCAAAGGGAGAGGAAGAAGCCGACTCCCTGTTGAGCAGTGAGTCAGGTTAAGTGTTTGAATAAAAACCCAGGCACCCTGGTTAAATGTTTTCATAAAAATGGGTATTGAGAGGGGCACCTGGGTGGCTCAGTTGGTTAAGCATCTGCCTTCGGCTCAGGTCATGAGCCCAGGGTGCTGGAATTGTGCCCTGTGTCGGCCTACCTGCTCAGTGGGAAGCCTGCTTCTCCATCTCCCTCTGCCCACCCCCGCTCATGCTCTCTCTTTCAAGTAAATACATAAAATCTTAAAAAAAAATAAACTAACCTTGCATTCCAATGATAAATTCCACTTGGTTATCATGTATTATTTCTTTGATTTGATGTTGTATTTTGTTTGCTAATATTTTATTTACTCTTTTTGTGTGATATTCATAAGTGATATTGGTCTCTTCTTTCCCTCTGATAAGAGTTTTAAATATATCTCATGAATTCTGGTTCATAGTGTTTTTCATTGTCATTTTTAAAATTCGTGGATTAAGTACTTCCTCTTTCACCTAAAATTTGTTGTTTAATAAATTACTTTAAGTTTTTGGTTGGGAGGACATTTTAGTTTTTATTTTGTTAGTTTTTTATTTAACTGCACTGTGGTCATAGAATATGTTTATATTTCTTCTTTATGAAACTCACTGATATTTTCTTTGTGACCCAATATGTAATTTTTTACACGTGTTCACATGCACTTGAGAAGAACATATAGTTTCTGTTATCAGAGAGTACAGTTCTATATAGATCCATAATATTTACCCCATGGAGTCTATCTCCTTACTTATTATTATCCACTTGGTATGACTTGTACTAAGAGTAGTAGTGTATCATGTTCTCCAATTATTGGTGAGTTTTTTCTGTGATTCCTTGCATTCCTTGTAGTTTCTGTTTTATAAAGAGGTGTTTCTGTTATTTGGTATATAGGTATTCACAACAATCATATATGCATTCTGAATTGCAGCTTCCAGTATTGCAAAGTGTCTGGATTTGTCAATTCTAATGCTTTTTGGCTAGAATTCAACTTTGCTGACATCTGTATTTCAAGCCCTGCTGTTTATTGTTTCTATTTGCCTGAAATACCTTTGTCCATCTCTTTAGCGTTTTGGAATAACTTTTTTTTTTTAAGATTTATTGATTTATTTATTTGAGAGAGAGTGTGTGTGTGTTTTGGAGGGAGAAGCAGAGGGAGAAGGAGAGAAGTGCCAAGTAGACTCTGTGCTGAGTGCAGAACCTGACATGGGGCTCCATCCCAGGACCCTGAGATCATGACCTGAACCAAAGCCAATCAGACATGTAATTAACTGAACCACCCAGGCACCCCCCACTGTTTTTCTTATTAACTTTATATTCCGAGTATTCTGAGTTTGGTCTTTCATCAGATATATATGTCATGAATATTTTCTTCCTGTGTATAGCCTCATTTTTTATGTCCTTAGTATCTCTTAATGAGAATTATGATTTTGAGCTTTATCCATGTGAGACTAGGGTTTATACATTTTCAGTTTTGTGAAATATAATATTCTTTTTCTTTAAGATTTATTTATCCATTCATGAGAGACACAGACTGAGAGAGGCAGAGACATAGGCAGAGGGAGAAGCAGGCTCCCTGCAGGGAGCCCAAGGCGGGACTCGATCCCAGATGTGGGATCACAACCCAAGCTGAAGGCAGGTGCCCTACGGCTGAGCCACCCAGGCGTCCCAGTTTTGTGGAATATTCTATTACATGAATTACCAATTTTATCCTATTCTGCAGTTGGTGGCCATTTGGGTTGTTTCTAGTTTTTATTAGCATGTATAATATTGCTATGAACATCTTGTGCAAATCTCTCCTTGTACATATGTGAGAATTTCTTTAGGGTGTTTATCTAATAGGGGGTTGCTGTATCATAAGGTGTGCAAACTAGTCCCAGATTGTTTTCCAAAGTGATTCTTTCAAGTTATGCTCCCTCTAGCATGGTAAACAGTTACAGTTGTCCCACACTGTAGTCAACATTTGACAGATTAATTTTTTGCTAATTTGCTAGGAGTGTAATTATATCACATTGTGGTTTTGACAGGCATTTCCAAGATTATTAATTAGGTTAAATGTCTTTTTATATGTTTATTGGCCATTTATGTTTCTTGTGAAATAACAGTTTAAGTCTTTTGCTTATTTTCTTTTTGGTGTTTGCTTTCTTATTGTATTGATCTGTATGTTCTTTATTCTAGATTTGAGTCCAGGGTGGGTTTGTCTTCCTCCCCCACTTCTAGAATGTTTTTATAATTTTAAACTTACAGAAAAGTTGCAAGTACAGCATAGTGAATACTCTTAGACCCTTTACTTACATTTATCAATTGTTAGCATTTTGCCACATTTGCTTGACCTCTCTGTATGTAGATAGAGATTGAAATTCATTTTTCTGAAACATTTGAAAACGGTGTGCAGACACCATGACATTTCACCCCTAAAACACTATCCTGGGAACAGGACATTCTTCTATGTAAAATACCACTATCTTGCCCAAGAAAATTAACAATAATTCCATATTTTAAAAAAATATTTTATTTATTTATTTAGAGAATAAGCATGAGTGGAAGGAGGGGCAGAGGGAGAGGGAGAGAGAGAATCCCAAGCAGGTTCTGTGCTGAGCTCAACACATGGCCTGATCCCATGACCCCTAGATCATGGCTTGAGCTGAAATCAAGAGTTAGACACTCAGCTGGCTGAGCCACCCAGGTGCCCCACAGTAATTCCATATTATCTGCAGTCCCTATTCAGATTTCCCCAGTTGTTTTCCCCACACCCCTTTGTGATCCTGTCAAGGTTCCTGTGTTGGATCTGGTCACAATGCCTCTGTAGTCTCTCAATTTAGAACCCTCACCCTATTTTTTGTTCTTTTTTTTCTCTTGATCCTGATGTTTTTGATAAGTCTGAGCTAGTTGCCTTGTCCAGTGTCCCATAATCTGGATGTGCCTGATTGTTTTCTGCAAGTTGTTGGCACAGATGTGCAAGGATGGTGCTGTGTTTTCTGGCATCACCTCAGAAGATAAGCGATGCCAGTCTGTTTACTATTGGCGGTGCCAGCTTCAGTCTCATGGTGAAGGTGGTGACAGCCAGACATCTCCATTGTTAAGGAACATTCTTCTCTTGTGATCAGTAAATAATCTGTAGCATAGTACCTTGGCACAGTGCAAATCTCCTGTTTCCCAACAGCCTTTCACCTGGTTAGGTCCTTTTTCAAGTATGAGTGGTGACTTTTACAATCTCATGCTCTCCACTTGCAATTTTAGTTCTTTTTATTTCCTTAAAAGCACAGAACATCTTTATTTTCTATGCCCGAATGCTTTGTGTTCTAGGGTCTAGTTCTGCCTTTTGTTGTTTCTTATGGCTCTCACTCATGGTACCATAGTTCCTTTTTTGTTTCCATGAGTTCTAATTACTTGTATTTTGTAGGGCTTTCCTGGTAAATTCCTTCAGACCTGCGTAGAAGGTGGGTTCCTTATGAGAGATATTCACAGACAGAAGTTTTGGCGACTTCCTGAGGTGGTGTAGATGAGGTCTAACGCCTGAGGGCTGGCATCATTCTGGTACTTCTGGGTGTAGGTTTACTTCTGGCTCTGTCTTACACTGATCATTTAGCTCTATAGGGTCTCATCTTTATGGAGATGCTCCTATGAGATTGTCCACCGTAGCGGGGGCAGGGGAGCGGGTGCTAAGCTTTGTCTGTCATGACTAAGAGGCCTTGCCTGGGAACCAGATTTCTAGGTCACAATGTAGCAAATGCCCTCTGGCAGGTGCCAACTGGGGGCCCTGCAGACCTTACTACGTTTGACTTCCACTTAGTGTTTGGCCTCTGAAGGTTCTAAACTTTTTCTTTCCTTTTTTAAAAGATTTTTATTTATTTATTCATGAGAGACACACAGAGAGAGGCAGAGACATAGGCAGAGAGAAGCAGGCTCCCTGCGGGGAGCCCGATGCGGGACTTGATCCCAGGACCCCAGGATCACAACCTGAGCCAAAGGCAGATTCTCAACCACTGAGCCACCCAGGTGCCCCTAAACTTTTCCTTTTTGACAGCTTAGTGATATACTGATGATTTGGGGTTTTTATTTTAGTTGTTTTGTGGGCATTTCTCCTGCTAGCAAGTGGTGCCTCCCTAGTCTGTGCTGGTTTGGGAATTCTTAGGTACCTTGCGGGGCTGCTGGAGCCGTTCTGTGCTTTGGTGTGGCCCACTTACAGAGGGCCTGGGCTGCCTGTTTGAGGCATTCCCAGTGTCTTGTGCAGCCTGTCCTTGCACTCCCAGACGCATGCAGTGGGTAAAGCAGGACCCTGTGGTCTAGAGCTGGCAGAAACAATGCGTGGATGTCTCTGGGTGGTGGCTTCCCTGTTCTGGCTCACTTCTCAGTGCTCCTTGTTGATTGCGAGCTTCTTCAAGGACGAGTGGTCCCATTGCAATTAAAAGGAAAGGGTTCTGTGGCTGAGTGCATGGTGGGTGCTCAGGGCTGACTCGTGGGTTAGGCTGAGGCGCACACACACACATAGGGATCTTTGGTCTTTGGGGTCTCACTCCTCCCTTGGCCCTGCCTCATCTGCGTTTGCCAGTCCTTGGTTGTTTCCTTGCCTTCCCATGGCTGCTGTGCCTGCCTGACGTGTGTGTGCCTGGGTGGGAGGGTGAGTGCTGGGTGTAGCTTAGTCGCAGCCACGCAGGTGCCTTTCCACGGGGACCCCTGCCCGGCCACTGCTCCCCGGGACCCCCCCGCCGTGGGGATAGCCCTGAGGCCTGCCCGGCTGCCGCCTCTGAGGTGGGACGCAGGGGGGCACTGTCCTCCTCCATCCGTGGACCAAGGGCCTGAGGGGCTTTCGGGGGTTCGCAGCATCCGTTGGAAAGGCTGTCAGAGTTGCGCAAATCATGTCAGATTGTCTTTCTTTTTAATTTTGAAAAGAATGTGTCTCTCTTTGACATCTCGAAAAGCAGGCAAAATTCGAAGTTGTGCTCAGTGGATTAAGTTTCATGTTCCTCTGCCCTCTGGGAGGAAAAGACGAGTGACAGAACAGGGGAAGGCGGCGGTGGCGGGCGGCGGGTACCGCGCACCGGTGTTGCACAAGGGGCTGCGGCCTCCGCTCCGGGCGGCCCGCTGCCAGGGGAGATAGGATAACGCGATTATTCTCAATTAGATTAATAAAGAATAATTAGATGTCATAAATCAAGTAATCATAGGATATTGTCATGGGAAAAATATGTAGCTCGAATTAATTAGTTTTCAAATAAAGCGTTTATTTTAATTGCTTGAAATGACGGAGCCCTTAATTGCCGATGCATCATTTTGGCCTGAACATTTTGGTTGTTGTAACAACGTGACGGGTTTGTTCCCCGCAGTTCTGGGGAAACAATAGAGGAGAACTTGATTTCATCACCTCAGACGGAGCCTTGTGCTGGTGAGGTTCTGGAAACTCCCAGCAGGCCGCAGGCAGGTGGCAAGTGCGGGCCGTGCTTCGGCGGGCACTGCCCAAGGCCCCCACGCGGCTTGTGATGTACGTGCGTGTATGCGTGCATGTGCGTGCGTGTGCATGTGAGCACGTGCCCTCTGTGCACATGCGCATGACACAGTGGGTGCATGCGTGTGTGTGCATGTGTGTGCATGTGAGCATGTGCCCTCTGTGCATGTGTGTGTCACACAGTGGGTGTGATGTCAGCACCACACCATGGGAACCTGTGTGGTAGTGGCCGGTAGGACTCTGAGGCCTGGACCATGGGAGTGGGATGCCCCCTCACTCCCCAGCCCCGAGCACTGGGGCTTTTCTGATGGGTTGTCGTGCTTTAGCAGGATTCTCCACTCACACGTTTCTCCAGATCTGGGGTCCTGGAGCTGACCAGCTGTTCTGATGGGGCAGGCATAGCACAGACAGTCAGCAGCTTCCAAGGGCCCAGTAGGTGCTCCTCTGAACTTGTCCCAAGCCTGCTTGCCTGAGCGCAGCCCTGCAGGGTTCAGAGCCAAGGCCCAGCAGTGTCTCCTGGCAGCTCCCCCATCCTGGGTTAGAGCGGGGGCTGAGGGCCATGGAGCATTGTGGAACCAGGTCTTTGTCCATGGGAGGCTGTCCTGTGTTTGGGAAGGGTCAGTTGGTTTTTAGCCAAAGGTGAGAGAGGGTTTTAGAGTGAAAACCCTAAAAAAGAAGAAACAAATAAACAAGGACTTGGCCATTTGTAAGGCCCATTCCCGGGGTCCCCTTCCTTCTCTTTGAAACCCCTCCATGAGGCAGGACCAAGCAATAGAGCAGCTGCCTACAGTCTCATACCAGTAAAGATGAGCATCTGCCCCTTCCTAGCCCTGGCCCTGCAGGCTCTGCTCTGGATCATTAGGATCTCAGCCCAACCCTACTTCCAGCCCTCGTGTGGGCCAGGCCTCAGCTGGCCAGTGCTGGCAATGGCTGGCAATCCGCTGGGTCTCTGCAGCATTTCCTCGGCTCTGGTGGTCTCCGGACTCTCAGGTCTCTGCCTCCACTGCTGTCTGGTGACTTGGAGGCCCCTGACTTACAAGGCTCCAGCTGCCTTGACAGTGGCATTTCTTAGATGTTTTGAAACTGTTGCTCTTGTGAAGCTACTCCAGGCTCTGTTCTGGAGAGAGAAAGGGAGAGAGAGAGAAGGAAAAGGTCTGGGATAGCTTCAAGGAGGGGAGGTACAGGGCTTCGCAGTTGAGGGTGTGGCTGAAGCAGTGCCTGGACTGGTCTCCTGCTGGGGAACCCACGCCTCTCCTGCCTCTGCGCCTGTACATTTGCCTGTCCTTGGCCTGAAACCCTCTCCAACCTCCGGCATCGGCTAAGGCTCCCTCCTGCAGGAAACTATCTTCTCTGCTCCTGTTCTTTGCCCTGCCCAGTTCCTTTGGTGGCTGTGGCTGCCCCAGTGGCTGGACGGTCTCCTCCTTGCTCTGTGTCCAGGCCGGAGGTGGGCCAGTGGGGAAGTGTCTTGGGAGCCAGTGGGAAAAGCCCTCCTGGTGAACTTGCTGCAGCTCCCAGCAGCCTGCCCCTAGCCTTTCCCTCCACACCCTCAGCCTGGCCGGGGCCTGTGGGCTGACAGATGTGCCCATGGTCACTAGAGAAGGTCACTTCTAGTCCAGCAACCACCCCTGCGCCATTGCTGGGGCAGGCTCAGTGGGGACACTGCAAGGCTTCTCCTTTCAGGTGGGTGGGCCCCCCAAGACAGTTATTTGAGGAAGGGTCACTCATCTGTGGTATCAGTCCTCTTGGAGAGTGGCAAGGAGGTAACTCCATCCCTGCGCCTGTGCCCACACACCAGTGCACCAGCTATGCTGCCCCTTGGTGGCAGCATGCAAGCTTCAGGCCTGAGTGTGAGGGGCCTGGGCAGCTCACCAGACCATTACCTGCCTCAGTTTCTCCAACAGTAAATGTGGTGCTGCCTTTTCTACAGGTAGATGCACAGGCCCTCAGGATCCAGCAGGTGGTGTTTGCAGCACATGTGAGGGAGAGACTCCTCTCCAGTCTTTGGGTCCAGCTCACTCCTCCACTTCCAGGAACCCCACACACCTCTTGTCTGTCTGGAGGTTCATCCCTCAGTGTGTACTTGCTGAGCAGCTGCTGTGTGCCTGGTGCCGGTGGCCAGGCTGTGGCCCCTGTTCCCTGAGCTTACCACAGGGCCAAAGTGGACAGCATGTCCTGGCATGGCATTGTTCCGCGGCAGGGAGGAGAGGAGATGGGCCTGGGGAGGGAGGAGGGAGAGTCAGCCAGGCCCAGGGGCGGGACAGGCACTCCAGGCATGTGGACAGCCCAGGCAAGGAGAAGCCAGCCTGCATGCTGTGTGGCCAGTGGGACTCGGGGAGTCAGAGGGTGCAGCAAGCCCTGGAGGCCAGTGGTGGGCTCTCCACAGGGCACTGAGGGTGAGAGTGGCCTCAGAAGGGTGTGGGTGTCACTGTGCCCACCCGAGATGGTACAAGTTGGGGCCACAGTGATGCCATTTGGGTATAGGAGCCAATAGGCAAGGTGGAAGACAGGCTGAAGGGGGTGGGCAGTATCCAGGGAGGCTCCTCCTGCCTTCCTGAAGGATGACAGGCGGGTCACTTACATCCTTCCTTGTCCCCAGATGACTGCACCCCCGCCTAATATGGCAGCCTCCCCACTCCCACCGCCAGACCCCTGCTTTGTCCTCCGAGGTGCCCAGTCGGCGGTGCATGCGCTGCATTTCTTCGGAGGAGCCCAGGGACAGGTGCACCCACTCCTCCTCTCAGGGTGAGTAGCTACAGCCCCAACCCAATCCCAGGGGTTAGCCCAGGTGACGTTAGCGGGTGGTGGGCTGGCAATGAGCCTGTGCTCACTTGGGGATCTTAGTGACACTGGGTCATGGGGACGCTGACTTTTCAGAACTCGCTCGCCAAGCTGTCCCTTGGGCCTGGCCCCTTGGAGAAGGCAGGGAGCTCGCCCTCTCTGTGCGAGACACCATCCGGCGTACGGTGTCAGTGGCCACCGCCTGTCCCTCTCAGACTCTGCCCACGGTGCCTCCATGGCTCCTGAGGGCCCTCTGCCCGCCGTCCTTGGAAAAGGAGCACTGTGCCACTTTTACCCTCAGCTCACAGTTACGGCTGTCACCTAAACCAAAAGCTACCGGCTGAAATATCTGGTCCACCAGCTGTGTGGTTCCAGGCCAGCCCTGCAGAGCATGCTGGGAATGCCCTCCCCTGACGCCTCTTCCTGAGCTTGTGCTTACACTTGTCAGAACAGGTCCCTGAGTGGGCTGGTGCACATCTGGAGCCTGCAGACACGGAGGGCGGTCGCTACCCTGGACGGCCATGGGGGCCAGTGTGTGACCTGGCTGCAGACACTGCCCCAAGGACGCCAGCTCCTCAGGTGGGTCTTGGTGCCAGCAAGTACAATCCCAAAGGAGTTAAGTTGTGGCCTTCAGCAGGGGCCAGGAGCTTGCCAGTGGAGGCTTTCAGGGTCTCCCCCAGCTGCCGGGCAGCCCCTGCCAATGGCAGAGCAGTGTGACCTCTGCCCTTGACCCACCCACTTGACCCATCCACAGTATCTGGATATGCTGTGTGCCTGTCACTGCACCCTCTGTGACCATGGCGCTGTCCAGGCAGGTGGCCACTGAGAAGAGCTTGATGAACACAAAACAGCTCTATCTGTAGCCCCGCACCACCCGTGGCCTGAGCAGAGTCCTTCCTGGCCTGCCAGGGCTGTCCAGTGGCAAGAGCTAGGGGTCCGTGGCTGAGCTCAAGCCTTCTCCTTAGAGTAGCTGGTGTCATGACACCTGTTCTGATGGGTGGCCACCTTCCCACGAGGTGATAGGGACTGGTCACCAGGGTGGTGCAGAGCCAGAGCCTAAAGCCCACCTACCGATTGGGGCTGTGCTCCCAACGCCGAAAGCAGCCACTCCCGGGGGCACTGGGAGTGCCACACAAGAGCCCAGGTCCATGGCATTTGGCGGGGGGCCGGTGCCGGGGGAGCAGGAGATGGCAAGAGCAGGGTGGGGGCCTGGCGCTCCTGACAGAGGAAGCTGCGTGGGCCAGAGCCAGGATGTGCTTGGGCTGTGAGGGGCTGGAGCCTGGGCAGCAGAGCCCAGAGGGTCTATGTTCTGGTACTGCCACTGTGGCCTTGTCCCCCAGGCTGGGGACTCCAGGTGAGAGGTGGGCCAGGAGGCAGTAGGAGGGAGCAGGTGGGTGAGAGAATGAATTTATGTCTACCAAGTACAGGTGAAACTTTCCTGAATGCCCTCCAGAGCAGGTCTGTCTTCCTGCTATGAACTGGGAGCCTGGACATCTCGGCACCATGGTTCCCAGTCCTCAAAGGACAGGGGTCTGTCGGGACCCACCCTTCTCCAAAGCACTTCTGTGCCAGGCACGGTCCTACCACTCTGCAGGTGGCTCGCGGGTGATGGAAGGCCCAGCAGTATCCAGGAGGGTGGTAGCCCCGGACATGTGTGCTTGTAGGACCCCAGGCTGGCCCGCAGCCCCCCGAGGGGTGGGAAGGCCCTCCCTGTGGTTGTGGACTGTCCCTGATGCTTAGAATAGATGTTGCATCCAAATACCCCACTAAACCACTTGCACTGGGGACTGCGGTTTGTAAACGTTCCTCCTGAGTTTTCAGCCGAGGCCTTAGGCTCTGTGGCGCCTCCTGCTCCTCCAGGGCCCAGGTGCCTTGGGCTGTTCTCTGGGAACTCCCAGACCTGAGTTCTGGCCCTCAGAAAGCTGGCCTGATGTTGTATGGGGAGGCAAGCTGCAAGCTGCAACAGCAACCTGTGAGCGAGTGATGGT